>NC_081408.1:160918646-161240312 GCF_030272615.1 Cryptomeria japonica | reverse complement strand
CTTGATGACTTTGTGGCTTTATCGAAATCTTTAAACAAGAACAAGACTTCTAAATTGGTTAACATGATAAACTTGAATGAGCATAACAAGCCTCTCTTTGAAGTCCAAGGTGCTTATCCTTCTCCCACCTTTCAAATTCCTAAATCACCTCTCCTTACTGTCCAAGGAGGGTATGATCATGATTCCTTTTGTACCCCGAATAAACCAATCATCACCGTGCAAGGAAGGAAACCTATAAGTCCTTATAGTTATGCCAAGCAAATAACTAGAGAGAGTTATCATGTGGTTGCCCATACTTATCACACAAGAAATAATAGGTAGCCTAATCCTCCTCCTGTTATTCCAGTTTCTCTTCCTAATCCTCAACCAATTCTTCCACAAGCTCCACGTATTTTGCAAGTTATGGGTAAGGAATATTATCTCATAGAACAACTTAAAGCTACCCCTGCTAAGATATCCCTCTAGGATTTGATTCAAACTTCTTCCACTCATCATGGAATGTTACAAGATGCCTTGAAAGATTTGAATGTTCCTCCACCGAATACATCTAGTTGTAGCATCGTAAATTGTACGCACTTGCTAGGGTGGTACAATTTCACACCTAGTTTAGCACCCGCCTTAGTGCATTTTGCATTTTGCATTGCATTTCTCCTTTAGCACTTAATTAATCAAATTAATTAGGTCTAAGGTCCTATTTCATCGTCCTTTGCATCATAAAGTTGGGCCCTTTCGCTAAAGCATGCCCTTTGCATTTTATTCCTCCAATACATCATTCAATCAAAAACCCTAATTAAGTCCTATTTTGAACTTGGGGGCTTGGTTTCAGGCTCAAAACATCTCGAAATCACCTGTAACTTCGGGATTCTCTCTAAAATCATCATATCTGACGGCCCTGAAAATTTGGTGAAAAGTTGTCGGGACCGTGGTGCCCGGAGTGCACATGGTCCTGGACATTTTTCCCAAAATTTTAGGAGCACAATCCAATCATAAAATAAAGCTTAACCCCAAGAAATTGGCGGGATATTCAATCTCTAGGTCGGCCAAAAGATGAAATTACGATCTAGGGTTTCCTACATAAGAGCTCTCTTTCTTCATTTGAAAGGATCAGATTTTTGTTTTCAGGAACCTCATATGTAGCGAAAGAGCAGATCTTTGAAGACTTCAACAACATTCAACATCCCTCTATCAAGCATTCATCGAATTCATTCATCCACTTAGGGCTTGGAAGACATTGAAGAACAATAGGAGATTACCGAATGAAGATTGGCTTGTACTCCTCCCTTGAGGGTTGGGTATGATTTCATGTTGTTTTCATGTCTCTGCATAAGCTTCAATATATCCTTTATTCATGCTTTAGATCACTTTGCATCTTGATTTAGAGCATTTACATTATCATTTACAAGCAATTAGGGTTTACTTTCTAGGTTGCTCTAGTTTGCTTTCTTGCATTTTAGGACCTTGCACACACAATACATTTTACAAAACAACTTGGCTATTCGTGGAGGTGGAAATCACCGAAGTGCAGGTTTGACTAAGGCAAAACCCTATATAGCCACCCATCCCATTTTCAGATATCAGTGCAGGTTCGGGACTCGGATGACGCCGCAGGATGCAGATCCGGAGAGAACAGGTCGAGACAGCACTCTGTATCAAATTGCAGAGCAGAAGACTAGGATAGGGGCGCTGGGTGCCCTGGTCCTTGGGATAGAGGCGCTGGGTGCCCTGGTCCTCCGGATAGACAGCTTTTCCGACAGTTTCTGACAGTGTTCTAGAGTGCAAAACAGTAGTTTCTGGTGCAGTTTTCAGGACAGAATCAGGACAGTGGCACCCGTGCCCCCATCCTGAACATTTTCAATCTGATTTTAACTCCGAGTACACATCTGAATTCTTATTTCATCCTTATATTTACAGCTGTTCATTGTTTAATCTCAATTCTGCAATCTTGTTATTAGTTCATATTTGCATTTTGGGGATTAGGGTTTGAACTTACATCATTTGATCTTCCAATTTCAACAAGGGAATAGAAATCCTAATAGATATCCCATGGCTCTCTCTTTCACAAAAAGAAGTAGCCAATTGTGCGATATCTCTAGGCTCTTTCGTATTCCGTAATGTGTGTCAAAAGGTAGGATTAGGGCATGTTAACCTAGTCTCACTTTTTCCCCTACACATTTTGGTGAACCCGACGTGAATCTATCATTGCTTCCTCTTGCATTGCATTTGTTAGATCTAGATCTAGATTTAGTGTGTTTTCATTTCATTTTCATTAAAAAGAAAAAAAAAAAAAAAAAGAGTGTGTTTCTTTGCATTGTGTGTTTAAATTTTATGCAATCTTTTCAAAATGTCAGATTTTTATTTGCAAAATGTTCATGCTTTTGATGATTATTATGAGTATAGCCAAGACTAATTAGATGAAGCTTTAGATGAGTTTTTAAACCCTAAGGATGCCAAACCTTCATTTTACCAAAAACTCATAAACCTTGTTACTATGCCATTTAGGTGTGATGAGAAAGATAAGTCGAATGATTCCTCTCAAGGATACATTCCTATCAACTCTTCCCCTGAATCTAGTAACATGGTTGTTTTCAATAATCCCCTCTATGAGGAGATGTCCCCTTTTGAATCAAAAGACAAACCTTTTAACCGATATGATCATGCTTTGTTGGATGATGCTCTTGATGACTTTGTGGCTTTATCGAAATCTTTAAACAAGAACAAGACTTCTAAATTGGTTAACATGATAAACTTGAATGAGCATAACAAGCCTCTCTTTTAAGTCCAAGGTGCTTATCCTTCTCCCACCTTTCAAATTCCTAAATCACCTCTCCTTACTGTCCAAGGAGGGTATGATCATGATTCCTTTTGTACCCCGAATAAACCAATCATCACCGTGCAAGGAAGGAAACCTATAAGTCCTTATAGTTATGCCAAGCAAATAACTAGAGAGAGTTATCATGTGGTTGCCCATACTTATCACACAAGAAATAATAGGTAGCCTAATCCTCCTCCTGTTATTCCAGTTTCTCTTCCTAATCCTCAACCAATTCTTCCACAAGCTCCACGTATTTTGCAAGTTATGGGTAAGGAATATTATCTCATAGAACAACTTAAAGCTACCCCTGCTAAGATATCCCTCTAGGATTTGATTCAAACTTCTTCCACTCATCATGGAATGTTACAAGATGCCTTGAAAGATTTGAATGTTCCTCCACCGAATACATCTAGTTGTAGCATCGTAAATTGTACGCACTTGCTAGGGTGGTACAATTTCACACCTAGTTTAGCACCCGCCTTAGTGCATTTTGCATTTTGCATTGCATTTCTCCTTTAGCACTTAATTAATCAAATTAATTAGGTCTAAGGTCCTATTTCATCATCCTTTGCATCATAAAGTTGGGCCCTTTCGCTAAAGCATGCCCTTTGCATTTTATTCCTCCAATACATCATTCAATCAAAAACCCTAATTAAGTCCTATTTTTAACTTGGGGGCTTGGTTTCAGGCTCAAAACATCTCGAAATCACCTGTAACTTCGGGATTCTCTCTAAAATCATCATATCTGACGGCCCTGAAAATTTGGTGAAAAGTTGTCGGGACCGTGGTGCCCGGAGTGCACATGGTCCTGGACATTTTTCCCAAAATTTTAGGAGCACAATCCAATCATAAAATAAAGCTTAACCCCAAGAAATTGGCGGGATATTCAATCTCTAGGTCGGCCAAAAGATGAAATTACGATCTAGGGTTTCCTACATAAGAGCTCTCTTTCTTCATTTGAAAGGATCAGATTTTTGTTTTCAGGAACCTCATATGTAGCGAAAGAGCAGATCTTTGAAGACTTCAACAACATTCAACATCCCTCTATCAAGCATTCATCGAATTCATTCATCTACTTAGGGCTTGGAAGACATTGAAGAACAATAGGAGATTACCGACTGAAGATTGGCTTGTACTCCTCCCTTGAGGGTTGGGTATGATTTCATGTTGTTTTCATGTGTTTGCATAAGCTTCAATATATCCTTTATTCATGCTTTAGATCACTTTGCATCTTGATTTAGAGCATTTACATTATCATTTACAAGCAATTAGGGTTTACTTTCTAGGTTGCTCTAGTTTGCTTTCTTGCATTTTAGGACCTTGCACACACAATACATTTTACAAAACAACTTGGCTATTCGTGGAGGTGGAAATCACCGAAGCGCAGGTTTGACTAAGGCAAAACCCTATATAGCCACCCATCCCATTTTCAGATATCAGTGCAGGTTCGGGACTCGGATGACGCCGCAGGATACAGATCCGGAGAGAACAGGTCGAGACAGCACTCTGTATCAAATTGCAGAGCAGAAGACTAGGATAGGGGCGCTGGGTGCCCTGGTCCTTGGGATAGAGGCGCTGGGTGCCCTGGTCCTCCGGATAGACAGCTTTTCCGACAGTTTCTGACAGTGTTCTAGAGTGCAAAACAGTAGTTTCCGGTGCAGTTTTCAGGACAGAATCAGGACAGTGGCACCCGCGCCCCCATCCTGAACATTTTCAATCTGATTTTAACTCCGAGTACACATCTGAATTCTTATTTCATCCTTATATTTACAGCTGTTCATTGTTTAATCTCAATTCTGCAATCTTGTTATTAGTTCATATTTGGATTTTGGGGATTAGGGTTTGAACTTACATCATTTGATCTTCCAATTTCAACAAGGGAATAGAAATCCTAATAGATATCCCATGGCTCTCTCTTTCACAAAAAGAAGTAGCCAATTGTGCGATATCTCTAGGCTCTTTCGTATTCCGTAATGTGTGTCAAAAGGTAGGATTAGGGCATGTTAACCTAGTCTCACTTTTTCCCCTACACATTTTGGTGAACCCGACGTGAATCTATCATTGCTTCCTCTTGCATTGCATTTGTTAGATCTAGATCTAGATTTAGTGTGTTTTCATTTCATTTTCATTAAAAAGAAAAAAAAAAAAAAAAAGAGTGTGTTTCTTTGCATTGTGTGTTTAAATTTTATGCAATCTTTTCAAAATGTCAGATTTTTATTTGCAAAATGTTCATGCTTTTGATGATTATTATGAGTATAGCCAAGACTAATTAGATGAAGCTTTAGATGAGTTTTTAAACCCTAAGGATGCCAAACCTTCATTTTACCAAAAACTCATAAACCTTGTTACTATGCCATTTAGGTGTGATGAGAAAGATAAGTCGAATGATTCCTCTCAAGGATACATTCCTATCAACTCTTCCCCTGAATCTAGTAACATGGTTGTTTTCAATAATCCCCTCTATGAGGAGATGTCCCCTTTTGAATCAAAAGACAAACCTTTTAACCGATATGATCATGCTTTGTTGGATGATGCTCTTGATGACTTTGTGGCTTTATCGAAATCTTTAAACAAGAACAAGACTTCTAAATTGGTTAACATGATAAAATTGAATGAACATAACAAGCCTCTTTTTAAAGTCCAAGGTGCTTATCCTTCTCCCACCTTTCAAGTTCCTAATTCACCTCTCCTTACTGTCCAAGGAGGGTATGATCATGATTCCTTTCGTACTCCGAATAAACCAATTATCACTGTGCAAGGAAGAAAACCTATAAGTCCTTATAGTTATGCCAAGCAAATAACTAGAGAGAGTTATCATGCGGTTGCCCATACTTATCACACCAGAAATAATAGGCAACCTAATCCTCCTCCTGTTATTCCAATCTCTCTTCCTAATCCTCAACCAATTCTTCCACAAGCTCCCCATATTTCGCAAGTTATGGGTAGGGAATATGATCTCATAGAACAACTTAAAGCTACCCCTGCTAAGAAATCCCTTTGGGATTTGATTCAAACTTCTTCCGCTCATCATTGAATGTTACAAGATGCCTTGAAAGATTTGAATGTTCCTCCACCGAATACATCTAGTAATATAGCATCTTTGGTTAACTTTGTGATGAATCCTAAAGCTCAAATTGTGTTTACCCAAGATGAGTTGCCTACTAGTGAAATTCAACATCAAAATGATCCCTTGATGATTGTGGTTATCATAAATTACACCAATATAAGATGAACACTAGTAGATAATGGCTCTGGCCTTAATGTGTGTAGCATTAATCTATTGCATAAGATGAATGTGGATACGTCTCTTATTGAGCCCGATTCTCATCCCATTCGTGGCTTTGACAATGTGGCTAAGACTTCATTAGGTATTATCACCTTACCCCTCACAGTAGGACCTGTTACTTTGCCTACTCCTATCCATGTTATGTCGGCAAATTTAACATATAACTTGTTATTAGGGAGGCCTTGGATTCACAACATGCAAGCTGTCCCCTCTACATTGCATAGACAAGTTAAATTCATCTATAACAATAAGACATATACTTTGATAGGTGATACTAATTTTCAAGCTTGTCTACAAACATCTACTTCCAAAGGGGGTTCTCCTAAGCCATCCTCTTCTAGTGATGACTCTTTAAACAAGAAACCTATCGATGAATCCTCGCTCTCCGATGATCAAAATTCTTTGGATGAGTCTGGAGCTCCTGAAGAAAATTCTTCTCAACTTGGAACTACACATAAGAAGGATTTTGATCCTGAGAAGATCCTCGAAGAAGATGATTGGGGATCTCTTGATTTTAATCCCACTTTTGTAGGTGAATATAAGGTTCCTTCTAGAGAGCTTAAAGTTGAAAAGAAGGAAGAAGCTAAAAATCAATCAACCTTACCCGAATCTATGAGTAATAATTTTGTGGCCGCTTCTCAAACTTCTTCTCCTCACACCTCTAATTATGAAGAGTTTGATTCTTTGTCTTATGAAAAACCACCTTCTCTTCCTAAAATGGCTGATTGTTATGGTCATGGTTTTCGCATTTTCGCTAAGCATGGGTATCATAGAAAAGGTTGTGGTGCTCATGAACAAGGGATAAGAGTTCCTCTAGAGACTAATTTTCACAATTATGCCTTTGGACTTGGCTATAATCCCTGCAAACGTACTAAAGCTTCTAAAAGACCATGCATTAGTGTTAATGCTATCTCTACATCTCTATCAATACAACATCCTGAGTACATTGATGGGGATCCTTCGGGTGACTGTGCTTTGGATATCTTCCCTACTGACGATGCTTTAGCTGAGTTCTTGGGAGCCTATGACACTCTTCCTCGTTATCATCACAATAGGGGACTCCCTTATTGTTTGAACACTGAAGCCTATTTTGGAAAAGAGATTGATAATGATGAGATTGTGAAAGAATTCCCTCAGTTAAAGGATACTCCTCAACAAAGTAATCTTCTCATAAGTGAAACCACTGATGTTAAGATGGACCCTTGCAATAAAGAGAAAGTTATTAAAATTGGGAAATATTTGGATGAAGAGGAACAAAAACAATATGAAGATTTATTGCATGAATTCCCCGAGATCTTTGCTTGGACATACTCTGACATGCCTGGTATAGATCCTAAGATTGTTACTCATAATATTGTCTTAGTTCCTGATGCTAAGCCCGTGAAACAAAAGATTCGAAAAATGAATCCCAAGGTGGCTCTGCTTGTTAAGGCTGAGATTGAAAAATTATTGGAGGCTGGATTTATCCGCCCTATTGACTATTCCCCATGGATTTCAAACATTGTCACTGTGGCTAAACCAGATAACAAAATAAGAATGTGTACCGACTTTCGGGATCTAAATAAGGCTTCCTTGAAAGATGATTTCCCTCTTCCAAACATTGACATGATAGTTGATTCTACGGCAGGACATGCCTTGTTATCCTTCATGGATGGTTTTTCAGGATACAATCAAATTTTCATTAACCCTCATGATCAATTTAAAACCACTTTCACCACTCCTCGGGGTACATTTTGTTGGATAATGATGTCTTTTGGACTTAAAAATGCCAATGCAACTTATCAACAAGCGATGACCCTTATCTTTCATGATTATATGCATAAGATTTTAGAGGATTATGTTGATGATATTTTAGCCAAATCCTTTCTTCGCATGGATCATGTTAAAATCCTTCGTTAAATCTTTGAAAGAATTCATAAATATCACATGCGCTTCAATCCCTGAAAATGTGTTTTTGGTGTGGATAGTGGAAAACTATTATGATTCATAGTTTCGCATCGTGGGATTGAGGTGGACACTAAGAAAATAGATGCTATTGTCAACATGCCACCTCCTAGAAATATGTCTCAACTTAAAAGCTTACAAGGAAAGATTCAAGCCATTCGTAGGTTCGTGTCTCAGCTTGCGGATCATACCTTTCCTTTTACTCAACTTCTTAAAAAGGATATCACTTTTCAATGGAATGAGGAATGTCAGCAAGCATTTGAAGATTTAAAAGTGTATTTGGCTAGTCCTCCTATTCTTCAACCGGCCGAACCTTCTAAACCTTTCCTTATGTATACACCTGCTTCCTATCATGCTCTCGCAGCATTGTTGGCACAACATGATAAAGATGGTAAGGAATGTCCGGTTTATTACATAAGTCGTACCTTACTCGATTATGAGACCCGATATTCTGCGATAGAAAGACAATGCTTGGCCTTGGTGTTTGCGACTCAGAAATTGAGACATTATCTTTTAAATTCAGAAGTCCACGTCATGGTAAAGTTTGATCCTTTGAAAAATATTTTCTCTAAAACTGATTTATCAGGATGCCTAGCTAAGTGGGTTATGATGTTAACTGAATTTGACCTTAAATTTGTTTCACAAAGAGCAATTAAAGGACAAGCATTGACCGATCACTTAGTTGAGGCCCCTTCACCTTTCTCCTTTCCTAACCCTAAGTTTTCCTGATGACTTCATTCTTTCTATAGAGAAAGATGAAACTTGGGAGTTATACTTTGATGGCTCTAAGTGTCGTACGGGATTGGGGGCAGGTGTTGTTCTGATTTCTCCTACAAGGAAATCTATTCCCTTATCCTATCGTCTAAATTTCCTGTGTACCAATAAAATTGCTGAGTATGAGGCTCTTATAGCGGGAATAAAAGCAACCTTGGCTCTGAACATAAAACACATACATATCTATGGAGATTCACAATTGATTATAAGACAAGTAACAGGAATGTATCAAGCAAAACAAGACAAATTATCACAATATAAAGACCTTGCCATCTCTTTATTACAAAAATTTGATTCTTATTCAATGGAAACTATTCCTCGAAAAGCTAATCGACATGCAGATGCAATGGCATGTGTGGCTTCTCTTGTATCTTTAGACGACCCTGTGGTTGATCTTAAATTTGTTATTCACAACCTTATTTCTCCAGCTATTGTAGACGATTCTAGCTTGGTAACATGTTGTGACTTTGTAGATTCAGATGAATGGTTCTCACATATCGTAAGATATTTGACTGATGGTACCTTTCCTGATTCCGCTAATAGGAACACTAGGGCTAGAATCCGCAAGCTGTCTGCTAGATATATCATTCTTTCTAATGTCCTTTACCGAAGGGGTTATGATGGCCTTCTCCTTCGTTGTCTTAACAAATCGGAAATCCCCATTGTTCTTGAAGAGGCACATTCAGGTGCCTGTGGGGGGCATTTTGGGGGCAAATCCTTGGTTCATAGATTGCTTCGTATGGGATACTATTGGCAAACTATGCAGAAGGATTCCTTTTCATTTGTTAAAAAATGTCATCAATGTCAACAACACAATAATCTGATTCATGCTCCTGCCCAAGAACTTCGTTCTCAAGTAGCTTCTTGGCCTTTCTCCGCATGGGGTTTGGATCTTATTGGTAAAATCTCTCCTCCTTCATCTCAAGGACACACCTTCATTATAACTGCAACAGATTACTTTACGAAGTGGGTAGAAGCTATTCCCCTTCGCTCTACCACTGCTAAAGTGATTTGTCAATTTCTTCTAGAAAACATCATTTCTCAATTCGGGATACCTTCCACTATAATCTCAGATAATGGGACATCATTTAAGAACAAGGACATGAAGAAATTCCTCAAGAAGTATCATATCAAACATCGATTTTCTACACCATACTATCCTCAGTCAAATGGTCAAGCTGAATCATCCAATAAGATAATTGAACAAATTCTTCACAAAACCTTGAATAAGCATGGTAAGGATTGGAGTAACCAGCTAATCTATGCTCTTTGGGCCTACCAAACGAGTGTACGAATTGCTACGGGAACTACTCCTTATAATCTTGTTTATGGTGCTGACGCTATTATGCCCTTAAAGCTAGAGATTCCATCACTTAGGGTTTCTCTCAAAGGTATAGTAGATGATGACTCTTATAGAGAACAACGACTTCAACAGCTTGAGATGCTTGATGAATAGCGTATAAAAGCTCTTGAGCATATTCAAGTGTATCATAAAACTCTACAACGAAGCTATAATGATAAGGTTATTCAACGTTCCTTCTCAGTAGGTGACTTAGTCCTTTATGAGAATCAGCGCAATGTGAATGCCTTACCTGCAGAAAAGGGAAAATTTAGTCCTAATTGGCTTGGACCATATATCGTTATTGAGGATTATGGATCAGGTGCTTACAAAATAGCGGATGTAGACGGTACGCCTCTTAAAGAACCTATCAATGTTATGCACTTGCGTAGATATTATGCTTAATTCTTCATTCCTTATTTATCTTCTTTTCAGTTCTTCAACATTGGATAATATGTTAGTATCTCCTAATTAGAGCAAAATAGAATTAAATGTTATGGTGTTTAATCTATATTGCTTCGTTCTTGACAAGCGCGTCTCTTTACTTTATAGTTTGTCTTGAATTCATTTATGTAAGTTGTAAAAGATTTACATTTCCATTATGCTAGCATATTATACAGTGTCTTTATGTGTTAAGTAGAATCGTATCATGTTGTGTTTAAGTTCAAAATTAAATCACATTAGTTATATGATTCTTAGACTTAATGCATATTTCTTCCCTATCATCAATGTAGTACTTGATTAAATATTTTAATTAAGTCACACATGTATCAATTTAATCATGGAGCATTGAGAAATCAATCACATGGAAATTAAATTTTGAACATACATGTACATTTACCAAATGTATTAGATTTAATCAAAACAAAATATACATTGTTTTAAGAATTAAAGACAACACATTTCAGACAAAAGAGAAGCATGTATATATACATATATATATGTGTGGATCGTATACAAATATAGGTCACTGTACATCCAAAATGTGACCTCTCCTACATCATCATCTCCTATCCCTAGGGCTAGTGGCTGGAGAGTGTCAACTGGACGCTCCCTCCTGATCTGGCCATGAAGGTGGACCCATGGGTGTGTAGCACGATACAGACCGTGAGTGACTCTGAGAGGAACTCCTACGATCCCTATCCATAAGGATCGCGTGATAGGTGGTAGCCTCAACCTGAGCTGCTGCTAGATCTCATCATGCCCGCTGAAGGTCCTCTGATAGGACTCTCTCTCTCTCCCTCCATATGTCTACTTGTACTCAGAATGGGGAAAACAAGTCCTCATGCTGACCCGCGTTCCCCTGAGGCCTATAAGAAATCTGTGAGGAACTGGGGATCTGTGCTATCGTGGAAATGTCTGTCACTGCCTGCTAAAATAGGGAACGCCATTCCTGCACATTAGCTATGGCAGTAGAATAGATTTTTGTTAGTACCATTCTATATCATCAAAACATTAATCAATCAATGCAAACCTACTATACCTGGGTCTCCCTCACACCAGTAGGGATCATGATACGGTAGCATCTGTGACTGGGATCTACTAGGCTCCCCTCGCTCGACTAATCTGTGCACGATGGGTGTAGGCTGGACGGTACTAGGAATAGGTCTCTGTATCGCCTCATGTTCCCCATGTTGGAGAATAAGAGGAGGATCCAGAGCTATGGTATCATCTCCTGAATGGTGGGGAGCTGCATCTGACTCCTCCTCATCATCTCTATCCTCATCCTCATCATCTCTATCCTCCTCCTCATCGTCCTCCTCATCATCCTCATCCTCGTCTACATCCTCACCTGCATCCTCCTCATCCTCATCTCTATCTGTGTCCTCCTCCTCCTCCTCGGCACTGGGCTGATCGCCTGTAGGTGGATCAGGATCTCCCGCTTCCTCATGACCCTCTCCCTCCTCTGGCTCCTCTGACCTGGATCCCTAGTCCTCGTCTCGGTCTCCATGTCTCCATGGGCTTGGATGGCCTGTCGGATGATCTGGTGGAAAGATAGGCCCTGGATATGATCTCATAAACCATGAGACATACCTGCGCTGTGCTCCAGGCTCTGCAGAGTAATCAGTTACTACATCCTGATCAGATCCCTCTATATTTGTAGTCTCGATGTCATCTATCATCGGTCTCGCTACTACTCTAGGTCTAGGAAGGACCCGTGAGTGTCGAGTATAGATGGGCACATCGGCTGGAACACACTGCTCTAGTCCAAACTGCCTCCGTACTCAGTCGAAGTAGAATGGGACTATGATGTGTGAATATCATCCCTACAGTAGGCGGTTCCTCTGTAGACATGCTAACTGTCTCTCCATCCCATCCCATCTGTGCATCCGTAGGTAGGGTCTCCACACTGTCACCTCGACTGTCAGTCTATCAAAAATCACTCTCCAATATAACAAATCTCCAAATCTCCACTCGCTGGTAAGTGGATAAGCAAACACCCTAGGTCGCTCACTAGCTGTACTCAGTGGAAAGCTGACAGGCCTGGTGCATGTGAAGTGCTCTAAAATCCACACCTGTAGAAGTGTGCATGTCATCAAACTGCAACCCTGTCCAAATACATACTCCTCAAGGTCATGATAGAGATGTGCAAGCATACTCTGACCCCAGGCATACACTCTCCTGTGTCTCTCCATCACTCTGATACACCATGTGAGACCCCCATGCATGTGCATACCTCACCCATTAGGGCAGATAGCTAGTGCTATGATGGCGATCATAAGGCATCTCAGAAGGGGTACCTCCCTTGTAGGATGTAAGAGCCAGCTGACCATAATACAATCTCTCGTCTCACTCAGCATGACTCTCCCTATGCAATACACCTGCTCTCTCTGATGATCCTCCGTTGACTAATCGGTCGCGTATGTAACAGTCGCTCCTCTGATAGGAAGACGAAGTATACGGTATACATCCTTGAGTGTAACCGTCAGCTCCCCTACTGGAAGATGAAATGTGCATGTGTCAGGATCCCATCACTCCATCAATGCCATCAGCATCGCAGGATGGAACCGAATGGCTGGCATGAGGATCACATACCACAATCCCACAATCGACAATGTGTCTCTCTCTGCCTGAGTCAGCCGCGGAATCTGATCTCGTAAACTGTGAAGAATATGTCCCGCTATATGCTCTCTCATGTATGGGAGACCCTGCAACACAAAAACGTAACTGTAATCAGTACTCGATCATCAAAATCGCTCATGGAAACTGTCGCACATCATATGCCAACCCTGAAACCCCTCGCCAAGCCCTGATTGGGACCATGGTGCCCTGTCAGGGACCATGGCACCCTAAAGGGACCATGGCACCCCTATCAGGGACCATGGCACCCTGGGGGGACTAGGGCGCCCCACAAGGACCATGGTGCCCTGGGTGGGCCCCGGGTCAGCATTCAAGGCCCACATATGATCACAGAAAAGTCAAAATGTGAAAAAATCAAAAGTCAAACGTTCCATCAACTCACCTCGTCCAGTGGCTCGTCGTCGATCACGGCCTGGCGCAGGATCTCAATCCTCGTGGGACGTTCCGATCATCGTGAAGGCATGATGATGGCTATGTGGGCTCCACTACAATGAATAGTATTCTGAAATCAACAAAGTGACAAATGCAAGTGTCACTTTCAAGGTATATACTTTCATTTGTTTATCTTTACTTTTGAAACCCTAATTTTCCTCTATCATTCATTTTATCATAACTTGGGTTTGGGAGATGCAATTTTCAAGCCATTTATTGCATTGGAATCGTATTTTCCTTCCCCTACTCTCAGGATGTTCCAAAAAGTGCTCTAATGAAGCCTATTTAGTGAACACCCCTCATCAACACTCTCTTACACAATTTGTCGTAAGTAAACATGCTACCCTGTTTCACCTCCCTAATAAGCAAGTCGAAATAGGGGGGGGCATATAGCTACTCACAGATTTCATCACTTTCCTTAGTAAGCATTAGGTGATTTTGTGATCTAACGTGTGTTTTGTAGGGTGCGGTTCCTAACTGTGTACTGTAGATACCGCTGGGGGCTTCGTCCGACAACTTATGGATATATCCTTTTTCAAATAATGTTTACTTTTCTGTACTTTATCTTGCATATGCATGTAGTACTCATATGACCGCTAAAGTGGGGGCTAAATGTAGCGTCGTAAATTGTACGCACTTGCTAGGGTGGTACAATTTCACACCTAGTTTAGCACCCACCTTAGTGCATTTTGCATTTTGCATTGCATTTCTCCTTTAGCACTTAATTAATCAAATTAATTAGGTCTAAGGTCCTATTTCATCATCCTTTGCATCATAAAGTTGGGCCCTTTCGCTAAAGCGTGCCCTTTGCATTTTATTCCTCCAATACATCACTCAATCAAAAACCCTAATTAAGTCCTATTTTGAACTTGGGGGCTTGGTTTCGGGGTCAAAACATCTCGAAATCACTTGTAACTTCGGGATTCTCTCTAAAATCATCATATCCGACGGCCCTGAAAATTTGGTGAAAAGTTGTCAAGACCGTGGCGCCCGGAGTGCACATGGTCCCGGACATTTTTCTCAAAATTTTAGGAGCACAATCCAATCATAAAATAAAGCTTAACCCCAAGAAATTGGCGGGATATTCAATATCTAGGTCGGCCAAAAGATGAAATTACGATCTAGGGTTTCCTACATAGCTCTCTTTCTTCATTTGAAAGGATCGGATTTTTGTTTTCAGGAACCTCATATGCAGTGAAAGAGAAGATCTTTGAAGACTTCAACAACATTCAACATCCCTCTATCAAGCATTCATCAAATTCATTCATCCACTTAGGGCTTGGAAGACATTGAAGAACAATAGGAGATTACCGACTGAAGACTGGCTTGTACTCCTCCCTTGAGGGTTGGGTATGATTTCATGTTGTTTTCATGTCTTTGCATAAGCTTCAATATATCCTTTATTCATGCTTTAGATCACTTTGCATCTTGATTTAGAGCATTTACATTATCATTTACAAGCAATTAGGGTTTACTTTCTAGGTTGCTCTAGTTTGCTTTCTTGCATTTTAGGACCTTGCACACACACTAGGTCTGCACACACAATACATTTTACAAAACAACTTGGCTATTCGTGGAGGTGGAAATCACCGAAGTGTGGGTTTTCCTAAGGCAAAACCCTATATAGCCACCCATCCCATTTTCAGATATCAGCGCAGGTTCGGGACTCGGACGACGCCATAGGATACAGATCCGGAGAGAACAGGTTGAGACAGCACTCTGTATCAAATTGTAGAGCAGAAGACTAGGACAGGGGTGCTGGGCACCCTGGTCCTACCAGGACAGGGGTGCTGGGTGCCCTGGTCCCTGGGACAGAGGCGCTGGGTGCCCTAGTCCTCCGGACAGACAGCTTTTCCGACAGTTTCCGACAGTGTTCCAGAGTGCAAAATAGTAGTTTCCGGTGCAGTTTTCAGGACAGAATCAGGATAGTGGCACCCGCGCCCCCATCCCGAACATTTTTAGTCTGATTTTAACTCTGGGTACACATCTGCATTCTTATTTCATCCTTGTATTTACAGTTGTTCATTATTTAATCTCAATTCTGCAATCTTGTTATTAGTTCATATTTGCATTTTGGGGATTAGGGTTTGAACTTACATCATTTGATCTTCCAATTTCAACAAGGGAATAGAAATCCTAATAGATATCCTGTGGCTCTCTCTTTCACAAAAAGAAGTAGCCAATTGTGCGATATCTCTAGGCTCTTTCGTATTCTGTAATGTGTGTCAAAAGGTAGGATTAGGGCATGTTAACCTAGTCTCGCTTTTTCCCCTACACACTAGTAATATAGCATTTTTAGTTAACTATGTGATGAATCCTAAAGCTCAAATTGTGTTTACCCAAGATGAGTTGCCTACTAGTGAAATTCAACAACAATATGATCCCTTGATGATTATGGTTATCATGAAAGACACTGCTATAAGACAAACACTAGTAGATAATGGCTCTGGCCTTAATGTGTGTAGCATCAGTCTATTGCATAAAATGAATGTGGATACATCTCTCATTGAGCCTGACTCTCATCCCATTCGAGGCTTTGACAATGTGGCTAAGACTTCATTAGCTATTATCACCCTACCTCTCACAGTAGGACCTGTTACATTGCCTACTCCTATCCATGTTATGTCAAGAAATTTAACATACAACTTGTTATTAGGGAGGCCTTGGATTCATAGTATGCAAGCTATCCCCTCTACATTGCATAGACAAGTTAAATTTATCTATAACAATAAGACATATACCTTGATAGGTGATACTAATTTCCAAGCTTTTTTACAAACATCTACTTCCAAAGGGGGTTCTTCTAGATACTACTTTTCACAATTATGCCTTTGGACTTGGCTATAATCCCTACAAACGCACTAAAGCTTCTACAAGACCATGCATTAGTGTTAATGCTATCTCTACATCTCTATCAATGCAACACCCTGAGTATATTGATGGGGATCCTTCGGGTGACTGTGCTTTGGATGTCTTCCCTACCGATGATGCTTTAGCTGAATTTTTGGGAGCCTATGACACTCTTCCTTGTTATCATCACAATAGGGGACTCCCTTTTTGTTTAAATACTGAAGCCTATTTTGGAAAAGAGATTGATAATGATGAGATTGTGAAAGAATTCCCTCAGTTAAAGGATACTCCTCAACAAAGTAATCTTCTCATAAGTGACACCACTGATGTTAAGATGGATCCTTGCAATAAAGAGAAAGTTATTAAAGTTGGAAAATGTTTGGATGAAGAGGAACAAAAAGAATATGAAGATTTATTGCATGAATTCCTCGTGATCTTTTCTTGGACATACTCTGACATGCCTAGTATAGATCCTAAGATTGTTACTCATAATATTGCCTTAGTTCCCGATGCTAAGCCCGTGAAACAAAAGATTCAAAAAATGAATCCTAAGGTGGCTCTTCTTGTTAAGGCTGAGATTGAAAAATTATTGGAGGCTGGATTTATCCGCCCTATTGACTATTCCCCATGGATTTCAAATATTGTCGCTGTGGCTAAACCAGATAACAAAATAAGAATGTGTACCAATTTTTGAGATTTGAATAAGGCTTCCTTGAAAGATGATTTCCCTCTTCCAAACATTGACATGATAGTTGATTCTACGATAGGACATGCCTTGTTATCCTTCATGGATGGTTTTTCAGGATACAATCAAATTTTCATTAAACCTCAAGATCAATTTAAAACCGCTTTCACCACTCCTTGGGGTACGTTTTGTTGGATAATGATGCCTTTTGGACTTAAAAATGCCGGTGCAACTTATCAATGAGCGATGACCCTTATCTTTCATGATTATATGCATAAGATCTTAGAGGATTATGTTGATGATATTTTAGCCAAATCCATTCTTTGCATAGATCATATTAAAATCCTTCGTCAAATCTTTGAAAGAGTTCATAAATATCACATGCACTTGAATCCCCAAAAATGTGTTTTCGGTGTGGATAGTGGAAAACTATTATGATTCATAGTTTTGCATCGTGGGATTGAGGTGGACACTAAGAAAATAGATGCTATTGTCAACATGCCACCTCCTAGAAATGTGTCTCAACTTAAAAGCTTACAAGGAAAGATTCAAGCTATTCGTAGGTTCATATCTCAACTTGCGGATCGTACCTTTCCTTTTACTCAACTTCTTAAAAAGGATATCACTTTTCAATGGAACGAAGATTGTCAACAAGCATTTGAATATTTAAAAGTGCATTTGGCTAGTCCTCCTATTCTTCAACTTGCTGAACCTTCTAAACCTTTCCTTCTGTATACAGCTACTTCCTCTCATGCTCTTGCAGCATTGTTGGCACAACATGATAAAGATAGTAAGGAATGTCCAGTTTATTACATAAGTCGTACCTTACTCGATTATGAGACTCGATATTCTATGATAGAAAGACAATGCTTGGCCTTGGTGTTTGCGACTCAGAAATTGAGACATTATCTTTTAAATGTAGAAGTCCACGTCATGGTAAAGTTTGATCCTTTGAAGCATCTTTTCTCTAAAACTGATTTATCAGGACGCCTAGCTAAGTGGGTTATGATGTTAACTGAATTTGACCTTAAATTTGTTTCACAAAGAGCAATTAAAGGACAAGCATTGACCGATCACTTAGTTGAGGCCCCTTCACCTTTCTCCTTCCCTAATTCTGAGTCTTTCCCTGATGACTACATTCTTTCTATAGAGAAAGATGAAACTTGGGAATTATACTTTGATGGTTCTAAGTGTCATACAGGATCAGGGGCAGGTGTTGTTCTGATTTCTCCTACAAGGAAATCTATTCCCTTATCCTATCATCTAAATTTCTTGTGTACCAATAACATTGCTGAGTATGAGGCTCTTATAGCGGGAATAAAAGCAGCCTTAGCTTTGAACATAAAGCACATACATATTTATGGAGATTATCAATTGATTATAAGATAGGTAACAGGACTGTATCAAGCAAAACAAGACAAATTATCAGAATATAAAGACCTTGCTATCTCTTTATTACAAAAATTCGATTCTTATACCATGGAACCGATTCCTCGAAAAGATAATCGACATGCGGATGCAATGGCATGTGTGGCTTCTCTTGTATCTTTAGAGGACCCTGTGGTTGATCTTAAATTCATTATTCACAACCTTATTTCTCTGGCTATTGTAGACGATTCTAGCTTGGTAACATGTTGTGACTTTGTAGATTCAGACGAATGGTATTCGCATATCGTAAGATATTTGACGGATGGTACCTTTCCTGATTCTGCCAATAGGAACACTAGGGCTAAAATCTACAAGCTGTCTGCTAGGTATATCATTCTTTCTAATGTCCTTTACCGAAGGGGTTATGATGGTCTTCTCCTTCGCTGTCTTAACAAATCGGAAATCCCCATTTCTCTTGAAGAGGCACATTCAGGTGCCTATGGGGGGCATTTTGGAGGGAAATTCTTGGTTCAAAGATTGCTTCATATGGGATACTATTGGCAAACTATGCAGAAGGATTCTTTTTCATTTGTTAAGAAATGTCATCAATGTCAACAACACAATAATCTGATTCATGCTCCTGCCCAAGAACTTCGTTCTCAAGTAGCTTCTTGGCCTTTCTCCACATGGGGTTTGGATCTCATTGGTAAAATCTCTCCTCCTTCATCTCAAGGACACACCTTCATTATAATTGCAACAGATTACTTTACGAAGTGGGTAGAAGCTATTCCACTTCACTCTACTACTGCTGAAGTGATTTGTCAATTTCTTTTAGAAAACATCATTTCTCAATTTGGGATACCTTCCACTATAATCTCAGATAATGGGACATCATTTAAGAACAAAGACGTGAAGAAATTCCTCGAGAAGTATCATATCAAACATCAATTTTCTACACCATACTATCCTCAGTCAAATGGTCAAGCCGAATCATCCAATAAGATAATTGAACAAATTCTTCGCAAAACCGTGAATAAGCATGGTAAGGATTGGAGTAATCAGCTAGTCTATGCTCTTTGGGCCTACTGAACGAGTGTACGAATTGCTACAGGAACTACTCCTTATAATCTTGTTTATGGTGCTGACGCTATTATGCCTTTAGAGTTAGAGATTCCATCACTTAGGGTTTCTCTCAAAGGTATAGTAGATGATGACTCTTATAGAGAACAACAACTTCAACAGCTTGAGATGCTTGATGAACAACATATAAATGCTCTTGAGCATATTCAAGTGTATCACAAAACTCTACAACGAAGCTATAATGATAAGGTTATTCAACGTTCCTTCTCAGTAGGTGACTTAGTCCTCTATGAGAATCAGTGCAATGTGAATGCCTTACCTACAGAAAAGGGAAAATTTAGTCCTAATTGGCTTGGATCGTATATCGTTATTGAAGATTATGGATTAGGTGCTTACAAGATAGTGGATGTAGATGGTACGCCTCTTAAAGAACCTATAAATGCTATGCACTTGCGTAGATATTATGCTTAATTCTTCATTCTTTATTTATCTTCTTTTCAGTTCTTCAACATTGGGTAATATGTTAGTGCCTCCTAATTAGAGCAAAATAGAATTAAATGTTATGGTGTTTAATCTATATTGCTTCATTCTTGACAAGCGTGTCTCCTTACTTTATAGTTTGTCTTGAATTCATTTAATGTAAATTGTAAAAGATTTACGTTTCCATTATGCTAGCATATTTTGCAATGTCTTATGTGTTAAGTAGGATCGTATCATGTTGTGTTTAAGTTCAAAATTAAATCACATTAGTTATATGATTCTTAGACTTAATGCATATTTCTTCCCTATCATCAATGTAGTACTTGATTAAATATTTTAATTAAGTCACACATGTATCAATTTAATCATGGAGCATTGAGAAATCAATCAAATGGCAATTAAATCATGAACATACATGTACATCTACCAAATGTATTAGATTTAATCAAAACAAAATATACATTGTTTTAAGCATTAAAGATAACACATTTGAGACAACGAGAAGCATGTATATATATATATATATATGTGGATCGTATACAAATATAGGTCACTGTACGTCCAAAATGTGACCTATCCTACATCATAAAATCATCTCCTATCCCTAGGGCTGGTGGCTGGAGAGTGTTGACTAGATGCTCCCTCCTGATCCGGCCGTGCAGGTGGACCCATAGGTGTGTAGCGCGATATAGACCACGAGTGACTCCGAGAGGAACTCCTACGATCCCTATCCATAAGGATCGCATGATAGGAGGAAGCTTCAGCCTGAGCAGCTGCTAGATCTCACCATGCCCGCTGAAGGTCCTCTGATAGGACTCTCTCTCTCTCCCTCCATATGTCTACCTGTACTCGGAATGGGAAAAACAAGTCCTCATGCCGACCCGCATTCCCCTGAGGCCTATAAGCAATCTGTGAGGAACTAGGGATCTGTGCCATCATGGAAATGTCTGTCACTGCTTGCTAAATCAGGGAATGCCACTCCTACACATTAGCTGTAGCAGTACAACAGATTTTTGTATTAGTACCATTCTATATCATCAAAACATTAATCAATCAATATATACCTACTATACCTGGATCTCCCTCATGCCAGTAGGGATCATGGTATGGTAGCATCTGTGACTAGGAACTACTAGGCTCCCCTCGCTCGAATAATCTATGCACGATGGGTGTAGGCTGGACGGTACTAGGAACAGGTCTCCGTATCTCCTCATGTTCCCCCTTTTGGGGAATAAGAGGAGGATCTAGAGCTATGGTATCATCTCTTGAATGGTGGGGAGCTACATCTGACCCCTCCTCATCATCTCTATCCTCCTCCTCATCATCATCCTCCTCGTCATCTTCATCCTCATCCTTGTCCGCATCCTCACCTGCATTCTCCTCATCCTCATCTCTATCTATCTCCTCCTCCTCCTCCTCCTCTTCGGCACTAGGATAATCTCCTGTGGGTGGATCAGGATCTCCTACCTCCTCATGACCCTCTCCCTCCTCTGGCTCCTTTGACCTGGATCCTTGGTCCTCATCGCAGTCTCCATGTCTCCATGGGCCTGGATGGCCTATCGGGTGATCTGGTGGAAAGATAGGTCCTGGGTATGATCTCATAAACCATGAGACATACCTACGCTATGCTCCAAGCTCTGTAGAATAATTAGTGACTACATCTTGATCAGATCCCTCTATATCTGTAGTCTCGATGTCATCTATCATCGGTCTCGCTACTGCTCTAGGTCTGGGAAGGACTCGTGAGTGTCGAGTATAGATGGGCATATCGGCTGGAACACACTGCTCTAGCCCAAACTACCTCTGTACTCGGTTGAAGTAGAATGGGACTATGATATGTGAATATCATCCTCGCAGTAGGCGGTTCCTCTATAAGCATGCTAACTATCTCTCCATCCCATCCCATCTGTGCATCCGCAGATAGGGTCTCCATACTGTCACCTCGGCTGTCAATCTATCAAATATCACTCTCCAATATAACAGATCTCCAAATCTCCACTCGTTGGTAAGTGGATAAGAAAACACCCTAGGTCGTTCGCTAGTCGTACTCATCAGAAAGCCGACAGGCCTCGTGCATGTGAAGTGCTCAAATACCCACACCTGTAGAAGTGTGCATGTCATCAAGCTGCAACCCTGTCCAAACACATACTCCTCAAGGTCGTGATAGAGATGTGCAAGCATACTCCGACCCCAAGCATACACTCTCCTGTGTCTCTCCATAGCTCTGATGCACCATGTGAGACCCCCATGCATATGCGTACCTCACCCATTAGGGCAGATGGCTAGTGCTATGATGGTGATCATAAGGCGTCTCACAAAGGGGCACCTCTCCTGTAGGATGTAAGAGCCAGCTGACCATGATGCGACCTCTCGTCTCACTCGGCATGACTCTCCCTATGCAATATACCTGCTCTCTATGATGGTCCTCCACTAACCAATCGGTCACGTATGTAACAGTAGCTCCTCTGATAGGAAGACGAAGTATGTGGTACACATCCTCAAGTGTAACCATCAGCTCCCCTACTGGAAGATGAAATGTGCATGTGTCAGGATCCCATCTCTCCATTAGTGCCATCAACATCACAGGATGGAACCGAATGGCTGGCATGAGGATCACATACCATAATCCCACGATCGACAATGTGTCTCTCTCTACTTGAGTCAGCCGCGGAATCTGATCTCGCAAACTGCAAAGAATCTATCCCGCCATATACTCTCTCATGTATGGGAGACCCTGCAACACAGAAACATAACTGTAATTAGTACTCAATCATTAAAATCACTCATGCAAACTGTTGAACATCGTATGCTAACCCTGAAATCTCTTGCCAAGCCTTGATTGGGACCATGGCGCCCTGTCAGGGACCATGGCACCCTGTCAGGGACCATGGCACCCTGAAGGGACCATGGCACCCTGTCAGGGACCATGGTGCCCTGAGGGGACCAAGGTGCCCCACAAGGACCATGGCGCCCTGGGTGGGGCCCGGGTCAGACTTCAGGGCCCGCAAACGATCACAAAAAGTCAAAATGTAGAAGTCAAAAGTCAACATTCAGTCAACTCACCTCGTCCAGTGGCTCGTCGTCAATCATGGCCTGGCGCAGGATCTCAATCCTCGTGGGACGCTCTAGTCATCATGAAGGCATGATGATGGCTATGTGGGCTCCGTTGCAATGAACAATATTCCAAAATCAACAAAGTGACAAATGCAAATGTCACTTTCAAAGTATATACTTTCATTTCTTTATCTTTACTTTCAAAACCCTAATTTTCCTCTATCATTCATTTCATCATAACTTGAGTTTGGTAGATGCGATTTTTGAGCTGTTTGTTGCATAGGAATCATATTTTCATTCCCCTACTCTCAGGATGTTCCAAAAAGTTCTCTGATGAAGCCTATTCAGTGAACACCCCTCATCAATACTCTCTTACACAATTTGTCGTAAGTAAACATGCTACCCTGTTTCACCTCCCTAATAAGCAAGTCAAAACAGGGGGGGGCATATAGCTACTCACAAATTTCATCACTTTCCTTAGTAAGAATTAGGTTATTTTGTGATCTAACGTGTGTTTTGTAGGGTGTAGTTCCTAACTGTGTATTGCAGATACCACTGGGGCCTTCGTCCGACAACTTATGGATATATCATTTTTCAAATGATGTTTACTTTTCTGTACTTTAGCTTGCATATGCACATAGTACTCATATGACCGCTAAAGTGGGGGCTAAATGTAGCATCGTAAATTGTACGCACTTGCTAGGGTGGTACAATTTCACACCTAGTTTAGCACCCGCCTTGGTGCATTTTACATTTTGCATTGCATTTCTCCTTTAGTACTTAATTAATCAAATTCATTAGGTCTAAGGTCCTATTTCATCATCCTCTGCATCATAAAGTTGGGCCCTTTCGTTAAAGCATGCCCTTTTCATTTTATTCCTCCAATACATCACTCAATCAAAAACCCTAATTAAGTCCTATTTTGAGCTTGGGGGCTTGGTTTCGGGGGTCAAAAAAACTCGAAATCACCTGTAACTTTGGGATTCTCTCTAAAATCATCATATCCGATGGCCCTGAAAATTTGGTGAAAAGTTGTCGGGACCGTGGCGCCCGGAGTGCACATGGTCCCGGACATTTTTCCCAAAATTTTAGGAGCACAATCCAATCACAAAATAAAGCTTAACCCCAAGAAATTGGAAGGAAATTCAATCTATAGGTCAGCCAAAAGACGAAATTACGATCTAGGGTTTCTTACATAAGAGCTCTCTTTCTTCATTTGAAGGGATCGGATTTTTGTTTTCAGGAACCTCATATGCAGTGAAAAAGCAGATCTTTGAAGACTTCAACAACATTCAACATCCTTCTATCAAGCATTTATCAATTTCATTCATCCATTTAGGGCTTGGAAGACATTGAAGAACAATAGGAGATTACCGACTGAAGATTGGCTTGTACTCCTCCCTTGGGGGTTGGGTATGATTTCATGTTGTTTTCATGTCTTTGCATAAGCTTCAATATATCCTTTATTCATGCTTTAGATCACTTTGCATCTTGATTTAGAGTATTTACATTGTCATTTACAAGCAATTAGGGTTTACTTTTTAGGTTGCTCTAGTTTGCTTTCTTGCATTTTAGGACCTTGCACACACACTAGGTCTGCACACACAATACATTTTACAATACAACTTGGCTATTCATGGAGGTGGAAATCACCGAAGCGGGGGTTTGACTAAGGCAAAACTCTATATAGCTGGCCATACCCTTTTCAGATATAATTGCAGGTTTTGGGACTCAGACGACGCCGCAGGTGACAGATCCAGGAAGAGCAGGTTGAGACAACACTCCATACCAAATTACAGAGCAAAAGACCTGGATAGGGGCGCTGGGCACCTTGGTCCTACCAGGACAGGGGCGCTGGGCACCTTGGTCCCTAGGATAGAGGTGCTGGGCGCCCTGGTCCTCCTGACAGACAACATTTTTCAACATTTCTGATAGTTTTCCAGAGTGCAAAATAGCAGTTTCAAGTGCAGTTTTCGAGACAGAATCAGGATAGTGGCACCCGCGCCCCCGTCCTGAACATTTTCAATTAGATTTTGACTTCGGGTACGCATTTGCATTCTTATTTCATCCTTGTATTTACAGCTGTTCATTGTTTAATCTCAATTCTGCAATCTTGTTATTCGTTTATACATGCATTTGGGGATTAGGGCTTGAACTTACATCATTTTATCTTTCAATTTCAACGAAGGAATAGAAATCCTAATAGATAGCCCGTGGCTCTCTCTTTCACAAGAAGAAGTAGCCAATTGTGTGATACCTCTAGGCTCTTTTGTATTCTGTAATGTGTGTCAAAAGGTAGGATTAGGGCATGTTAACCTAGTCTCGCTTTTTTTTCCCTGCATAGGGTATTCATCCCCACCGTGGTTTTTCCTAGTTGGGTTTCCATGTGAAAAATGTGTGTGTCATGTGTGATGCTCCTTCATGTGATGCTTTGTTATTTTCTGTCAAGCGGTGAATCATGTTATGATAGTAAATTATTGTATCTCTGATGATAGATTATCTATTTATGCATAAGGATAAAGTGGAAATGAGGGAGTAGGTTGTATGGAAAGCTAAGTGTTGCCGGTTTATGTCTTTCCCAGTAGCATTGTCTTTAACCGCTAGTAATCTGTTTCTGACCAGTGTTAGTGATTTGCAGTCAAGTTCACTGTTTGCAATCAAATCGGCTAGGGAAAAGTTTTTGTGCTTGTACTGATTCACCCCCCCCTTTCAGTACCGATTTGGTACTCACCGTTCATCATTGATTTATCAGTTAAGTGGATGTGATTGATACATATAGATATATCTAATTGGAAAGGTTTGCAACAATTAGTTTAGAAGAGCCTTCATAGTGTTTAATAATAGAGTTTTCTTGTTGGAAGATAATGTATCTCTCTTTGCATCTCTTTGTATCATGTCCTAAAGAAGTGGGTTTTAGTTGTGCAAGTCCTTTGTATCTTTTCCTAAGGTTGTGTGCCTTAGTTTGCAATTATAAAGTAGTGATCTCTTTGGATTGTGGCCTAATTATTGTAATCATTTATATCTATATCGCGAGTGTGATTCTCACCATATTTTTTCCCTTCTTTGATTTTCCTCATAAATCTGGTGTTCATGAGTTGGTTATTACTTCCACGATTCTATTAAAGTAATATGTTAGCAGTGGTTTAAAATTTAATAGATCAAAAATAAAGTTGTGTTAAAGATCAATATTGAGTCACCCCCCTCTTAGTCCTATTGTGTGTTCAACAATTCTTATCATTAATTGAAACAATAACTTTACCACAAATAGGTGCAATTTCCTCTCTTGCAAATTTCACTAATCCACCATCATACTCCTCAAAATCAATGAAATTTATTTTATTACCTATCATATTATATTAACATTTAAAGTCAATTATCCATTCCTTAGGATCTACTTTTGTATGTAGTGGAGTCTTCTCATCCTCTATTTTTCACCATTCTTTACATCTTCCATATTACTGTACCTTTCATCACTCTTCTCCTCTATGGCCAAAAATTCTTCCTAGATTTGTCTCTATCATCTATTCTCCTATTTCTATTATTCTATCTATGATTATCTCTTTCCTTATTATTATCATCAAACTTTCTATCATAGTCTTCCTTATAGGTACATCTAGAATCATAATGACCAATTCTTCCACAACTGAAACATTTGAAGGGTAACTTACATTTGTAATTTCAAAATCTTATTTTAGTATTCTTACAAAATGTTCTTATATCTCAGCCATGCCATTCCTTGGTTTGGGTTCATCTTCGATCTTCTTGCCAGCTTTGAATGCTTCATCTTTCTTCTCTTTCTATAACTCTTCTATCTTTGCAATATTAAGGTGACATAATGATCCATAAAAATTATTCAAGGTGTATTTGTCCATGTAGCATCCTAAATTGTACTCCCTTATAATTTATCCTCATTTGGGACCTCACCTTGGCATTCATGTCTTGAGGCCTTATTGGAGCCCTGATTCTACTAACAAAATGTAATAAGTTCATCTTATTCAACATGCATAATTTCTCCCCATTGTTTCTTGGTCCTTGATTGGTTAGGAATGGGGCACTAGCACTTTGGTCCTCCCAATCAAGGCCCATTTTGGGGCCCCTTAATAGTAACATCATTTTGGCAGGGACCTAGATCCCATGTTGGATCATTTTAGAAAATTAAATTGTTTTTCAACAAGCGAGTATTATAGGAGGTCTACCTAGCTCATTCTAATAATCACCTAAGATATTCATGCAATCAATTCAAGCAATCAATCATTCAAATTCAAGTGAGCAAGAAATCAGTCTTATTTCTAGCATTGGAGTTGAGATTCAATCTATATGTTTATGAAGACTTCATGAAACCCTTTCCTTGTGGAGACACGTAAAACTCCATTAAAAGATACAATGTTAGTGTTTCATGTTGGGAAAATGGTGTCTCAACCTTGCATTTACATGAGGTTACTTTTTATATAATTTTTTTGCTTAAGCACAAAATGGTGCGAAATTTTCTCCAAAGCTTTGGATTGGCTAGATAAGCATGCTAGCACATTTTTGTTGCAAGATCACAACTATCTTTGAATATATTTAAGTTTACATTTTTTAAGGTGTGATGAAAAGTTTAAATTTAATTTTGAGGACTTTAGACCCTTTGTAATTCCATTTTGTTGGTTACAATTCCATAGAGGACTTCATGATCTTTCCGTCATTTCAAACGGTTTGTCAATTGGACACCTGGTTCACAAGTTATGGCCTCCGGAAGTTTGGACTTTTGAAATAGAAAATATAAAATGCATTAGACATATAAATGAGTTGTGAAAGGGAGGTATACATGTTGATGTGTTTTTTCACACATCATAGGACATCTAAATTGGAGATAAGGTCGGCTCTACTTTATTGGGTGGTTTTAGCCCATGCTTTTGTAATATTGTTTCACGGTTTCTTCTATTGTATCTCCTATATACAAGGTATGTGAGATAGAGTTTGCGTTTAAGAGTCTTATCAATATTGAGCTACCACTAAGTGTTTAGTTTGTGGTACTCCTATGAAGAGATTTCTTTGCAAGTATATTATAATCTATTATTGATTGCTAAATAATATATTGAGCTACTTTTGGAGTGTGGGGTTTTACCCACATAAATTATTGTGTTGTGATATCCATGTTATTATGTCTATTTCTATCAAGTTTCTATAACTGTTGTAACAATCTATAAAAGTTTTTTCATTACCCTCCTCTAAAGGTTAGTGTAGGAAGTTGTTATGCTACTTAACTTCCTTACAAGTGGTATCAGACCTTGATCATCTTTGGTTTCAGTTGTGGGTTGTTGGGTTTTTTGAACTAATTTAGATTTGAGTGGAAGCTTGTGCAGAAGATACTTTTTGATATTGCTACAAGAATTTTCAGATGGTAATTTCATTAGGAGAATAGAGGTGGAGAAATTTTCTAGAAGTAATTTTGGCATGTGGAAGCTAAAGATGGAGGATCTGGTAATAGATCAATATCTGTGTAATTTTCTTGATGCAAATGTCTCAAGACCCTCAAATCCTACTGCGACTATTCAATATGATGAAATGGACTATAAAGCCAAGGTTATAATAATATTGTGTTTGGTAGAATTTGTTCTAATCAATGTCAATGAAGAGAACTCTACAAAGAAGTTATGGACTAAGCTTGGTGAGATGTATCAAGCCAAATCTTTATTAAATTAGATTTCCTCAAGGAAGAAATTGTATTCCTTGAAAATAGAAGAGGGTGAATTGATTATAGATCACCTAGAATAATTTAATATGTTGGTGGATCAATTGGTATCTATTGGTGTTAATATGTATGAGGAGGATAAATGTCAGATCTTTCTTTGTTCTTTACCTAATTGGTGGGATTATCGGGTTATGGATATCGGTACTACTTTTGTTGTTTTGACATATGAAGATGTGGTGGGTGCCTTGCTTGGTGAAGAGATACAGATGAAGGCATACTTTAGTTCGAAGGAAGCCCTATCTGTTCGTGGAAGACCTAAGGAAAAAGGAAAGAATAATGAGAAGCGTAATAAACCTAAGTCCATATTGAAATCTCCTGGAAAGTCCAAATTCATCTGCTAGATTTTGGAAAATAAGGGCATACCTGTAAGTATTACGAAGAAGAAAAATAAGAATTTTGATTCTGAGTTTGAAAAGGAAGATGGTGATGCATTCATTGCAACTTTGGCTACTCATGCAAGTAATGATGCATGGTTAATTGACTCATGTGCATCTTTTGATATGACTTCCAATAGAGGTTGGTTTTCTGAATATGAATAGTTTAATGGAGGTAAGGTGTACTTAGGTGATGATTCACATTTAGATATTGCTGGTCGTGGTAAAGTTAGAATTAGCTTTCCTAATGGTAGTAAAAAAGATTAGTGGTGTGTTGCATACCCCCAAATTAAAATGAAATTTATTATCTATGAGTAAATTGATAGATGTAGGTGTGTATTTAGTCTTTTCTGATGTAGGATGTAAGATGATTAAGGGTGCTATGGTGATTGCTAGAGGTGTTAGGTCGAGAACTTTGTACAAGAAAGAGGCATACATTGTTGAGTGTAATAGAATTTTTGTAAAAATTAAATCCATGGATACTTCATCAGAAGATTTGAGGGTTTCAACTTCAGTGGATGGACATGGATTTTGGGTAACTAAGAGTGCTCTTTCTTCTAAAGAAGAGTTACCTGTAGAGAAGACTATGTTTTGGCACTAGAGACTTGGCCACACTGGAGAAAATGGTCTAAGGGCCCTGAAAAATAGAAACCTTGTTGAAGGTTTGAATGATTGTAATTTTGAATTTGATTTTTGTGAGCATTGCATTTATGAAACAAAAATTCACGTTCATTTTTACTCGAGTTCTCATAAATATTGTGGTTTTTTGGATCATATTCATTTTGATGTGTTTGGTCTTGTAGATGTTCCTTCCATTGGAAAATCAATATATTATGTTTCATTTATTGATGATTTTATTAGAAGGAAATGAGTATAATTTTTAAAGACTAAATCTAATTTTTTTAATTGATTTAAATAAAATTAAATATTTGAGGACTGATAATGGTGGTGAATTTCACTCTAATTATTTTGAATGATTCTGTAAATACTATGGCATGAATAGATAGAAGACAACTTTGTAATCTCCACAACATAATGGATTTTCAAAATAAATGAGCACAACATTGATGGAGAAGGCTAGGAGCATGTTGAGTGGTGTTGGTTTAGAATAATGTTTTGGGGATGAATATGTTGCTACTGCTTGCTACCTGATTAACAAGTCTCTTACATCAACTCTTGTTGATAAAACACGTATGGAAGCATGGTCAAGTCACAAGTTTTCATTGAGAAATCTTAGAGTTTTTAGTTTTGAAGCATGTCCACATGTACCAAAGGAGAAGAAAATAAATTTGGAGAACAAAGTTGTGAAATGAATCTTCATCAGTTACAGTTATGGTGTGAAAGCATACAAGCTTTAGGACCCTAGTGTACAAAAGGTAAGTCATAGTAGAAGTGCTATTTTTAGAAAAATTAAGTCTCCTTAGAACTATTACATTGCATTGTGTTGGTGCTTCCAAATGATTACTCTAGAGTTCCTCTATGAGAGGTCAATCTCAATCTCCAAGGCCTTGGATCAATGGACCAACTAACAAAGTGATGAATAGGGATAAGGGATTAATCACACTATCTACACTTTAGGCTCTGTAAAACCAAGGGGGGTATCCCTTATAGTAGCACTATTGATACTTTTAGGCTTATGTAATTATACAAAAGATTCATTCTTGGACTATTATGTAAGTCAATGGACTTTAAATGTCATAGGATGCAGCCTTCATCTTTATACAATTTTGATCACAATGAGAACTAACTATCCTATGTACTTGAAAGTAGTAAATGAACAAAATAAAATGGTTATTGTACTATTTGATAAAACTTTCTCCTTTCCATAGTTAACAACACAATATCATGATCAGTGCCTTGTCCATTGGGCTATATTTTAGATGAACCATTATTACAAAATAAAATATGCATATTTTGCACCATCCTTTGCCTAATATGATTGGTACCTTATATCAGTCACAACATAAAATTAATTTCATATTTACAACTCAATACTTTTTCTCTACATAGAGCCCCTTTGAATAAAGTTTAGAAAATTTAATCCTCTACTTTAGAGGAAGTTGAAAGGAAGTTGAAATTTATTCAAACTCACCAAAACAGTGAAAACATATGAACCAAAAAACCCTTAATTTCATTGATTCATATTAAATTCTAAATAACAAGAGAAACAACTTAGAAATTATTGGATTGGATTTCAAGATGTTTTATATCTGTGGAATATGTGCACATTATCCTCTACAAAATTTTCTATATTTACGACATATAACTGAATCACAATATTGCATTGCAAAACTTATGAGCAATGTTCCATACTATTCACCCTTGGTGAAAGATAAACATATAGGCTTCTTTAAGAAATTAATTTATTATCTATTTTTTCTCAAGGAGGAAGACACTTCAGAATAAGGCCTTGATTATCCTCTTATATAAAATATGAGGATGCAACAAGCTTCTGGCCTTTTCAAATATCAAAATTTAGGTACCTGACTTACAAGAAAAGACAAACAACTTTTTGGGCTCCCTAAAATAGATAGGCATTTCTCTCTATTTTTCTATAGGTGGTAGATATTGGAGATGATATGGAATCATCTTTTTTCTTTCTTGAGCTCCCTTATCAGATTGAAAAGTGTGACAATCCTATAGATCTCTTGAATAGAAAGAAATAAGATAGATATATAAGAAGAAGGAAGCCCTAAATTTGGTTCTCTATTGACACTTGGATCCTTCATCTTACTAAAGATCCGATTTACAAAATATCTCTCTTCTATAGCTAACAGGTTTCATCTCTCAAAATATGATCTACAAAATATATGTTTTCAACATTTTATCACCCAACTGATTATGACAAAGGAATATATGATTTTTCTCTATCATGACATACTATTTATATTTACAACAAATCACCTTGTATTGTTTTCATTTTCTCTTCTCTAAATTTCATTTTCCTGCATATTCTGAAACCCCACTACACTGGTTGGTCCCGACTTCATGTCATGGATTTTTGACAAGATCTTGGACTTTGAGACTCCCTTAGAATCATGATATCTAACTTTGATGTTACATCGAACTCCCTTTCTTATTGCAAAGACCACCAGAAGCTACACTTGAAAAGACTCATTGGTAGGAAATGTGACTTTGGTTAACTACTTTGAAAGACTTACCAAAACTTGAAGTCACACTGAAATAAGTCATTGCCAAGATTTAAAAACGTCTCATCGATACTATAATACTACATAATTAGCTTGGTCATGCATCTTTGTTTAGTCACATAGTCCCGTGAAGATCAGAGCTATTGATCCCATGCAAAGTGATCACACAATATTGCATACAGGAGGCAAGTACACAAGGCCCACCTCATCCATGTGTCCATAGGTACCCATTAGGCGATTGTTCATTGGTCCACCTGGGCCTTTACTTATTCAAATCGGGCCCTTCTTTATTTTGTTTGGCATTGATTGCTTTTGGTGTGATATCAAACTTTGGAAAGACTCCCTATGGCCATGGTAGACTTTTTATGTCTCACCAAAATTGATACTTTAATGAGACATGATCTTTCAGCAGGATCTCCTTTGGCTTTAACAAACCTTTGTTGTCACATCAACATTCATGCAGTAACAACTTTAAGAACCCCCTCTAAATAAAAAGTGTATAAAATCTTGGCGAATTTTTTTTTTAAACAATAATTATTGTAATTGGAGAATCTTATCTTTTTTTAAAGAAAAATATTAATTTTATTGGCAAATTTTTTAATATGAATTTGTTTGGTAGAAAATATTAGCGAATCTTGGAAAATAATAATAGCATGCATTACTTACTATTGCAAATCCTTTCATTAAAAAAAAGGTTTTTATAGAAAAGTAAAGGCCTAAAGGTGGAAATCATTAATGAGTTTAAGGGGTAGAATATACTTTATTTAGTTTCTATCATTAAATTAACATAATCTAATAGCCCTTTATTGGCCATTTGAAGGAATTGATTATGTGTTGCATTGATGTTTTGTCATTGATGTCCACACTAGTTGTTTTGGCTGCTTTAGCAGTATTCTTCTGGTCCTAGTAGGTTGTTTGGTTTTTGGTTGGATTAGATCATGATGATCTGATATGCTCTGGTATGTCTTGGCTTATGGAATTAGCTTATTCATGGTACTCTGATTCATGTTCGGTCATTTGGTTTTGAGTTTGTGATTAGATGCTATCCTATATGCTAGTAAGCTTGGTTTGTTGTTCCGGTAATGGTTTCACCGATAGAGCATTGTTGAAGATATTTGATATTATGCATAAGTGGTGTTGGTGTGGCTTCTAGTGGAGATTCAGGATGCTGATGGTGATCATGTTTGAGACTTGGTTGATTGGGATCATTTCTTTAGCGTGTGTGGACCTAAATTGGGCTCCATTTCATCTACGTTATGGACCTGCTTAATGTAACGTGTTGTTTGGACTTCTCGATGTGTTTCCAAGATGTCTTATGGGTTGGATATTATTTGTTTGGTCCTTGGCTAACATGTTTTGTAATTAAGTAATTATTTTATTGTCTGGTGGCTAACCTGATTGTTTATGGTTGAGGGTTTGTATATATACAATGTAATATCTCATTGTAGATCATATGTAAGGGAATGGATATGGTATAGGAGCGAATAATGTAATAATAATTCATGTAGAGGATTTGGTCGATCATTGGTGATCAAGTTGGGTTTATATAAGAGGATTTATTCCTTCGGTATTGAGCTTAACCAAAACTATACTCAAGCATAGGAGATGCTAGCTTTGCAGTTCATTCTTCCTTCTGGATTGTAGTCTGGATTTTTATGTAGTCAGTGAGACTCCTTTCGTAATGAGCAGTGTGCTCTAGGCTGTTAGCCTTCCTGCAAGTGCAAGCAACTCAATTTGTAATCACATAGTTACTGCAGAAGTATAATCTGACCGTGGGTAGGCTTCCCACTATGGTTTTTCCCTTACCGAGTTTTCCACATACAAATCTTGGTGTCATGTGGATGGTATTTATTCTCTGATTATTGTTTGTGCTTAATTGGTATATTTGCTATTACGGTATTTGGTTTCTGCATTCTAGAATTGACCTTTTGGATTTTGGTAACAGTTTTTTAATTTCTTAAGGTTCAGATAATGTGGTGACAACTGATTCACCCCCCCCCACTCTCAGTTGTCTTCCGATTATTTGAACTATCTAACACCCTCATTGTATTTTATGAGATAAAATGTACCAATAATTTGTAATACTCACAGGGCTAAATTTTAGACGTTTGATTTTCATTGAGGCCATTACAACTTGTAGGTACAATTCACCTCATAAAATACAATGAAGGTCATTAGATTATATAATTAAATCAATGGTGGCAACTAAAGATTGTTGATATAACCCTAAAGTAACTAATAATTGTGATATATTACTGGTGAATTAATTTAGATTTCTACAATAAATTATTAAATGTTGGTGAATATGATCCAATTATGTATCAAATATTGTGACAAATCTTTGAGTTAAAAAAACTAAAAAATGAAATTATTTGTCAATTTAAATAATAATTGTAGACACATAAATCTGTCCACTTAATTAAATGAATATTTAGTATTTATTTGATTATTTAACCATCAATCAATAATTAATTAAATTAATATTTAATTAATTCACCTTAACCCTCTTCTCCTATTAATTAAATAAATTATTCAATTTATTTGATCTAATTCACTTAACCAAATTCAAACCATTAATTAAATAAATAAATCATATTTGTTTAATTAAATCTTCTCTCACATTTTAATAAATTAACATTTATTTAAATCACCTTTATCCTCCACCCACTTTGATTTTCTTACAAATGCAAGTTGCACAACTATTTTAAATAAATAAATTATTTATTTAAAATCCTATTTATCCTCATCCACTTGAAACCCTTGATGGCTTCCCTTAAAGTCTTCAAACTTAATGGCTTCCTTCTAGAGTCTTCTCAAGCCTTGAATGGTTTCCCTTAAAGTCTTCAAACTCAATGGCTTCCTTCTAGAGTCTTCTTAAGCCTTTAATGGTTGCCCTTAAAGTCTTCAAACTCAATGGCTTCCTTCTAAAGTCTTCTTAAGCCTTTAATGGTTCTCTCAAAGTCTTCAAGCATTTAATGCTTTATCTTCCTTTTTCTCATGTAAATAAATTAAGATTTATTTAAATAAAATCCAGAATTTACATTCACATTTAAATAAATTAATATTTATTTAAATATCTATCCAAATGCAAATTACACCATTTAATTGAAATAAATGATTTTATTTTAATTGAAAATCCCAAAATTTCTCCCACTTGCATTCTCCTACAAAATCCACTTGCATGCCTAAATCCCTTCTAGATTCTTCTAACTCCTTCTATTTATCCTAATCCTATCCTAATCATTGTCACATTCCTAAATAAACGGAAGTCACTTCTCAAAAACCTTCAAAGTCTTCAATAACCATTAAAGGATTTATGTCTTCAAATGGTTAACCTCTAAAGTCTTTCAAACCATTAAAGGCTCTTACATAACCATTTATGGTTAACTCACCTTTTACCTTTGGTTAGAGACTTTCCTCTAACTTAACAATCCTTTTGACTCATGGGTCTCTTCAAAGCATTTATTTCTTTGACTAAGGTAGCCATTTAACCCTTGCACACTCATTTATCCCTTGGATAAAAGGAATATCCATTAACCTAACCCTAACCCAACCCCCTAGGGTAACCATCATGTCCCCTCAAGTATTTAATGCTCCTTCTCTCTCCTCTCACGCCTCCTCATGGTGACACTTGTCAACATGGGATTGAGTTTAAAGTCTCACATGGATTGAATATCTTTCAATCCTAACCCTTGTTAAGATTTCTCAGTCTTAACCCTTCATTTCCCCATTTCTTCTATAAATAGAACCCTTCTCCTCAAGCAAAGAAGGAAGAATTAGAGTATTGTTGTTATACTGGTATTAGCATAGAGATTTTTCATAGCATCACTATCTACACTTGCATCACATTTTTTTTATCATATTCAACCATCTTGAATTTCCATATGGCATCCATGGCTAGTGCTAAAAGCTGAGAGCTACACTCATGTGGAACTTGGAGATGAGAGGAACAAGTGAGGAGCAACTATAGCGCTATTGTTCCTACTAATAGCGCTATTGTCCCCAAATTGGTGTTGTCATCTATCTTCTAGTGCTATCGACCGTAAAATAGCGCTATCATTCCTAGTTTTAGTGCTTTTGACTCACTGTTTGATAGAGTTAACTTTGTTTGATAGTGGTTCTTTTAGTGCTATTGTCTCTTTATTTAGCGTACTCAAATTTTTTTAGAGCTATTGTCTATACCGTTGTGCTTTCGTGTTAAATAGAGCTTTTGTTTTCACATAGAGTAGCGCTATTGTAATAGAGAGTTGTAAGAAAATTCCTTGTAACTGAAAAACAAAAATTTTAGGCTTGTAGAAGCCCACCAAAACATGCAGATTTTTCTAACTAATTATCTTTTGTGCAGGTTTTGGCTAACCCCTACAATAGGATTTTTGTAGCAATTTTAGCTTAGGAAATAAATTTGTTCATATTGCTAACTTTGTCTTTCAAGTTAGGATAAAAGAAATTCATTTTCTTTTTGGGTTAAAATCAACTACACTTTTATTTGGAGTTTTAAAAAGAACCACATCTTTCGTTGGGAGCTCTAAAAAAGAATCACACTTGTTCAAAGTTAAAAAGAATGACAAAAACAAACACACAAAATTCTTTTTTGCAAAGTTAGGAACAAATTTTTTTGGTGCTTAAAATAAACAAGGCAAATTTTATTTCTGGCATCAAACTAAAATTCACAATCAACTCTTCATTCTGTGCAAGTTAAAAAGAATCCCCAATTTGTCAAAGTCGTTCTCAAAATGATTTACTTCAAGAAAAATGTGATCTTAATTCAGTTGACTAGGATTTCAAAGTTCCTAGTTTACAAAACATTTTGCCTTTGAAGTTAAAAAGAACACCATGATTATTGGAGCAACATCTCCAAATAGTTAGATCCCATTGCAATGAAAATTAGTTAAAAAGAACAAGTATTTTTGGTGATTGGCATACTTGTGCAAAGTTTGTTGAGTGGTCCGACTTCTAACACACACTATCCTCTCCCTTGGCTTTCGTGGTCCTAGGTGCAAGAAAAAAGTGTTAGTAACACTCAAATTTTATCTTTTTAAGAGAGGCCTTCCAAGAGACACATCACTCTTGGGAACGACCTCGCACAGTAAATCCTTCGAGTCGCTATAGAAATCAGGTTTGAGCGAAAGCTATAGCCTTGGGTATAGCTATTCCTACAGTGTAACTTTTCGAAAGGACAAATGGGCCCCACCATGAGTTACAAGGCTCTTAAGTGAGTCACTGCAGAATTAACTTATGTCCAAAACATCAAAAATTACTAAACACCTTTTTATGTACAAACCCACCCATTCTATTGATTGAGAATATTTGTGATAAATTCAATGCAAGAGCATAGATGGTTTTGCTCCCAAGATACTCACCATACATATTTTCTTGAGTAGAAACATATCTTTTTGAAAGGTTACTTGTAGCTTGATAAAAGTGGTGACTTCCCCATCATAGAGATCATCTATTTTTATGCTTGCGCAAGACTTAATATATCACATCCTTACCTACCACAATGGGATTCATAAGGTATGTAGTACCAAAGTTGAAGAAATATCAAGACATGGGCTGAAATTATCGCAACTGGCCATTTGACCTTAGGGATAAAGTTTCTTTGAAGTGTCTTCATTTTGTGTCAAGACCAGTGATAAACTAAGCTGACTTTAGGCTTTTTGGAAAAACATACATAAAAACATTTGGAAAAAGGGGTCAAAAAGTTCAAAGATTGGGTTTATCTAGACCCACACTTATTTGTGCCTTTTTAAGGCAACATAATTGTGTTTGTGTGCTTGCTCTGTTTTCTTGTCAAATAAAATCAAAACTAATTCAAAAACAAGTATTCATCCAACACAAATTTTCAACACCAACATTTGGCAAAAATCAAAACAAAGTGCAAAAAAATAGATATCAAATTATATGACCATCCTTCACATTTTGAGAAAGAGGAATCTTCATCAACATATCGATTTGAAGAAAAGACCATTGAGCTCAAAGGCTTTCATCAAAAGAAAGAAATTTTTCTATCTCAATAGACAAATTTTTGTCTCACACAGAGCCTTCTTGCGTCATATGCATCTATATCTTCAAGGAAAATTTAACGAGTTTGATCAAGAGTCTTTAAACCATAAAGCTTTTACTCAATATAGAGCTTTGAATTATCATAAAAACAAGGGACACAAAATCAATCCTTCCTTCTTTCCACAAATCTGCATCACATATAACATAGCTCGGGAAGAACCACAACCTCCGAAAGAGAAGAGGAAGAATTTGTCCCATTTGTAACACAAAGTTTTTATTGAAGTTAAAATTTCATCCATTCTCACATTCACACATCATCAATCCATTCCAACTCTTGAAACATGAAGAGGTCTTGTCCTAGGTTCTTTTTAGATATTGCTTGAATCAAACACAACACATCACTTTTTAGAGTGTCTCTACATCTAGGATAAACTCATCCTATGAGGCATTTCTGTGCAGGTTAAAACTAGTATATGATTGCATCCTCTCATTACTAGGTAGTTAGGTCTGTAACACATCCCAGGCCTCTCTAAACCTTATCATATCAAACATTGTCAACCAAAACACAACAAGAAATTCACAAAAGGACTTTGGTAACATCTACCTTTAGTGTTAGAGATCCATATGCAAAACACTTCACTAAACATTTATCTCTCATTTTATCACCAACTCATAATAATTTTCACCAAAATTCAAAAACAACTTTTAAACAAAATGGCTCAAACTAGATCAAGGTCTAGACAACTTGAGATAGAAGAGGAAGAGGAGGAAAATCTCAATGAATTCCAAGAAGCCCTTGAAGGAAACACAAATGATGAAAATTTGAGTACTCCCACTCCTATAGCAATAGAAAGAGCACAACACAACCCCCTCTTCAATCAATTTTTTGATGAAATCCTCAAGAATAATGTTGATGCTCACTTTTTAAGACTTGCCCAAGAGGGAGCCAAACTACCCTCTAATTTTGATACTGCACAATTAAGGCAAGCATCAAAATACCATAGTTTTAATGAGGGTGGAAGAGGTCGAGATAACTTCAGATATGACCTTCATCAAGGAAATCCTCCACCTCCTCGTCCTCCTAATGACATTGACATGTTGTGACAACAAGTCAATAATCTATCCCAACTGTCATGCTCTATGAAGCGTACCTGTACTTGCAAACACAATACACTCAATAAATCATTACAAGCATGGTTAGAAGATTTAAATCAAACAAAGACAAAACCATAGCTAATCAACTTATTGCCTCCTAGTAAATGCGAGTATGAAAATGCTCTCAGATTTGATTATGCATATTCCAGTGACTTGAGTACACCTAGATGGAGGATTTGAATGATGCCAATGCATGATCTAGCAAGAATAGCATGATTAAGCTACTTGAATGATTGATCTAGCATGATTAAGCTAAGATTTAAGCTAAAATTGAGCATGATAACATTGCTAAAACTGATAAACTATAAGCTAGATGCCTATAATAACAATGCAAATGATTAATCAAAAATGATATGAATTGGGACCTGAAATTGGGACATCATATGAAATTTGGTACCCATATTGCTCCAAAATGAGGTCTATTTATAGGATTTTCCAAGGCTAAGGGTGATGTGGCAAGAATCAACGGTCAAGATTGATCTGAAGATATCAATGGTTAAATTGGAGGAGTATGGCAAAGGGAGTTGGATTAAAGGGAACATCTATCATCTCTATTGGTGACAAGTGTCAAGAGGCTTCTAGAAGAGGTAGGATGAAAGGGAACACTTAGTGACAAGTGTCACAAGGTTCTAGAAGATGTTGGATGAAAGGGGACATGGTGGTAGGTAGAATGGGTTAGGTTTAGGAATGGTTAGGTTTAGGAGTGGTAGAAGTTAGGAGAATTTGAATTTAAAAATTCAAATAATATGAAAAGGATAATTAATCTCAACATCTCATAATTGATTTGTTTTAATTAATTAGGATTTAGAAGAAATGAATTTGGATGGAGAGAATTAATTAATTAAAGGGGATGAAATGAACCTATTAAATAAATCCTTAGATTTATTAATAAGTAGATGAAAGGGGAAATTTAATCAAAATGCTTAGTGAATTCAATTAAATTGGGGAGGGAGATTAATTAAATAATTGCTTATTTAATTAATTATCTTCAGACCATTTTTAGGTGTATACACCAACAACTTCACAATGGTGTGAAAACTATCCATTTTTTACTTAATGATATTTGTCCCTATCCCTTTGATAGGAATCTACATATGACACCTTTTCCATAAGGGTTTGAAACACCTAAGTTTGAAAAGTATCAGGGAAAAGGAGACCCTTGAGATCATGTCAGGGAATTTCATTCAACTTGCCTAGAAGTGGCATATGAAGACACATACCTAATGTGCCTCTTTCCTCAAAGTTTTGCAGGGACAACCATGCAATGGTTTTCCCGACTAATGGGTGACATTAGGACTTTGAAAGAACTAGTCCAGAAATTCATTGCACATTATTCACAAAACATACAACGTGATGTCACCATGGTAGATTTGTGTAACACCAAGCAAAAAATAGGGGAGCTATTTTCAGCTTTCCTGCAACGAAGGCGACAAATATCTAGTAGATGTTCTCTTCAGTTACCTGAAGGAGAGCTAGTGGAAATATTTATTTCCAACTTGAACAAAGAAATGGAATTCCATCTAGACATGAAAGGCACATAGTACTTTAATGACATGATCACCCAGGGTTTAAAATGAGAACAAGCCCTCATCAAAAAAGGGCTTATCAATATATACAATGAACCAAAAGATGGCCCTTACCCGCGCTTTAACAGTGATAAACCTAACTTCTGGAATAAAAACAAAAACATCGTCAATGACGGGGTTGTAGATGAAAGAACTATAAAGAGTGCACAACTTGTGGTTTGATTTGTGGGGCAAAATCCCCCTCCTAAAATAAACACAGTTGCTTCTCCACAAAATCAAGGTCGCAATGCACCGCAAGAGGAACCGAGACAATGACAACAAAATTATAAACCAAAACATACTTACACTCCCTTAGGGGAACCTATTGAAACAATGTTACATCAGTTGGTCTCTTCAAATCTAGTGACCTTACCAAAGACATCTAATTATGAACCTCAGGTCAAATGTCCATGGTGGAGGGATAATGAACATTGTGAATTCCATCAAGGGAAAGGGCATAAAACAAGTAACTGCCATAGATTGAAAGATCTTGTTCAGGATCTTATTGACCAAGCCAAGATTGAAATTGAAGGTCATGAGTCAAAAACCACAAATAATGATCATCTTATGTATAAGAATCCTCTTCCATCACAAGATCAAAGGGGTCCTTCCACTTTAGGGCAAAATGCAGATACCAATGATTATGCATGAGCCACTTATAATTATACTGTGAATCACCTATATGATGCCAATGAAAAAAATTGCAACCATTACCATCAAATATTCGAGCTCTACTTGCAATGTTGTTGTGTGCCATAGCAAGATCACCATTAAAGTAGCTCCACAAGGCACAACATCTATCCCAAAGTAGTATAATCTTGTGGAACACTTAGATAAGATGCCCACACTTATATATATATATATCTTAGAGATTTTGCACCTATCCCCATGTCATAAAATAATCTTGGATCAAGCTCTCCAAGAGGCGTCAGTCCCTGCCAATCTAAATACAGATCAATTTCAAGCTATGGTTGGTAGTCTGAGGTCATCACCATGTCTCACTTTCTCTAAAAGTAACAATACATCCTTCCAAAAACATCATAACACCTCACTCCATATTGAAGGATTTATCAACCAACACATAATCAAGTGAGTCTTGATCAATAATCGAGCTGGCCGAAATATATGTACATTACAATTGGTCACAACTTTGGGATATGCAGTTGAATCAGTGGATCCCCACAAAAAGATAACCATAAAATCCTATGATGATGTAGAGCATTCCTCAAAAGGAGTAGTTGTGTTACCAATCCGAGTGGGCTGAGTGGTGAAACACATTATATGTCAAGTTTTGGACCTTCCTTTACCATATAATTTGTTGTTAGGAAGACCTTAGATACATACCATGCAAGTTGTTTCATCCACCTACCACCAGTGTATCAAGTTCCCTCATAACAGTGTAGAAATTACAATACTGGGTGATGCAAATCCCTTTGCATATTGTCACAATATCAACCATCAGCTAGAGATTATCGTTCCCAAGAACAGAGAAGCTATCCCATCCACATCATATGTAAGTCCAGCCTCTCTTTCCAATTCAAGCATCACTATACCAAAGCAAGACAAGCTAAAGATGAAAATGGCAGAGGAAGGTCCTGGAGAGTACAATCTAAGCCAACTATTTTGTGTTGGACAACTACCAACTTCCCCTAGAACTCATGGTAAGCCTCAAAGGTTACTTCAAACACCACTGGTCATGTCATCATGCACTTTGGCACCTTTTATCCTTGGAAAGAGTCAAGAAGAAGAGACCAGAGATGAGGAATTAGTAGAATGGATCTATAAAGACCCTATCACCATAGAAATCCCACAAGCTAAGCTTCCCATAGATCAATATAGAAAAGGCCTTCTCATTATGCAAAGAATGGGCTATGATGGTCAGAGTTCTTTGGGACCTTGCGAGAAAGGATGACATGAGCCACTATAGCCAAAATTAAAGCCTAAAGATAACACTGGATTAGGCTTTCAAAAGGAGATTCTTCCTAAGCTCAATTTCAAAGGGAAACCCAACAAACCTCTATATCAGCCTAATACTCTAAAGAGGCCACCCTTGATTATATCAATAGCACCAAGAACCAAACCAATTGCCCTAATGCGGTTGAGAATCCTACTAATACCATCCATAGCACTGATCATCCCACCAAGCAAACCAACAACCCCATCAGTAGCAACAACTACATCAATAGCACCATTAGCGGTATCAAAACCCCTAGCAGTACTGATAACACCAACAATTCCATCAGAAGCAGTAGATTCAACAATGTTGATACTCCCAGTATTGGATTCACTAATCCCAATAATCCTTCCTACAACACCAACCATTCCATCTCCAAAGGTACATCAACTGATCACACCTGTGGTATTTAACTCAAACGATATCTCGGTATGGTATAGTAATTGGTTACTGTAAACCAACTCATAGACCGAATCACATGAGTGGGAATTTGATTTGGTACATCTCAATACTTCAGATGAGGATGATGCATCACCACCTCCACCTCACAAAGAAATACCTATTTACAGAGAAGCACAAATTAAAACCTCTTGGGTTCTTGAACTGGAAACACCTTCCACAGACCCTACGTCACATCCTATGCCCAATTCTGACAAGGAGAGTACTATCAATGACCTTCACCACAATGTCTTGACCCTCACTAACACATCTTATGAACTTAACCTGATCAATGAGATAATGCCCATTATCCATCCTGAACTCACCAAATGGAACCAATCTAATCCCCCATGCCTTGACCATTTCCAAAACGATGAGGTGATCGTTGACTTTTTGGAACTATGGGATAATATACCGAGCAAGGATCACAAAGATGGATTCTCCATTGAACTTAATAGCCCAACCTACTTCAGGGCGGATGCCAAACCTTTTAGCTGCAAAAATATTACAATAAAACATGGATCTTCCAGTGAAAACCACACTGTGGAACTGTTTGATCCTAAAAAAGTAAAAAGAAAGAGCGTATCAAATGATGAAAACCTCTCTTAGGCATCTATGGATGAAAGGTTTGACATTCTCCCTTCTAGTACAAATCGGGAATAATCAACAATCCTTATTGAGGAAACAAAAGAATTCAACACTTAGACTCCTCATCACATACATCTAGCATCTCTTTTAAGTTCAGAGGAAAAACCTAAGTTTGTAGAATTCTTCTAGAAGCATCAGATAAATTTTGCATGGTCATATGCAGACATGCCTAGTCTTGATCCTGATTTAGTCATGCATCACCTCACCATAGCAGAAGGAACTAAGTTTGTCAAGAAGAAGCTTCGCAAGATGCACCCCTAGATTGTGGTACTAGTCAAAGAAGAACTTAAGAAACTCTTGGATGTTGGTTTTATTAGACCAATTGATTATGCAGATTGGATCTCCAACATTGTACCAATCGGCAAACCAAATGGGGGCATCTGCATCTATATTGACTTCAAATATCTAAACAAGGCATGTCCTAAAGATGACTTCCCCCTACCAAACATTGACATGATCATAGACCTAATAGCAGGACATGCCATGCTTTCTCTCATGGATGGATTTTCTGAGTACAACTAGATAAAGATCGCACCAGAGGATCAACATAAGATGACCTTCACATGTCCATGGGGAACATACTGTTGGAATGTAATGCCTTTTGGTCTAAAGAATGCAGGGATGACCTATCAAAGAGAAATTATGACCATCCTTCATGATATGATGCATACCATAATGGAGGATTATGTTGATAACTTACTGGAAAAATCATTAACAAGAGAAGGTCATCCAGAAATATTAAAGAAAATATTTGACAGACTGGAACAATATCATGTTCGACTCAACCCAAAGAAATGTGTCTTTGGAGTAACCTCAGGGAAGCTCCTAGGATACATTGTCTCAAGCAAAGGTATTGAGGTCGATCCTGCAAAGGTCAAAGCAATCATGGACATGCCACCTCCAAAGAATATCAGTCAGCTAAGGACATTACAAGGGCAGCTACAATCCATCAAAAGATTCATTGCACAACTGGCAAATAAGTGTCACCCCTTTACACACCTGTTACACAAAAACATTCGCTTTCAATGGGATGCCAGATTCCAGCAAGAATTCTAGATGCTTAAGGACTATCTCATTAATACACCATTGTTGATCCCACCAGATCCAAGTAGACCTCTATTGCTCTATATTTCAGCAACTAATACAACATTGGGAGTATTACTAGCACAACATAATGCAGAAGGGAAAGAGTGTGCTATTTACTACATCTCTTGCACACTGGTTAGTTATGAACTCAATTACACACCTATGTAATATTGGCAGCCACTAAACTGAGGCACTATTTGTTAACACATAAAGTAAAATTCATTGCAAAGATTGATCTACTAAAGTACTTACTCAACAAAGCAACATTGAATGGCCACTTGGCCAAATGGGTGATTATTGTAGGTAAATTTGACATCGAGTATGTGGACCATAAGGCTATCAAGGGCCAAGTTATTGCAGATTAGTTGGCCGATGCACCCCTCATAGGCGATCATCCTCTTGTTTCCAATATTCCAAATGAAGAGATCTTCATGATTACAACAACACAACCATGAAAACCATACTTTGATAGTTCTTATACTAGGCATGGCTCAGGGGTAGGCATTCTATTTATCACACCTCAAGACAACAGCATCCCGAAGTCTTACAGGCTAACTTTTCCATGTACAAACAACATAGCAGAATATGAGGCCTTGATCATAGGTCTTAAACTAGCCATACAATGGAAACTAAAAGATCTATAGATAAATGGCGACTCCCAACTGGTCATCTGACAAGTCATAGATGAATATCAGACCAAGGATGATAAACTGATTTCGTACAAGCAAAGGGTGGAAAATATAAAGGCATCATTTACTACTATCACCTTTGACCAGATACCTAGAGATCATAATCGAGCTGCTAACGCAATGGCTACCATTGCATCTCTCCTAGATCTTCCACATAATTCAACACACTACAAGTTCTTGGTAGAACAAATTTGGATTCCCGCTTATGATATCCTCGAATCTGAGATGATATGTCACCTTGTCGATTCTGAATCCCCATGGTATAGTGAGTTCTACACCTACCTACATGATCACACACTTCCTCCTAACCAATCGAATAACCAACACAAAACCTTCATTCGCCAAATTGCTCGATATACCATCATTGCTAAAACCCTATACTGACAAAGTCTTGGTGGTACTCTCCTTCCATGTTTGTAACAAGATGAGATAACAAAGGCCTTGGAAGAGGTACATGAAGGAATTTGTGGGACTCACTCAAGTGGTCCTTCCTTAACAAAGAAGTTGATGCACGCTGGATACTATTGGCCATCCATGGAAAAAGACTCCTACTATTTTGTCAGAAAATGCAAGAAATGTCAAGTTCATGGAGACCTGATACATGCACCAGCATAGGAATTACAACCAATCACAACACCATGGTCCTTTTGTTAATGGGGACTTGACCTTGTGGGTAAAATTCATCCATCTTCATCCAACAGCCACAAATTCATCATTACCGCCACTAAATACTTCACAAAGTGGATCAAAGTTGTTCCACTTACCCAAGTCACTGGCAAGAAGATCACCTCATTCATCCTTAATTACATCATCATCCGATATGGTGTACCCATGTCCATCATCATAGATAATGGACTCCCATTCAAGAATCAAGATGTTTGTGAGCTCTTTGAGAAGTTTCACATCTAGCACCGCTTTTCTACTCCCTATTAGCCACAAGGAAATGGTCAGGCCGAAGCATCAAATAAGAACATATTGAGAATTCTAAAGAAGATAGTCAATGATGTCAGTCGTGATTGGCACGTTCAATTAAATCCAACACTATAGGCATATTGAACTAGCATTTTAACCCCTACAAGTGCAACTCCTTACTTATTGGTCTATGGTGCAAAAGCCATCCTTCCTATTGAGGTTGAGATACCATCTCTATGGGTTTCCTTCCATAATCTCATAGATGATGAAGCATACAGAGTATCTCATCTTCAAGACTTGGAACTACTTGATGAGAAATGACAAGCTGCATATAATCACCTCAAAGCCTATCAAAAGGGCATGAGCAGAAGCTCTAATCATCAAGTTAGACCAGGTACATTTGTAGTAGGTGATCTTTTTCTTCAAGGGAATCCTTGCAACCAACCAAACAAAGAACATCAGGTAAAATTTGAATCAAACTAGTTGGGTCCATGTGTTATCATTGTTGTATTTAGGTCTGGGGCATATCAGTTGGCTACTTCAGATGGAGAACTGCTAGCAGATCTGATCAACAACATTCACCTCAAACGGGTTCATACATAAAGTTATACAGACCATCAAGCTCCAATACATATTAGAAAAACACCAAAAATATTTAGATAAATGTCTTTAAGAAAATACAAAAAAATCAAAATAGTAAAGAAAAATCATGCATCCAAATGGTGAACAACCCCTCCGGTGGCACCTTGGGTAAGTACAATGGTGAAAACATGGCAAATAGGTGCCACTCGTAAAGGCTATGGCTCCATTGTCTTTTAGACTTGTTGTGATCACATTCATTGCATCCACTCATCCATCATTCAAACCATGGCTTGTTATTAATCTGCAATCAAGGATAGTACTTCATGCGTTTTGCATCCCGCTTTTTCATAGTCATGTCTAAAACTGGGGGCAATGCTCTTCAACCTATTTATGGAAGTGGATTCTACATTACTTATGATTCATTGAGTTCTTCATTCAAAACTATCTGACAAAATACCAAAAACATTCAAAACTGTCTCACAAAATACCAAAAACATTAAAAAACACTCACAAAATCCAAAAACATGATAAAACATCAATCAAAAACATGGCAACACATATAAAATCCCTTGTACATACACATTAAAATAGACACCAAACAAACATTTTGAGCTACTCAAATGATGATCATTTATCAAATCAACCACACAATCAACGTGGGTACCCACAACTGTCTTAAACAAGGATGCATCCTTCCTTACCAAACCAAAGACAAAAATAACATTTTCTTTGATAATAAAATTTTGTTTAAGCTATCAAGAACTTGGTTAGTTTGATAAATTATTTATTCATTTATATCAGGTTCCTACACTACTCCGGGATATCCACAAGTGATTAGAGTGGCTAGGATGGTTCCTAGCATTGTTTGTTTATCTTCTGTGAATTATTCCAATAAAGTTCTAGGGCATGTACTAATGGTGTCTACGTGGGAAGTTCACTAAGCTATGTGATCTTATGCAAAATACAGTCATGGATCACTATGGCTTGCTGACTACATCGTATACCTCGACCATATGAACATGAACCATTATGGAAGGTCCATATTCTTTATCTATTCTACTTGCTTATAGGTACAATGCTCCAAACTTGGTTCCTACTGCTTCGTCCAAGATTGATACTACCATTGCTCAATGATGAAAAATAAAGCACTGTGGATCGTCATTCCATCTCATCTATATATATTGCATTCTATTGCATTCCATCCATCCATACATTCATAATAGATTCATATCATGCATACATAGTAATGACAATGGATACTCTATTTTCCTCTTCTTCCATAGGAATGAGTCATAGGTCCTCCATTTCTTCTATCTAACATTGAACCCCCCCTCACCCTCCCCATCTCAATAATCAGCATCACATACCCTGCATCATTTCCCATCAATCCAATCAAGCAAGTTACTCTATCTGCATAGGTACATCGACTCACGCACACCTAGACTATCAACAGATACTCTGATCAAGTATCCTCGGGTCTCAATAGGTAATTGATCATGGCACACCTAGACTATAATAGGCATTTCTCAAAATGACCTAGTCTCAACGGGGTTGCCATGATTCACCACAAGCAACCTACAACGTAAAAACTATTAATTGATTAACCAATCAAACACAATCCAAAAGACAATTACATCAATTATCTAAGTCTCAATGAATATTTTGTGTCAGATACCTTGACTTCATCAAACAATTACATCAATTGTCTAAGTCACCAATAGGTCACTTTGATTCACTTACTTAGACTCTATCTTGTCCAAGTGAACAACTGACATCTGTTGGCATTTTGATGATGTTTTGATTGTCATTGATGGACACACACTTTCTTGATGTATGAGTTATGCTCAACCAGTAATTGCTCCAACTGGTATTGTGTATCATTGAATGTCTAGTCTATAGACTATCATTGTTTTGTAGAAAATGGTTTACCAGTCACAGATTGACTGAAAACCCCAAGTGGTATGAAGACCCCAGGTGGTTTGAGGATCCCAAGCGGTATGAAGAACCCAAGTAGTTCGAGGATCTCAAGAAGTATGAAGGACCCAAGTAGTAGTTAACAGTTGATTCGAACACTATGATCTTCCAGTCCTAATTTTTGACGATCGGTAATTAGTATATTGTATTAACTGGTATATATCTGTGATGAGTTACCAACTAGTATTACTATAATGTGTGATGAGTTATCGTCTATCGACACTTTGGCGGTGTATTTGTGTCATGTTACCAAATGTGTCTAGATTAACTATACCTAGGAACTTGTACTCTAATCCTATTGGACTGACATGAAATTAGATTCTTTTATAAGGACATCATGTCTAGGGTTTAAATGTGTGAGATATAGAAAAGAAAAGGTTTTGTTTGATCATTGAAGAGATAGAGTGTGGAGATATAGAAGACTGAAGTAATGCTGAAATGCATTAACAAGGAGCAATCAAGGATCTAATTAAGCATACTATGCTATTATCTAGATCATTCACTTGTTGATTACTCACATCTTCAACGAGTCTAATGCCCTTAACTAGGTAGGCTTAGCAAAGCCTTTGTAAATCCTCTAACAAGGTGGTTCACAATTGTGGATCTTAAATCCTCTAACGAGTAGTCTTTAATAGGACTTGTCTCCTAACAGAGATCTAGATTCCTAATAGAACCTATTCTGGTGAAGAACATTGTATGACCTTAACCAGTCTGGTTACTATTTTGCAGATAATTACTTGTGAGTTTCTGCTCATCATGTTTTTTTCCCATTTTTGTTTCCGTGTCAAATATCTTGTGTTATGGTGATTTGCTCTTGTGGGTGAATGCTTTGTTTTCTATTTGGTTTGTATTTATCTTAACCAGTTTATTAGTGAATCTACTGCATTGGTTATCTGCTAAATTGTTTAAGAGTTTTCTTACAGTGATTTTTGGCATAATAATTCATCCCCCCTTTTAGTATTCATCAATTGGTATTAGAGCAAACCTTTCTATAAGTCTAACCACTTGGAAGGAGATATGGGGGAATACAGTGTGAGTGAACTTACTCATCATCTCACTCAGACTGAGAGAGCCTATGATGAACACAAAGTAAAGTATAAAGCCTCTTTGGCCAAGAAAAGAGAGCATGCTGAGAAACTGATGGAACTTACTAAAAATAGCTCTTCTAATGAAGCCGACATGGATGCCCTAGTTGAAGAAGTTGAAAAACTGAATGAATCTAAAGTCAATCTAAGAAGGGAGTTGTAAGGACTGACTATCAGAATGAGTCATGAGCTTGAGAACAGAAGGAAAGCTGAAGATCTGGTAAAACATAAAGATCATGAGTTCTCCAAGCTGAAGCAAGAAATCAGTACCCTTACCGCTTATCTCTAGGAAAGTAAAGTGAAAAAAGAAGAAATGCATGGTGAACTAAACATGGCTATTTCTGAGAATGCAACCTTGATGGAATCCAATACTTCTATTTCCAAGGAACTTATTGAGTCTAAGGAAATACTTGCCAAATTCAATCAAAGTACTGCTAAGCTAGAGCAAAAGCTAGAATCGACAAAGCCAACAAAGGATACCACTGGACTTGGTTTCTGTGGGTATGAGGAATGTGAGACCTCTAGAACAAAATCTGAAGCATCAAAGAAGCAATCAACATCCAAGGATAAAGGTAAGCAAAAATTTAAACCTATTTGCTTTAATTGTCTCAAAGAAGGACATACTACCAATGTGTGTAGAAGCAAGGCCTACAACAATTTTCCTTATTTTCAAAACAATATGCCTAGATCCAATAGATTCAATGGAAACTATTATGCATGCAACAAGTTTGGGCATAGAGCATTTGAATGAAGGTCATTTTTACACAACACTGGGAGATATCCTCCAAGGACTCAAGGAGTTATTCTGGAACTTCCTGTTAATCAGAATCCCAACCGGTACAATACCTATAACCATTGATCAGTTGGTTACCAAGTGGTAACTAGTTGGAAAGAAACTTCTTTGATCTGTCATGGTAGTGGTCACACTACTACAACATGCAGAAGGAAGAATGGAAGTATGAATAATCGACCATGGAGAACACTTGGAATGGTATGCTATCATTGCAACAAACCAGGACACACTGCTAGAACTTGTAGACTGAGAAAGAACCTATCTGATGATATACCAATCACTCCAGAAGGGAAGATTGATGTTGAAACTGTTCAGGTGGAAATCAACAAAACTTGGAAAAAGAAATCAAAAGAAGAGTCACATGATGAACTTGCTTCTGCACCTAGTGTGGAAGTCTCTGAACTGACAAACTGAGCTTCAAAAAAGCTTAGGGGGAACATATCGGTGAAATATTTTGAACCCCTATTTTATAGCAGTAAAGACCTTTACTGGTATATGTTACCTATCAGTTGGTAGAAGTTCTGAAGTGGTAAAAGACAAAATTAGGGTTTGTACCCTAGCAGTGATGCATTTATTATGGTCGGTGAGAGTTTGTTTAAAAAGGTTTTCATCATAATTTTCACTTATCTATTTTTGAAAGAAGAATCTTCAAGAGCAAAGCATCCAGAGCAATTTGTTTAGCATTTGTTTCAAAGAAAATGAAAGTTTTTGCCCCTGTATGCCCAAGTACAATTTGTCAAAGAGGGGAAAATGTAGACACCTAAAAATGTCTCTTTAATCTTATACTAATTCTTTGTCTAATTAATTAAGTAATTCTTTAATTATTTGATTAAACTAACTATTTCTTCTAATCATCCTATTTCTATTCTCATAAATAAAAATTGATAATTAACTGATAATTAACAGGTAACATACATTCAACATACATGGTATGATTATCAATTATTTATTTGGTTACATCTCGTTGCCAAGTTTTTATTTAATAATAGCAAAAACATACCTCTGGTTTTGATGCCTTGACTAATGGTTGTTTATGCTTTTAAATTCACCTGGTAATTTTTTTTCAAAATAGAGCTGAACTATACCTTTGGTTTAGATGCTATGACTAACTTGTATTTATTTCATCTAATTCACCCAGTTAATTTTTTTTTTTTTAAATCATAGTGGAAGCCTGCCCATGTGCAAAATCTTGCAATCATCTTCAAGCAATCAGTGAAGAACACTAAGTGGTGAACTAGCAACCAAAGTGGTGTACTATGCATGATATTGGAAAACGTAAATTTTAGATTGTGAAGGTATTTTCCAAAATTCTTTCTTATCATTTGGTTATGGCTTCTGCATCGCATTCTACTTCTAGTGCACTTGTAGATACACCTAAGTTTCTTTAAAAGAAAATGAGATACAATTCCCTATCTCAAAGTCCTACCGGAGTTATTGTCGAGGGAGATATTTTAGGTTATATAGACTATAAGTTGTAAGACTTAGGATGCCTAGTAATTCACTCCCAGTTAAGTCTATTCTATGGAGATGACAAGAAGATCAAACCAAAGTATAGCATCCTTGAGAAGATGAATCTACGCAATGCAGTATACTTTCTGGAAGAATTTAGAGAAGAACATATTCGCATTATCCTCAGCAGAGTGCATGGTGACAAGATGTATCTCGAGCAGACTCATAACATCACACCAGAAGCAATTCATGTCGTCAGTAGATTCTGCAATGTTGGAGAAGTACTAGTTCTAGGGAAGGTCACCAAAACTAAAATGACAGAGCTCACTGGTTCTGTGAGTGACCAATGGGCAATGACCGTCAACACCATTTTTTATGATCTGGTAAAATATGCTTGCATGGTGATTGGTTACAGGATATTTTATGCCAGCAGAATGAATTTTGTCCCTGCTATTGCGGTGAATGCTTCTTACAAGATGATCAAGGAAGAAACTAAATATGACCTATGTACCTGTATTCTTCTATTTTCAAGGTTATTTCCCTAGAGTTGGTGATGTTCAATGGTCTACTGACCTACCAATTTCCAGACAGATCAAGGAGAGTCTACAAGCAGTGGGAACTACATATCCTAAGGTTCTAAATATGTATTTTGATGAATTCAAATGAAAGATGAACCAAAGAATAAGGATATCTGATGATATAGTGAAGAAGTATGAAGATGACATCTGGTTCACAATAAGGACAAATGACTGCATAATGGAAGTTGTGGAACTTAGAAAGAAAGTAGTTGGCCCTATGGGGTATGAAGTGGTGAATGACATATTGATTGGATATGCCTCTACCCTACTTGCCTCACCACTGGATGCAAAGAAGAAAAGAATCAGTACCTACTTGGAGAGGGTCACACCGATTGAGGAACCAAAGTAGAAAAAGGGCAAAGTAGTGCGATTGATATATTCACTGGTTACATCTTCCAGTCCGAAAGTGACCAAGCGGTCACCAGCCAAAAAGAAACCTGAGATTATTTTGGTAAAAGTATTCGAGAGGAAGCGGAAATCCAGGAATCACTCACCGGAGTCAGAGGACACTGAATCAAAGATTGAAATAAAGAAGTCAAGGGAATCAAGCAAAAGCCAAAGTCTACCAGTAATGTACCAACAACTTCTGCACTGGTAAATATAGATATTACCTCTTATAAACTAATGACACACTATCAGAGGACAATAAAGAATATTAGGAGGGAATTTCTTGATGACTTAAAGGAACATTTTGATTACTTTAATGATAGTGAAAAAGAGGAGGTAGAATAGGAGGTCATTAAATATTTATGTATTAATGATTGGTCACCTTCTGAGATTAAATCTGTTACTCCAAATTCTTTGTATAATTCCTTGGATAATAAATGGTGCATTGCCATTGAAAGAGAACAAGAGATCAGGGAGAAATTTTTTGCACACTACTTTCCTGATGTTTCAAATTCTGAGTTATTTGAAATTATTGATAAGAATAAAGGCATTTTCTTTATGAGAAGGAGGTGACTCAGGATACTAGAAGGTAAAACTTCTGAAGTAGAAAAGGATACACATATACATGTTGAAGTTGTTGTCAAAATGCACCAAGTATTTGAAGTCGCTAAGCAGGCTAATCAAGAACCTAACCTATCCTCAGTCAAACCGGATGAGGTATTTGATAGTTAAGGTGAAAGAGTGATAGAACAAATTGACCCTATTGATGTTGATGCATTAGATAATGAGGATGTCACTCCTGACAAAGAAAAAGTTGAGAAAGAGAAACAGGACAAAGAGAAAGCTGAGAGAGAACAAGAGGAAGAAGCAAGGCAAGAAGAAGATAAGAGAAAAGACAAAGAGAAAAAGAAAGAAAAAGACAAGAAGAAAGAAGAAGACAAGAGGAAGGAAGAAGAAAGGAAGAAGGAGGAAGAGAAGAAAAAGTAGGAAGAGGATAGGAAGAAGGAAGAAATGGAGAAGAAACAAAAAGAGGAGAAAGAGAAAGAAGAAGAAAAGAAGAAAGAAGAAGAAAGGAAAAGAGTGGAAGAGGAGAAGGATGCAGAGAAGAGAAAACAAGTAGAGATCAAGACCAAAGAAGGAGGGCAGACTCCTCAGGCAATCGGTGATCAAACCAAGCAGGTTGATTCCACCAGTCCTATTGATCTAACTCTTGCATGTCTGACTCAATTAGTAGATGAGTTTGAGCTACTTCGAGGCATCAAACTTGTATAGGAGAGACTGGAAGAATTTCAGAGGAAGAAAGAATAGGATGTCATACAAATTATTGTTGACACCCTTACCAGTCTAATTCCTGATACTAACCTCCTTAGTACCGAATCCTCTCTATCCAAGCTCAAACTTCTTTGTATCGTAGTGGAGGACTAGGTATAATGCTTGGAAGACGTTGCTCAAGAAACTGGAAGAAAGAACAATGAAAAGGCACTCAATATTGCCTTAGTCAAGCAAATGAATGAACTCGAGACACAACTACTGAAGCAGCAGAATTATATCAGTGTTTCTATGGGTGAGGATAAATTACTTTTGAGTAAAATCTACCAACCCCATCTATTTTGTGAAGATGTGCTCAAATAGAAAGCTGAACTCCAATCGGAGTTATAGGAATATATTAGCAACTTCAAGATTCCCTATGATTTATTCACTGCCTAAGGACAAATCATTCATCATTTTCAGCATCAAACTGCCAAGATGGACTTAAAGATTAGCAACTGGACTCAAGATTTGCAGGAGCTTCAACTGCTCCTATTGTCAAAACTACAGGCTCTTCAGAGATGTTTTCTTAGCTTGGAAGCTATCACGGTAACTCAAGAAACGAGTACCATCGATGCAATGGAAGAACTGGCATTCTAGATGAAGACTGAAAGTGTGGTTGCTACCTCATTACTTGAGTCATGGACATTGGAAATGAAAACTTTTGTGCACAACTTTAAATATGTTTTTGAGAAATTTCATTCCTTATTGTCATGAACATCTACTCTATTTTATTGTATAAGGAAAAAGGGGTTACTTTGCATTACTTTGTCATTGTTGGAAAAGGGGGGGTAGTGTACATTAAAATTTTGGTGAATGTTACCTTTTCATGCATCTTTTTTGTTATTGTTGTAAAAACACTTAGATGTCAAAATTTTCCTAAGTGTTTCCATCAATGCCAAAGGGGGAGATTGTTGGCATTTTGATGATGTTTTGATTTTCATTGATGGACACACACTTTCTTGATGTATGAGTTATGTTCAACTGGTAATTGTTCCAATTGGTATTGTGTATCATTGAATGTGTAGTCTTTACTATCAGCGTTTTGCAAAAAATGGTTTACTGGTCACAGATTGACTGAAAACCCCAAGCAGAATGAAGACCCCAAACGGTTCAAGGATCCCAAGTGGTATGAATACCCCAAGAGGTTTGAGGATCTCAAGCAGTATGAAGGACCCAAGCGGTAGTTAATGGTTGATTGGAACACTACGATCTTCCAATCTTCATTTTCTGATAACTGGTAATCGATATATTGTATTAACTGGTATATATCTATGATGAGTTACCAACCAGTATTACTCTAATGTGTGATGAGTTATCATCCACCGACACTTTGGCTATGTATTTGTGTTGTGTTACCAAATGTGTCTAGATGAACTGTACCTAGGAACTTATAGTCTAATCCTATTGGACCGACATGATATCAGATTCCTTTATAAGGACATCATGTCTAGGCTTTGCATGTGTGAGATATAAAGAAAAGGTTATGTGTGATCATTGAAGAGATAGCGTGTGGAGATATTGAAGACTGAAGTAATGCTAAAATGCATGAACAAGGAGTTGTCAAGGATCTAATTAAGCATATTGTGCTATTATCTAGATCATTCACTTGTTGATTACTCACATCTTCAATGAGCCTAATGCCCTTAACCGGGTAGGCTCAACAAAACCTTTGTAAATCCTCTAACAAGGTGGTTCACAATTGTGGTTCTTAAATCCTCTAATGGGTAGTCTTTAACAAGACTTATCTCCTAACAGAGATCTAGATTCCTAATAGGATCTGTTTTGGTGAAGAACATTGTATGACCTTAGCTGGTCTGGTTACTATTCTACAGATAGTTACTTATGAGTTTTTTCTCACCATGGTTTTTCCCATTTTGGTTTCCATGTCAAATATCTTGTGTTATGGTAATTGTAATCTTGTCGGTGAATGCTTTGTTTGCTATTTGGTTTGCATTTATCTTAACCGATTTATTAGTGAATCTGTTGCACCGGTTATCTGCTAAACTATTTAAGAGTTTGCTTATAGTGATTTTTGGCATACTAATTCACCCTCCCTGTTAGTATTCATCAACATCAACTGTCACACTTTGACTCGACTAGGGCAATTTAACCAATTGCTCCAGATTGTCCAACCATTTTAATCAATTATAGAGCATCAATCAAATGCAAAACACCACATTTGCATTGTATCTTCTGCATAACCTATGGGTACTCACTGGCTTGCCATTTCTCCATATTCACTCTATTTTCTTCCATTCTTTCACCGTTATTGCTAATTTCTTCTATTCTACCTCCCCTCCACTTCTCGTTCTTTTTTGAGAGATCGCCTAATTTTAAAAAAAAAATTGGCCCATCTCTCGAGGGGGTATACCACCCACTAAATTAACATTTATGGGGCATATTTCTTCACACCTATGTTTCTTTCTTTGACACGACACGATAAAACCACACCATCTCAAATAGGGGCAAATGTAGACACATAAATTTGTCCACTTAATTAAATGAATATTTAGTATTTATTTGATTATTTAACCATCAATCAATAATTAATTAAATTAATAATTAATTCATCTTAACCCTCTTCTCCTATTAATTAAATAAATTATTCAATTTATTTGATTTAATTCACTTAACCAAATTCAGACCATTAATTAAATAAATAAAACATATTTGTTTAATTAAATCTTCTCTCGCATTAAAATAAATTAACATTTAGTTAAATCACCTTTATCCTCCACCCACTCTCATTTTCTTACAAATGCAAGTTGCACAACTATTTTAAATAAATAAATTATTTATTTAAAATCCTATTTATCCTCACCCACTTGAAACCTTTAATGACTTCCCTTAAAGTCTTCACACTTAATGGCTTCCTTCTAAAGTCTTCTCAAGCCTTGAATGGTTTCCCTTAAAGTCTTCAAACTTAATGGCTTCCTTCTAGAGTCTTCTTAAGCCTTTAATGGTTTCCTTTAAAGTCTTCAAACTCAATGACTTCCTTCTAGAGTCTTCTTAAGCCTTTAATGGTTTCCCTCAAAGTCTTCACGCATTTAATGTTTTATCTTCCTTTTTCTCATGTAAATAAATTAAGATTTATTTAAATAAAATCCAAAATTTACATTCACATTTAAATAAATAAATATTTATTTAAATATCTATCCAAATGCAAATTATACCATTTAATTGAAATAAATGATTTTATTTTAATTGAACATCCCAAAATTCCTCCCACTTGCATTCTCCTACGAAATCCACTTGCATGCCTAAATCCCTTCTTGATTCTTCTAACTCCTTCTAATTAGCCTAATCCTATCCTAATCATTGTCACATTCCTAAATAAAAGGAAGTCACTTCTCAAAAACCTCCAAAGTCTTCAATAACCATTAAAGGCTTTATGTCTTCAAATAGCCATTTAACCCTTGCACATTCATTTATCCCTTGGATAAATGGAATATCCATTAACCTAACCCTAACCCAACCCCCTAGAGTAACCATCATGTCCCGTCAAGCAATTGATGCTCCTTATCTCTCCTCTCAAGCCTCCTCATGGTGACACTTGTAAACATGGGATTGGGTTGAAAGTCTCACATGGATTCAATATCTTTCAATCCTAACCCTTGTTAAGATTCTTCAATCTTAACCCTTCATTTTCCCATTTCTTCTATAAATAGAACCCTTCTCCTTAAGAAAAGAAGGAAGCATTAGAGTATTGTTGTTATTCTAGTATTAGCATAGAGATTTTTCATAGCATCACTATCTACACTTGTATATCATTTGTTTATCATATTCAACCATCTTGAATTTTCATATGGCATGCATGGCTAGTGTTAAAAGTTGAGAGCTACACTCATGTGGAACTTGGAAAGGACGGGAACAAGGGAGGAGCAACTATGAGCATCTTGGTTACCATTTGAAGGAACATAGTTTATTTATTCTATGGTTGTATGTTTTTTTCTTTCATGCTCAATATCTCTCTTGATATGCCTATTTAGAATAATCCTTGGTTGCTAACACTAACATTTGCTTCTTGTGTGTGTTGTCATCAAACCAGATTTTCTAATCCTTTTTGCAGAGCATCAATAATAATAATAATAATTTGTAATAATGTGGCGATTCGAGTCACCTCAAAAGCTAAATTTATGAGCCAAATCTTGATTCCCAAATTTTTAAAAATAGCCATTTGGAAAATATTAGCCACTAAAATTTTCACTACATTCATGTTTTAGTGAGACATGGGAGGTATTTTTTCAATAAACCTTTTCGACATGACTCAGACTTTTGGCAAGATCATGATTTTCATCTTGTTAGATTTTTTTGCCATGCCGATATGATTTTTCCTACATACAAAGAGTTCATTTTTGGTGTAACCATATGAAGTCTTGGCAAAATCCTGCTAGGATATAAGATTTCATTTTATTTTTCAAACAATTCGAACATGGTTCGGGTAGAAACTCAAAGGCTTTATCATGTTTTTATTTATGTCTAGTCCAAATTGTCTTAGGCTAGAGAACACATTGAATTATAATACTCTCACAAGGTAGATGTTGCCAAGGGGTAGTAGTTATTTTTCATGAGAAAGGGCATAAAATCATTAGCAAAATTTTGGAGGTCCCAACACACTATTACACTGTAGCTAGAATAGACTAAATAAGAAGATGTGATTAAATTGAGACCACTTGATAGGCAAGAAGTTGAGGAGAGCTCATCTAGCTTATAATCTTCATAAGAGGAGGAAGAACCTCTAACTCAGCTTGTTCAAAGGTCTACAAGACATAAAAAATCACCTAAAGGTATTCACCTAATGATTGGAGATATATTTTTGCTTTGAATACTCATGTGGATGAACCTAGATCTATAGAAGAGGCATTAGGTATGAAAGATGCAGAATCCTTGAAGATTCCTATGGAACAAGAAATGACAACTTTAACAATGAATAATACACGGGATCTTATACCATTACCTGAAGGACAAAAACCTATAGGTTTTAAATGGGTGTTCATGAAAAATATTGGTTCTGACGGAGGCATTGAGAAGTATAAAGAAAGGTTTAATGCAAAAGGACACTCTCAAGTTGAGGGTGTTGAATATGGTGATATATTTTCCCCTGTTGTGAAAATGACATCGATTAGATTTTTTCTTTCTATTGCCACTACTAATGATTTAGAGGTTGATAAAACATATGTGAAAACTACTTTCCTTCATGGTGATTTGGAGGAAGATATTTATGTGACATAGGCAAAGCACCATGTGGTGAAAGGTAAAAGTAATTTGGTCTGAAAATTAAAGAAATCTTTGTATGGCCTCAAACGGAGTCCTAAGATGTGGTACCAAAAATTTAATACATATATGTTGAGTTTGGGATTTGAGCATTCTAAATTAGATCACTATGTTTAATATAAATTTGATGGTGATCTTTTCCTATATATTGCATTATATGTTCATTTTATGTTATTCATTGGTAAAGGGAAAAACATGATTTTAGAAGTCTCAACTCATTGCTAAATTTGAAATGAAAGATCTTGGTGTAACAAAACACATTCTTGGGATAAAAAATAGAAGAGATAGAGTGAAAAGAAAGTTATGGCTAGGCCAGAGTAAGTATGCAAATTCATTTTTACAGAGGTTAAACATGCAGGATTGTAGACCACTGTGTCTTCCTTTTACATCTGGAATGAAACTATCTATTTCATATTGTTCTACATGTCCATCAGAGATGGAAGACATGAGTAGAGTACCTTACTAGAGTGTTGTTGGAAGCTTGATGTATCTATGGTTTGTACTAGACCAAACATTGCCCAAGCAGTAGGAGTTATTTCTAGATATATGTCCAATTCTGGTAGAGTTCATTGGGATGCAGTCATTAGATATCTGTCCAATCTTGGTAGTGGTACCTTGTTGGCATTGTGTCGTCATTGATGTCAACTAGTATAGCTTGGTACTAGTATATTAGGACAACTGATATGGGAGAATAGTTGATATGTAGTCATTGATGTCCACCGATATAACTGTCATGAATGTCAATCAGCAGTGTGGACAATGTAGCTAATTGGTAAGGAGGTTAGAGTCACCAGTTAGTAAATGTACAAGATGATGTTGGGAGATAAGAGATCGGTAAGTGATAGTAAATGATGTAAACTGGTAAGCCTATGATCGACAAAGTTTGTTTTAGTATGGAATAGTGAAGAACCTATAGGTCACTAGTATGCTAGTGTGATGTCATCTAGTAGAACACCCACTGATAATGATGTTGTTCCAACATGATGACAAAACAAAAGAAAGAACACTGCTATAGGTGAGTAAGGATGACAAGATGAGAAGCTTACTACATGGATTCTCCCCCCGAGTAGGAATATCTGCAAGAGATCATAGATCCTCTTCCACCGGTGATTGGTAGATTGAGTACCACTGCTTATCTACTTCCTTTGGTAAAATGGTGATACTTGCTTATCTCCCAAGATGCATGAAATGCATAATGACTCCTTGGGATAAGACAATGAGTTTAAGAAAAGGCAATTTGTTGCATAGACTAGATGATCTAAGTAGGACATGAGGAAGCCTCCTGAGTTTGAGATCAAAGATGTGTACCAGATCAACATGTGAAGACATGATGTGTCTGCCACCTTGAAAAACCATTTGAGAGGAGAATCGGTCAGATGAAGAAGGATGCAAGTGAGTCTGCAATTACAAACATGGAGTCACCAAGATGCAGATGAAGAAAGGTGTTGCCACAAGTGCATAATAGTTGGAGGTTGATGGCATGGTGTCATCAAGGGTATCATTGGTGTGCAGACAAGAGTGTTGTCCATTGGTAAACATATAGATTGGTACATTGAACAATCTACACTGGAGATAGTTGATATGCTGGGTCAACTAGTGAGAGACCAAATAGACAAAGGTGAAAGGCTCTCACCTGATGAAGAGAAGTGTAGACATGGAGGTCAATCGACAAGATTAGTTGCACTAAAAGGGTTAGAGAACTGATAGACAAGATGGGCCAGTAGTATGAAGCATACACCAATTGTGTGTTGTTAGTCATTGACCAAGTTTAACTAACACAAAGGTCTAAGCTGAGATGGATACCAACAGAGATGCCATGTGGAGTTGGCAAGAATGTAGAGGATGGTGAGATGCTGTGTCAGTGAGGTAGTTGGCATTTGGCAGATCAATTGCAGAGGGTTTGTAACTTGAAGTAGATTAGTGAGTTGATCAAAGAAGGATGATCTGATCTTTGTGCTCACTTGTCAAAGGAAACAACTAAGACATTTAGGGCATTTGACAGAAGCAGGTCGACAAACAGGGTCGTGGTTGCAAAAAATAGATGGTGTCTACTGGAAGGAATGATAATGATGGTGTCATGTAGGAAACCATATCTGAGACATGATCTAATAAGATTTTATTGCATCTTGTATACCAAAATTGGTCAGTGAGAAAACCCTAAGGCACCAATTTCAAACTCATATTTTGGAGGGAAAGCTTTGTTATAAATATGCACGATGAAGAAAGAGATTGATGATGTCAGAGACATGAAAGGAGGGCATTAGCATGTGATTAGATTAGTTAGAGTGAAAATAATAGAAGACAATAGTGCATGAGTGTTAAAGAGACTCAACGAGATGCAGAGTTTAGCAGAGGTTTAAACGGTAAAGTTAAAGAAACCGACAAGCAAAAAGAGTGCATTCGTGAAGACAACTGGTAGTGGTAGAGCCAGTACGAAGGCAACTGACAGTGTAGTAGTGGAAAGTGAGTACCAAAGAGATCTGGTAGAGAAGATACAGATAAAGAAGGGAAGGATAAAGAACTAGTAGAGAGAAGAACAAAGGCAGTGTGATAGGAGGAGGAGTGAACTGGCAAGGTAGAGGAGGAGTAAAACTGGCAGGGTGAAGTGTTTGCACCGGTTACAAGATTTACTTGTAACTGGGATTACTACTTCTGTATTGATTTGTTACACACTATAATCATTGACTTGGAGCTTGGTGCAGGGGTTGGTGCTCCTTGGGTTGGTGCCCTAAATTAGTAGGGGTTGGTGCCCTAAACTATTATAACCTATTATTTCATTGTGAGGCTGGATTGAAGCAGTAGACTCCAGCAACATTTCTCACCAAGGTTTTTCCCATCTTGGGTTTTCCTCGTATATACGAGTGCTATGTGATGTGCCCTTTTTGTGTGGTTGCATTGCATTATCTTGCCTTATCTTATCGGTAGGTTAACTTGGCAGTAGGATTGATAACCGGTAATCACTCTTAGTATTAAAAGGGTAAATTAATTGGAAACCACTGATACAACCCTCTCTTAGTGACATCTTGTGTCCAACAATTGGTATTAGAGCCTAGGTTCCCAGTTAGATAAGCTTTCTCTAGCTTGGGTAGATTCTAGTGTAAGGACACAATAGTTAAATTTGAGTCAATCCATGTTCCAGTATTTGATGGGTCAAACTATTCTATTTGGAGTTGTAGAATGGAAGTCTACATGTCCTCCCTAGGGTTTGATGTTTGGATGTTTGTTTTAATGGTCTCCCTAGTCATGTCAGTTCTCTCACCGGTCTTGAAGAATTAAGAAGATCTAAGTGCAATGCTGAAGCCATGAAGGCTATATTTAGTGGACTTATCGGTGTTGTTTCTTCATAGGTGAATAAGTGAAAATATGCAATAAGTCTATGGGATAGATTGAAGAAGCTCTATGGAAATGAGCCTACAACTACAGGGTCAGTTTGTGAAAGAAAGAAGAATGATTGTGTAGATGATAGAGGAAGATTTGTCAGTAGATGCAACAGTATTAGTGATGAAGAAACTCATCTCTTTATGGACCAAGAGATAGAAAGTGAGATGCATACATCTCAAAGTGATAATATAGATGAATCCCACCAGCAAGATTTGTTTAGCAGTGATGAAGAAGATGGAGAAGAAGAAGAAGTTGAAGTAGATCTTGAAGGATAACTTGTAAGTGCACTCAAAGAACTTAGTAGAGTGAGGAATGAATACAAGTTGTTCAAGAATGTTGTGATTGTGGAGAAAAACTGATTAATCAAATGCCTTGAAGAATCTGAGAAATGTATCTCAGAGTTGAAGACTCAACAACATGACACCAAGAAGTGTAGGTGCAAAGATCTAGAAACTGAGCTAGAGGCAAAGGATAAAGAGTATCAACAACTAGAAGGAGATATGGAGAATCTCCACAAAGACCTTGAGAGATGTCAAGAAGAGCTCAAGGTAAGAATCTTGTATGATGGTAGCAGTGATGCCCTGGACAAGATGTTGAAGAAGAAAAAACACTCTAAGGATACTAGAGGTTTAGGTTGTGGTGCCAGTGAGTGCTCCACCAACAATAATGTCCCCCACAAAGATATCATGTTTGTCTCCTCTAATGGAGATAACAAAGGACAAACCTTCACTGTCCGAAGTACTCTGAGGAAGAAGGTTGACCTAACTACAACTGATGAGGACCTGAGACTAAAGATTAAGACCAGTGTAGAAAGAATAAACAATGTTGATTAAAAAGGAAAAGGAAACATGAGAGAAGATAGCTCCATCACTAGTAAGAACATGAAAACATAGCCTAGAAGATCTTCCACCAATAGAAGATAGAGAAATGAGAGAAATGTTTCTACCACCAAGTTTAGATGAGTGTGGAAGAATAAATGATCAAATGGAAGAACTACAAAGAGTGGACAACCCAAGATCCATCCCCAAAGAAGAATAAATGGATATGTCAAACCGATAAGATCACCTCATGTTTGGAAAAATAAATTTGTAATTAATAAGCCCTCTTTCTTTGGTTATTGATTTGCATGTAATGGTTATGGCCATAGAGCAAAAGAATGTAGAAAGGGATCTAGGAGGAATGATTTAGGTTTTCATAGATATCATGCATATGTGCACAAAGTTGCAAAGAGTAGAAACATGCATATTCCCTCTCTCGGTTATGAAAATGTTATGTGTTATAACTGCAATGGATTTGGCCATAGAAAGAATGAATGTAGCAAGAAGAACTCTTAGTCCTATGGCAGTCGGTGAAAAAACATGCTTAGTGTGGAAGGATTTATATGGTATATGAGAGACAAAGACTTTCATGGAAAAAAAGGAGAAGCATTCCTGAAAAATCATGGAATCCATGGAGACCGATAGCTAACTACAATGGCATGATCAGAAGAAGATGGTCAAACCGGTTTGACAGATGATCTCAAGGAAGCTAGTTGGTATGAATGCAATTTACTTCTAGAACAATACTTTCAGTCATGCTGTAAAATTTGGTAGAGCAAGGACTAGTCAGTAGAAGAAGGCAGGACCTGCTCCCAAGACTGAAAATGAGAAGAGGAGTGATACCAAGAAGGTTTGGAGGAAGAAGGAAGAGAGCATGACCATGGACCAACAATGTGCATTCAATGCACAAGTAGTATCTCCTAAGGCTTAAAGGAGATGCAACACTAAGGGGGAGATACACATTGATCAAATCATTCACCCCCTTGCTTGAAAAGGACAAAGGAGAAGACAGGTTGTTGCCAATAAGAGGAAGAAGGTAAGATAGTAGTGTGTGTAGTTGCTACCTTGACTAGACATTTACATGTGGAAGATGGATTACTATTGCAGTGTCATTGGATAGTTTAAATTGAATATTATAGTAGAGACAAGTGACTCAAGCTAATGCAAGTATATGGATACAGTGTCCCGCTGAAGATATGAGACCAGTAGAATAAACCTATGTGTGGAGTATGGTGCTGGTATGGTTGTTAACCGGTATTTCCAAATAGGTAAGTCAATGTGTTTCGGTAATGTTGTAATGGCTCCTATGACTTGGATAGATGGAGTTGTGTCTTCAATGATATTAAGATTTCATAAATGATAGTGTGTTGGACCGGTAGCAGATTTCATGAGCATGCAATCAGTATGAGTCAACCAGTTGGATATGTGACACAAAGTTGAAGTGATATTTAGCATTGTGGTCATGAAGGAGGATGTCACAGGATTTTGATGGACATCATGGAAGTGGAAGACCATCTACATATGACATATGCTCTTCTATAGTAGGATAAGGTGTAGATTGGTATATCGGTGTAGGACCTAATAGGTAAAGAAGAACTGAGATCCTTGGTTCAGGGGGAGTTCACATCCATATCCTCATATTGGTATCAGACATACTGAACACATTGGAAGATCATACAAATGTTTGACAATACCGATATGTTGGTGACTTTGGAAAGGTGCCTATTCAACTTGTCTATCTATCAGAGTCATAATTTGGATCACCGAGAGAAAGGAATAGGAGTATAGACTACTAGAAGACCTACCTGCAAAGGAGGAGAAAAGTACTCACTTAACCGGTTATGAGAAAAAGAGGGAGAGTTACCTGCACAGGGGGGAGAATACATCGGATTGGTATCTGATAGATATCGACAAATTGGTGTCTAAACAATCCCCACACGAGAAGAATATATCATTGATGTCAAATTGATATCAGTGCCTGCATCAACAATTAGTATCAATTGGTAGAACTCATAGTACAATCACATTTGATTCTTAAGAATGATTGGTATCAAATGGGGAGAGATGGAGTCTGATCGATAGGTAAGCAACATTCACTGACACATCTTACAACAATTGAGTGCTTCTACAATTAGTATGGAATTAGTATACTCAATTTTTACTCATTGGTGTGTGATCCCTCCATTTCAAGTGATGTTGGTTGAGAGGTTGCAGAGCATAGTTGTCAAAATGGAAGAAGTAACTAGTAGAAAGGGCAAGAGATAATATTTGCAGCACCAATAGAAAAGGGGAAGAGAGAGCTTGCAATATTCTAGATGTCATGCCCCTTTGCCATTATTGTTAAAGGGGGAGAGATAGCCTGTAGTATACTAGATACTACATATGATGATATCAATGCCAACAGGGGGATTATTGGCATTATGTTATCATTGATGTCAACCAGTATAGCTTAGTACTGGTATAGTAGGACAACTGGTATGGGAGAATAGTTGATATGCAGTCATTGATGTCCACTGGTATAACTATCATGAATGTCAATTAGTAGTGTGGACAATGTAGCTAACCGGTAAGTAGGTTAGAGTCACCAGTTAGTGAATGTAAAAGTTGATGTTGGGAGAGAAGAGACCAATAAGTGATAGTAAGTAATTTGAATCAGTAAGTCTGTGATTGACAAAGTTTTCTGCAGTATGGAATAGTGAAGAACCTGGAGGTCATCAATATGCTAGTGTGATATCATATAGCAAAACTCTCATTAGTAATGATGTTGTTCCAAGATGATAACAAAATAGAAGAAATAACATTGCTACAAGTGAGTAAGAATGACAAGATGAGAAGCTTCCTAGATGGATTCTCCCCACTAGTTGGAATGTCTACAAGAGATCATAGATCCTCTTCCAACAGTGATTGGCAGATTGAGTGCCATTTCTTATCTACTTCCTTTGGTAAAATGGTGATACCTTCTTACCTCCCAGGATGCATGAAATACATAATGACTCCCTGAGATAAGACAATCAGTGTAAGCAAAGGCAATTGGTTGCATAGATCGGATGACCTAAGTAGGACATGGGGAATCCTCCTGAGTTTGAGATTAGAGATGTGCACTCGATTAGCATCTAAAGACATTATGTGATACCAGGATATAGAAGGAAGAGTTAAGATGATGTGTCTACCACCTTGACAAACCATTTGAGAGGAGAACCAGTCAGATGAAGAAGGATGCAAGTGAGTCTGCAGTTACAAACATAGACTGGCTAAGATGTATATGAAGAAAGGTGTTTCCATAGGTGCATAACAACTTGAGCTTGATGGCATAGTGTCATCAAGGGTATCACCGGTGTGCAGACAAGAGTGTTGTCCACTAGTAAACATATCTATCGGTACATTAGACAATATGCATTGGAGACAGTTGATATGTTGAGTTAACTGGTGAGAGACCAAAGAGGCAAAGGTGAAAGGCTCTCACCTAATGAAGAGAAGTGTAGACATCAAGGTTAACCAGCAAGGTTAGTTGCACCGACAGGGTTAGAGAACTGGTAGACAAGATGGATCGGTAGTATGAAGCATACACCACTTATGTGTTGTTGTTTGTTGACCAAGTTTAATCGATAGAGATTCCACATGGAGTTGAAGTGGAAATCATGAAGAGGATGGTGAAATTTTGTGTTAGTGAGGTATTTGGCAGTCGGTCGACTTTAATGTCAACTACATATTTCATGGATCAGTTCCAGATGGTTCGTAGCTCAAAGCAAATTGAAGGAGAAGATTGGTGAGTTGATCAAAGAAGGAAGATCCAATATTTGTGCTCACTTGTTGAAGGAAACAATTGAGACATTTATGGCATTTGACAGACGAAGGTAGACAAATAGGACCATGGTTGTTATAAATAGAAGGCATGTATTGGAAGGCATGACAATTATGGTGTCATGCAGGCAACCATATTTGAGACATGATTTGATAAGATTTGATTGGATTTCATATGCCAAAAATTGGTTGGTCAGCGAACACTAGGGTGCCAAGTTCAAACTCACATTTTGGTGGGAAAGCTCTGTTATAAATATGCATGACAAAGAAAGAGATTGATGATGCTAGAGATAGGAATGGAGGAAATGAGCATGTGAGTAGATCAGTCATTGTGAAAATAGTAGAAGACAATAGTGACTAAGTTTTAGAGAGACTCAATTAGATGCAGGGTTTAGATGAGGTTTAACTGGTAAAGTTAAAGCAATCGGTAAGCAGCAAGAGTGCATCAACTAAGACAACTGATAGTGGTAGAGCCAGTAGGAAGGCAACTAAGAGTGTAGTAGTGGAAAGTGAGTGCCAAAGAGATCTGGTAGAGCAAATACATAAAAAGAAGGGAAGGACAGAGAATTGGTAGAGAGAATAACAAAGGCAGTGTGATAGGAGGTGTAGTGAACTGGTAAGGCAAAGGAGGAGTAAAACTGGCAGGGTGAAGTGTTTGCAGTGGTTACAAGTGAATCTTGTAACTATGGTAACTACTTCTGTATTGATTTGTTATGTATTGTAATCACTAAGTTGGAGCTCGGTGTAGGGGTTGGTGCTCCTTGGGTTGGTGACCTAAACTATTGTAACCTATTATTTCATTGTGAGGCTAGATTGGAGCAGTAGACTACAACTACATTTCTCATCGAGGTTTTTACCATCTTGGGTTTTCCTTGTATATGCTGGTGTTATGTGATGTGCCCTTTTTGTGTGGTTGCATTGTGTTGTCTTGTCTTATCTTACCAGTAGGTTAACTTGGTAGTAAGATTGATAACCAGTAATCACTATTCGTATTAAAAGGGTTAAGTAATTGGAAACCACTGATTTATCCCCTCTTAGTGGCATCTTATGTCCAACATACCTCAAAGTATTGCTTGTGTTATCATGGTAATTTGGTAGGAGATGTGATTTCCCTTGATATTCATGGTTATGTGGATTCAAACTAGGTATGTGATATTGGTAGGAGAATATCCACCAGTGCTTATGTGTTTACTTTATTTGGTGGTGTAATTAGTTTAATGAGCAAGGGACATGATGTGGTTTCTTTGTCCATTATGGAAGTAGAGTATATGGCAGCTACTTATACTTGTAAAGAAGTCATTTGGCTTAAGAGACTATGTTCAGATATTGGAATAAAACAAGGTGGAGTGTCAATTAATTGTGACAGTCAGAGTGCGATCTACCTAGATAAGAACTCGACATTTCATGCTCGAACCAAACACATTGATGTTTAGTATCATTTTGTAAGAGATATGGTCGAAGATGGTAAATTTAAGTTGGTTAACATAGAAATTTGATGAATGTTGTAGATTCTTTAACCAAGGCTATGAGCACAAAGAAGTTCATATGGTTTTTAAAGTCTATGGGCCTCATGGTGCCTAGCAATTAATTTATTGTACATATATACTCCCTTTTATCTTGCAAGGTGTTCGACAAGTGGGAGAATATTGGGAAAATGGTGTTTCGACCTTGCATTTACAAGAGGTTACTATTTATAGTAAGTTTTTGTTTGAGCATTAAATGGTACAAAATTTTCCCCAAAGCTTCAGATTGGCTAGATAAGCATGTTGATAAAATTTCGTCATAAGATCACAACTAGATTTGAAGATATCAATGTTATTGTTTCTGAAGGTACAATGAAAGGTTTAAATTTAATTCTAAATTTAGACCCATTGCAACCCCTTAATATAATGTGATAGAGTACATTGTGAACTTTCTGGTGCTTCAAATGATTCGTTAATCAGACACCCAATACACACGTTATGGCCTCCAAAAGTTTGGACTCCTGAAATAGGAAATATAAAATGCATCAAACACATAAATGAGCTATAAAAGGGTTATACACATGTTGATGTGTGTTTTGACATATCATGAGACATCTAGATTGGAGATAAGATTATCTATACTTTATTGTGTTGTTTTACCCCTTTCTTTTGTAATACTGTTTGATGGTTTCTTTTATTATATCTCCTATATATGAGTTGCATGAGATAGAGGTTGTGTGTAAGATTCTTATGGCTATTGAGTTAGATATGAGTCTTTGGTTGGTGGTACTCCTATGAAGAGATTGATTTGTAAGTATATTATAATTTGTTATTAATTGTTAAATAATACATTGAGCTAGTTTTGGAGTGTGGGGTTTTTCTCCCGAAAGGGTTTTCCCCATGTAAATCATTGTATTATGGTATGCATGTTATTATGTCTATTTCTGTTTAGTTTTTGTAATTGTTGTAATGATCTGTAAATGTTTTTGCATTACCCTCCTCTCAAGGCCAATGTAGGAAATTATCTAAACACTCTTACATTGCTCAAATCTAGGTTCATGGCTCTATCTGATGATTGTAGCTCACTATTTATGTGTATTTACTTCAATTCCAACACATTTTCTCTAATTTCAACATTTTCACAATTCAAAAAACTTAAAAGAGGATAATAAACCCCCCAAAGTGAATCTAATAAGAATTCTCAGCTGTATCCTTGTTGATTCATGGATAGATCTATTAGGTTCACTCCTCTTTGAATGTAATGGTCCCTAAGTCTAAAATTAGAAGTTTCCATACATCTAATTGTGGAAACCCTAATTTTTCAGCATTACATTTTGGTGAACTCGACATCTTACACTTTCATTTTCTAATTTATGTTCTCAAATCAGAGTATTTATGTATTTCAAATTCCAATTTATATTTACAAGTTTAACTTTCAATTGAATTTAAAAAATTTAGAGGTTAAATTCACAAAAACTCTAATTTTTAATTTTAAAATTGAGCTTAGGAGTTGTATAATTTGTATTAATTATTTTAGATTTGATTATTAATTCAATTTAAAATTCAAAATTTCTCTCATAGATCCAATTTTCAATTGAAATAGATAAATCTAGTGATTGAATTTACAAAAACCCTAATTTATAATTCTAATATTTACTTGTGGGTTGCATAATTTTTCAATTTAATTTCATATCTAATTTTAATGATATGTTGTGCTATGATGTAGATGCATTTATCTTTCAAATTAACAAATCAAATTGCTTCATTAATTGGTTAACTATCATTTTTCCCAAAATTTGATATCGTTTAATTACAATTTTCAAATTCAAATTCAAATTTTCCTCCTTTGTGTACGAGTTTTACTACTATTAGTCCTACCTACAATATTCCCATGAGAAGTTGTAGAATTAAGGCTTCCCAACATTTAATTACTAAGAATATGGAGCCTAATTTGGATAGCTTATTTCATGAGAATATTGGTGGTTCCTCTAAGCCAACAAATGATGTCATTTATCCTCATTCTTTTCATAATTCTCATGATATGGATGTATCACTAACTAGGTTTTTTGTTGATCAATTGGAGAAGATTGACAATGAATTTGAAAATATTCAACAATGGATGAGTCAACAATGCCCAAAATTGGAGGCAATCCCATTGATTGAAAGATTAAAAAGAATGATTCAAAGAGATAAAATTTGTGTTGATTTGTTGTGTGGCCTTGTTCATATTGTTGACACCAATATCTCTCCTATGAAAAATTTGTGTTGGAGTCCTTGGTTACACTCATGCTCCTAGTCAATTTAATCACTTTGTTCCTATGCCTACATCTATGCCTAGTGTGCCTACTTTCACATCTTCTATCACGGATACTTCCACATAAAATGTTAATCCTACACATGCCTGTCAAGGGGGCAACTTTGTTAATCAAAATTTTTCATACCTCCTTCTATGAGTCTTCCATTTGTAACCCAATCATCTCTCATACCAACATATCATAGTTTTCCACCTCGTTATTCTTAACCTTCACCTACATATAACAATGTTTCTCCTCCATCACAATCTAACATGTCCTATTTCAATCCATCCACCAAAGAAACCATTAACAACCTAGCCAAAACCATTTCATCCTTACAATAAAAAATAGCTTCCATTACCCAATCCAAGTTTAATGTGTTCCCACATTTGATGTAGCGAGCCCATTATCTAATGATATTGTCCATGTTGTCCCTCCTAAACATGTGTAAATCCCTCAATTGGAGATTTATAATGGAAAAGGTGATCCCTTGACTCGTGAAAATATTTCAAACTTTGTGTACTAATTTTGCTCATGATCAAAGACTTTAGGCTAAATTGTTTACTAGAACTATTAGGGATAAATATTAAGAATAGTATTTTTCTCTGCCTCCTTATTATATTACATGATTTCAACAATTAGCTAATGCTTTCATTCAACAATTTCATGATAATATTGGTCCTAAAATTGTTTTGACTAATTTGATTTATTGCTAGCAAGGTGTAAAAGAAAAAGTGACTGATCTTATTGGTAGATATAAACATTTGTATTCCCAAATTTACTATCCTATGCCTAATCAATATGTTCAAAAGAATTTTAATTTCTAATTTAAAAAAAGACATTAGGGATAAGATTCTCTTTCTGAGTTTACTTGAATTACATAGTTGTGCATTGTGCTTCATAATTATCAGCCTCAAGTGAGTCAATTTGTATCATCCTCTTCAATGACTCCAATCGATAAGAATAAAAGTGCTTAAAAATATTTTATGAATTTTAAATTGAATAAGGGATATATCAAGTTCAATGACAACAACAATACCCAAGTGGCAGCCACAGTAGTAGGTGAGACTCCTTTATCCAAATACTTTAGAAAATAATTTAATCCTCTTTCCGAGTCCTTACATAGCATTATGACAGAATTGTTAAATAATATTATATTGAAACTTCCCCCCATAAAGCCAATTGATACCTCTAAACCTTTTACACCTTATCATGATCCCAAATGTTTTTGCCAATATCATCATCAACTTGATCATGACACTGAAATGTGTTATTCCTTAAGGAGTAGATTTCAAGGTTTTATTAACAACAATAGCATATTTGTAGCTGGTGGGAATGACAAAGGAAACAAATATGTAGCTCCTCCTAATCAAAATATTCAAATATTCACTAATCATTTTCTTGCCCATTCTACTAATGTTGTTGAGTTTGAGCATCCTGCATTTTCTTCCAATGACGTTAGCCTTGAGTTTAACAATGTGTTGAATGTTGTTGATAAACCTATACCTCCTAAGGACCTATGCATTACCTTTGATCCTAGTGAGAATATTGAAGCAATTTATGTCCCACTATATATCACTGTGAAGATAAAAGACAAACACTAATGATGTGTGCTCATTGATCCAACGTGATTGGTGAATGTGATAATTGAAGAAAATCCTTATACTTTACAATCGCATCAAGTAACATATGAAAATAAAATGTAGTTGTTAAGGTCTTTGATGTTTTCTATAAGAATTTGTTAAAAATAGCCAAGATCAAGAGAAAATTGAATAGCACAATAAGAGAGACAATTAGATTTGATGAGAATAAATTGTATTCTAATCAAGAGCAAAATACTGATCAACTAGATTATCAAAATTACATACAATGAAGATAAGCCTTCTTATAAAGGCAAGGCCATATGGATATGTGAGCACATGATCATGACATGTGGCTCAATGAGAAACAAGGGTAGGTAGGGGTAGGTAGGAGTAGGTAGGAGAAATAATAAAACATTCCACAAGAGGTGGATCACCCACTGAAGGTGGAATGTAACAACAAGATAAGACTGTAAAGGTGGAATTTCTCCTACATATATCATCCCTATGTGCATACTTCCCTAAGTGTCTCACATCCAAACTACTATGAAATGCATTAATCCAAGTCAACTTAAGTAAGGTGTAATTATGAGACATAATTTACACCAACACCCCCCTTAAGTGCAACTTAGGGGAATGAAGACTTAAGTCAACAATGCAAGATGGGTCCAGGCTACTAGGCCATGTTAGGTACCCATGTAAAAATAAAAATGCACACAAACCAATGCAATGTCTCACAAATAGAGAAAGAGATAAAAACCCAATGAGAAAAAACTCTTCCACAAAAGAGAGATGAAAAATATACAAAATAACTCTCAAATAAGTATGTGAAGGAAAAAATCCCGTATGAGGAAAAAGTCCCCCCTATAAGAGAGAAGAAGAAGAGAGACGATCTAGTGCCCCCTCAATGTAGAATCTATACCAATGGTAGAAGCTAAAAAATGAATGAACAAATTACTCCATGACCGTCGAAAAACATTCCTCCCCTTATGAAGAAACAAAACCAAAGGTGTATCCATGAAGTTTGCACAATCATAAAGGGAAGATGTAGGAAAAAAGCTCAAAATGTATGGAGTCTCTGAAATTTGCTCATGTCCCATGTTGATGCTGAAAGTTACCATCTCCAAGTCAGGTGTACTGATACACACTATTGAAAAAGACAATCCAAGATCTAGTGGAGATGAATGTAGAACAAGATCCAAAGACTCACATGTCTCCTCTAATGATAAAGAGACCTCCTCCAAATGTTGTACATAAGAATCCACAATCATGTCAGCCTCGAAAGAATGATGATGTAGAGAATGAACAAGAGGGTCAAAGTACTCCCTCACAACAATCAAAGAATAATCATTTTTATCAAAGAGAAGATGAATGTCATAAATTATGTCTCCCAAATCTATAATGTAGGACTCCACAAATTAACTTGCAATTATTGTCAAGTAGTCATCCCAATGAATTGAAGCTGGAAGACAAGGTATATCCTGCTACAATAGGTGATGTGATATCAATAGGAGGAGATGAAATGCAAGGCTCAAGAATGGGTTCACATGTGAGAAAACCTAAGTTCAAGAACCCAAAGTTCTCCTTGATACCTGAATCAATAAAAAAAGTGTGATCAATATATCAAGAATCATCTTCATCAAAAGGAGCAAAATCTGAAAAGGAATATAATCAAGATGCATGATCCACCACCCCTCTATCTATAATAGCTCTAGTATCCAAGTCTCTAGTGATAATTTTATTAGGTGTGAACTCCACATGTTTCCTTGTTTCCCCATGAGTGATTTGATAGATGGAAAGAATATTGTTTGTCAAGTGGGGTACACCTAACATACCATTGAAGGAGTTATCCCTAATGGAAATAGTTCCTTTCCCAATCACATTCATATATGTATAATTTCCCATCAAAATCAGTGGCATGCTAGAAGGCTCAAATGGAGAGAACATAAAAAATGAAGAAGCCATATGATGAGAAGCTCCTGAATCTATAAGCCATCTCCTTGAATCATGAGTTGTAGTAGCACAAAGAGCTTGTCCCTTAACTTTTGACTACGAGGAAGGGGAAGGAGTTGAATCCTTCTTCTTGTAAGTGGATGGAAAATCAATCTTGTTCTTCTTAAGGATGTTTATCAACTCATCAATCTACTTAATGTGGCAATGATGCTTATCATGACCACTTTTCTTACAATATGAACAAGAAAGCCTCCCCATATATCACTTTCCCTTAGGTGAGGATGAATAATCCTTTTGTTGTGGAGAGGAAGATTGTGCTTTATCTTGTTGTGTATTAGGCTTGAAAGAAATATGCTTCTTATTGGAATCCTTTCCTTGATTCTCTTGATTATCCACCAAAACCTTGGACTTTGAAGACTTGAAAATCCCCATGCTCATCAACTTAGATTGCTCTAACATCAACAATTATATGATTTCATCAAATGTGGGCATAGTGAATGAACTACCCACTATCATGCGATGGGTTTGGAAGTTAGAAATAAATGGTGCATACTCTAATATAAGCTTTCCCAATAGGTTGTAGACCAACCATGCATCCTTCTTATCAATGCCACAATCCTTCATCTGCACTCTTAGCTCATTTGTATTGGTAACACAATCTTTTATTGTATCAAAGTTCTTGGGATCCAACATGGTGAGATAATTATCAATTTGATAGCCTCTAATCTCATCAATTTGAACATACAATTTCCCCAGGACATCCCATGCATCCTTAACTATTTTACACTTGTCAATGTGAATGATGAGATCCTTTGATATATACTTCCTCAATGTTCCAATAGCCATAATTTTTTTAGTGAGCCATTCCATGTGAGAATTAGGATCAACTGTAGGATTAGCTAGTGTAGTTATAGTTCCATCAATATAGTGAGTTAATCCCTTTTCCATTAGATTACTCCATACATCAATTTTCTATGAAGCATAGCTATGTGGAGTTAAAAGTGGATATCTAGGAGAACCCATAGAAAAAAATGCAAGAGCACAAGATAAAGAGAGGAAAAATCATACAAGAGACCCCCCAAATTCACTCAATCAAAGAACCCTACCCCCCTCTGTTAGGATTCCCAAAGATACTCAGAGGGAGGGGTGAATCAGTATTTGACCAGTAATAAGATTTTCTTAACTTATAACATGAAAAGCATATTAAAACTGTGTACCAGTAAACCAGAAATAATGCAGCAAATAAGAATAACAACCACAACATGAAAAGAACACCATAACACAATATTTTAATGAGGAAACCCAGTGTAAGAAAAACCTCGGTGGGATTTGTGACCCACAATATTTGCTTACTAGCCAATAAGAGAATATTACTGCTTACAATAGGAGCTTACACATGTAGGAAGGCCAAGTGCCTAGAGCTCACTGCTCAATTACAAAGGAAGTCACACTGACTTACAAAAATGGATTATACAAATCCAATGTCTTGTACTACTTCAGATTAGCATATGCTATGCCAGATTCAGTACCAGTTTAAGCTTTGTTACATACATAAACCCTTATCCAATAATTCGCATATTAGGTCTGCTACCTTCTATTCATATTTTTCATCATATCATTACCTAAATGATCTACAATGATCTCATACATATATGAGTCATATTACAATCCGCCATGTCAGCTTACAAAGATTTTACAATTAATTACAAAATATATTTATAGAAAATTGTTGTCGGCCAGGGTGTCGGTATTCTTCCTTTTCGGTGTCGGTGTTCTATATGCTGGTGTAGAGTCTATCGATTCCGGTGCCTATTGGTATCACATGATTTTAAGGTTTCTATCAATTACAATAACTTCAATCACCTACAATTTCTCATTGGAGTGTGCATTTTCCAACAATCTCCCCCTTTGGCATTGATGGCAACACTCATGAGAAAAATTCAAGAATGTATCCAAAAATTGAAGTCCAAAAATCTTGCCAAAAACTGTACCAAAAATTGTACTAGATGTGTGCTCCCTTGAGCAGATGATCTCTTCTTTTGGATTTTTCTCATCTCACTACTCCCCCTTTGACATTAATGACAAAGGTTTTCATTCACTGTCAGTGGAGTCCTTCCTTGATTCTTGAAGCCAGTGGGTTACAATCTGAAAAATATCTATCAAAACCAAATTTAAGTTGCTAGTGAATCTTTTGCTATCCTGTAATGCCTCTTGTGTTCTCTGAACTGTACTAGTGAGTATGCACATTTTCTCTTTCGGTGTCTTAAGTCCAGGAACTAGAGCCTCAAAAATTTCTTTTCTCAAAGAAATGAGGTAATCTAGTTTAGGACCAAGTTGACATTTTAAGCTCTTTGCCTTATCCTTTATTCTCTCTTTGTCCTTCTCTAACTTCTTAATTTTCTCTTCTAGATCTGCAATTTTCTTCTCTATCTCCAAAAATCAATCTGATGTACCTATCAGATTGTCAGCAATATTGTTAATCTTATCTTGTGCTTTGCTGATTTCCTTGTCTAGATCTTCTGTTAGAATATTTGTTTTGCAAGTGTTTCTATATAGTTTCTTTAAATCAAAAATTGTCTCTCCAAGTTCCAGTAATAAGGTTTCCATTTTCTCCTTGTTCTTCTTTACAATTTCCTCAAAGAATTTCTCTTTTTCCTTAATCATTCTCTCCTTAAATGTGTCCTCATTTATTTGATCAACTGTCAAAATGTTGCCGGTGATGAACTTAGACAATGTGTCTAGTTGACCTAAATAATCCTTATTATCTACAATGCACTTTGGTACTATCAATTTAAGAATGGGAATTGTGTCATCAATAGCCTTATAGGCTTGTGAATTACATCCAATGATCTTCTTTATTGAATCCAATAAGACCTCTATTTGTAGGTCGGAATTCTGCTATAAAAGTACTAGATGTTTGTCCAATTGTCTTCACAATATCCATGCTACCAGTTGTAGTAATCACCTTGCTTGATTCGACCTCTGGTAGGTCAGTCTGTGTTTGCATTTCTATAAGTAAAGGTTTGGGCTTTTCATTTTTAACCAGTGGTACTGTTTCTGTCTGAACTTGTGTCTCAACTTGTATGTGTTCTGGTTTCTCCATCTGTGTCTTAGAAGGTTTTTCTAAGCTCTCAACAACTGGTTTCTCAGGTGTAGTCTCTGTATGTACTTCTAGTTTCTTTGTTTGTACCTTTGCACTATCCATTGCCTATTCTCTTGACCATTTATCAGTTTTATCTACTGGTTTCTCTAATGGTTTACCAATGGTATCCTCTGTCGGTTGCTCTGTCTGAGTAGGTTTTTCTATGTTTATATTTACAGTTTCATTTACCTCAACCTCAACATCTGCAGTCGGTGACTCAGTAGTCACATCTTTCTTCTTGTCCTTAATGGTTTCTCTGTAAACCACAACATTTACTTCTTGAGTATCTATATTTAAAGTATACAAAATTTTAGACTCAGGATTTGTATCCTCTAGTGGAGTCTCCATACTCTTTGTGGCCAGTTGACTGTCAGTAGTATGTACTGGTGGAGTATCAGAAATAGGTGGGGGTACATTATCAGTTATTTTAAGGCTTGGAGGACCACCTAACTTACCTTTCCCCTTATCCCTATCCTTTTGATATACTCTAATAGTCTTGGGTCTTTTTAGTTCTTCCCGTTCCTCTTTTGCAACAAAGAATATGTCGCATCCATTTGTTGTTTCTTTAGAAACTTCTTTTACTCTACCAACCATCAGTGCTACATGTCGGCGAGCGGTTGAAAATACAGCCCGATTTGCTTCACTGATTAATTGATCAATCTCTTCCAATGAGTTAACTAGATGAACTGCAAGTAGTTTCTCAATATTAATTTTATTATCAATCTCAACGATGGCTACCCTTCTTGCTTCTAGTCTTCTATACAACTCATTGGGTATCTCATCAACAATTTCCATAAAAAATTTCTTATAAATATCCAAGTGTAAAATTACACTATTATCAATGCTTTCTTTGTCATCAGCAGAAAGTGTGGTGTATAGTTTGCTAATGTTCTTCAACTTATCATCCTCTGTAATTTCACTAAGAAGCTTATCTAGTGGAGCAATGTTTTGTTTTACCTTCTTCTTCTTTGGAGTCATTTTCTTTACTGGAGGCCTCACTACCTGTTGTTTTTGTCTGGTTCTCTTGGGTGCAGGTGAGGGTACTGGTGAAGGTTTTCTTTTCCTTTCTACCCTTTTAAATACCACCGATATATCACTCTTAGAGGAAGTTCCAACTGGTGAAAGATGAGTTTCTGGTTGAAGTCCTTCCAACTCACTTTCTTTTATACCAGTTTGCTTCAAAACATCTTCCTTAATTGCTTTTGCCTATCAGGTTCCTTTCCTTACTGTTTCCTCAAATTTCTTAATCCTTTTCCTAGACTTAATTCCACTCTCAATTGTTTCAACATTTCCAAAAACTTTCTCAGTCGGTTCATTTTGTGCTTCAAGGAGGGCTTTTGCATTAGTTTCTATAATATTGTCATTTGTTTCATATCCCATTTCAGTTACCTAGATAGTTCTAGGGACAACTGCCTCCACCCAGATTTCATCCTTTTTAATTGCAAAACATATTTCCTTCTGATATTTGTCTACAATAGCTTGTGACAGTATTACTCTTGTTTTCATTTGAGCCTTCAATACTTGAAAATGTTCATTTAAGTTTTTCTCTTTGTTTTCTCCCATATTGTTCAATAGATCCAATAGTTTCTTTCCTACCGGTATGTCAAAACCAAAATCTCTTCTGCCAATACTAGATACTTGCTTAATTATGTATAGCATTAAACAAACAAGCAAATTTTCAAATCTAAAGGTTCTTTTCTTGTCTCCCTTTATCTTCTTCAGATTGTTTATCAATTCATCTTTGAGCCATTCGCACACATCTATTCTAGCATTATCATTGACCATATCATATGCACTTTTGATACATTGGCTAGAAACTGAGTTCAACCTATCTGCATGTGTGGCTTTGTAACCTAAGATCATACTGATAAATCTGACATTGATGTCCTTTACATCATTTACCCTTAGAGACCTTTTGTCAAAAGTTGCACTGGTTAGATCTATCACTGTGTCATTTGAGACCCTTTTAGTTCTGTCAGGTCCGCTACCGATGGAAGGTAACCCTATTACTGCTTTAATGACTTCCTTTGTGATTTTATAAATTGAATCCAACCAAAATAATTCACCATGGACTCTTCTTAGAACAATTCTTATAATATCCTCAGGAAAATCAAGAATGCTAAGAATATCCACAAAACCTAGGGTTTCTACTACCTTGCTTGACATTACCATATACATCACAAATTATAGTCCTATACATGTTTTTGATCTCACCATCACCTAATTCCTCTATATGATAATGTATGTATATCCTAGGGTCTTTAGCATTTACTACTCCCTTAGGAATTTGAGAAAATGCACCTATGCTATCATCTTTCTTCGCAATTTCGGGAACTAGTTTGAATACAGGTCTAGGGCGTTTAATAACCTTAATTACAATAGGGTTTGCAATAAGTTCAGGAGTGGAAAAGGATGCCATAGTTATAAATGCCTTAATCTTCCTTAGGGATGAGTGCTTTGATGAACTGCTTCACTTCTTTGCTAAGGATGCCTTCGCTTGGGAATTTTTGCACTCTCGAAGATTTGAATGCTCGGTGAATGAAAAAGGATCCAAAACACTTTCTTTATAATGTTATTTTCTCCAACTACCATATTTAATGCTCTGTCAGTTAAGTCACAACTTAACTCATCTGCCATTATAGAAGTAATTTCAACTTCTCACCATCAACCGAGGTAATAATAGCATGTTTTTCATTTTGTTGCTAAACCCCCAAAGGATTTTCCTTCAGTTAGATGAAGAGTCTCCTGCTGATGGAGTGTTACTCTATTATGTTGGTGGAGGAGTATTTACATCAACATTTTGTTCTAACTTTCTAATCCATTACTTTGAGAATTCTTGCTTTACCTCTTCAACCTTTTCTTTACCTTTCAAACTAGGACCTTTGTTATTTGTCGGTGATGCCTTACTTCTACAAAAATTTGCAATATGTCCAATTTTGTTACAAGTATAACAAGTCACATTGTTTTTTTGAATAGCTTTCCCATATCCTATGCCAGTATGTATTCTACATTGATTAGATAGGTGTCCAAATCTTCCACAAACATAACATCTTACATTCATTCTACAATTTTATGAGCTATGACAAACTTTGTTGCATTTAGAACATTGACCGGTGGGTGTATTAGTGTTATGATAATTTCTAGATCTACATTGATTTTCTCTATGACCATACTTATTATAGTTAAAGTATTTCCCATTAAATTTGTAAGCATTAGGTTGTCTTACCGGTTTTCTATGATCATGATTGTTTGCAGTACCAGAGCTTTCACCAACTTCAAATCCAAGGCCATTTGTATCACCATTAGGTTTCTGATACTTCAACATGTCCTTTTGTCTCATGAGTTCAGTTTTATCATGTTCTAGGTGAATTAGATCTGTCTTTAGCATATCATTCTCATGACCGAGTCTTGTGTTTTCATTTCCAGCATCATTCAATCTTATAACCAAGTCTTCTTCATTCTTTTTTCTATCTTCAATTTCTTTACAAAATCTCATAGTCATATCTTGCATCTCATTCTTTGTTGCACTGATTTGTTGTCTTAGCTTGTTTACCAAATCGTTAAGAGTTTCCTTTTCATCTTCCTCTTTCTACATCTTCTCACAAAGTTCTGTCCTCTTATTTCTTGCTATGGTGAAATTTTCTTGAAGTCCTTGAATAATATCCCGAGCAGCCTTCAAATCATCCTCAAGTTTTATATTCTTCACTTTTTCTATATCATAGTCTGAAAGAGTTGTTTCCAATTGCTTTCTCAAGTTTTCCATCTCTACCGGTGACAAGATCTTCCTCAAGCTGTTAGGATTTTGAAAATAGAGGACCAGACTTTGATACCCATTGTTAGGATTCCCAAAGATACTTAGAGGGGGGGGGGAGGTGTGAATCAATATCTAACCGGTAATAAGATTTTCTTAACTTATAACATGAAAAGTATATTAAAACCATGTACCAGTAAACCAGAAATAATGCAGCAAATATGAATAACAACCACAACATGAAAAGTACACCATAACACAATATTTTAATGAGGAAACTAGGTGTGGGAAAAACTATGGTGGGATTTGTGACCCACAATATTTGCTTACTAGCCAATAAGATAATATTACTGCTTACAATAGGGGTCTACACATGCAGGAAGGCCAAGTGCCTAGAGCTCACTGCTTAATTACAAAGGAAGTCACATTGACTTACAAAAATGGATTATACAAATCCAATGTCTTGTATTGCTTCAGATTAGCATCTGCTATGCCAGATTTAGTACCGGTTTAAGCTCTGCTATATACATAAACCCTTATCCAATAGTTTGCATATTAGGTCTGCTACCTTCTATTCATATTTTTCATATAATTACCTAAATGATCTACAATGATCTCATACATATATGAGTCATATTACAATCCGCCATGTCGGCTTACAAAGATTTTACAATTAATTACAAAATATGTTTATAGAAAATTGTTGTCAGCTAGGGTGTCGGTATTCTTCCTTTTTGGTGCTGGTATTCTGTATGCCGGTGTAGAGTGTGCCGGTGCCGGTGCTTGTCGGTATCACATGATTGTAAGTGTGTATTTTCCAACACCCTCCCCCCTAAAAAAAAGAAAAAATGATGATTTGGCACTTTATACTTAGTGCAATTATAATGGCCACTTGCAAACCAAGGTGGACTTCTGATTTCAAATTTACAAATACCTCAAATAGGCTGAAAAAGACCCCAAAAAATAATACAAGTGATCTAAACTAAGATCCAAGCAAAATATAATTACCAAAAAGGCCAAAATTGTCCAAATACTGAAAGTAAAACTTCTACTCAAAATGGTAAAAAACTGATAGCACCACCTAAAAGTAGATGAAAAATTATGATTTAAAAAAAAAAAAGCATCTGAAAAGGAGGTCATATAAGCCTGAATGAAGCCTATGAAGTTGAAAATTTAAGCATTCGATAGGTATAGTCATGAAAAACTCAAAATTGTGAAAAATATGTCCAAGAAAATTAGAAAAATACACCACCACTATGAAGATCATAAAAATTAGCCTAAATAAAAAAAATTGCACCCAAAATGGACCTAAAATGAGCAATTTATGGGCCTCTAAAGTTGTCCTTCAAAATCAAAATGCTCAATGAGAGGGGCCTACAAATTTTTCAAACATGGCTGATATAGTGCTGATGTTAGCATTTGATGGGCTTAAGTTTGATGCCCCTCTACCCATCACAAAATTTTTACCTCCATCCTATCTGGTGTGTTCATACAATATGAATTGGTGATGAGGCAAGTTCTGGTGGGGTCCGTATAGTGATGTGTCAAGGTAAGGTGGTCGATGTGTCTCACTAATTGTGCAAGTGATTGCACATTCCGTACACTGTGTGGTTGATTAGGATGTCACCACATGGTGTACAGTCACTCACTATGTGTTTGCATGGCAGTGAACTACATTGTCTGTGTGCAGCCAAGTGTGCAGATATCTGGTGATGATGACGAATCAAAGAGCTGCCAAGTGCCTTGTTGACAGTGCTCATGTGGATGACTAGGGAAAAACACTAATTGCCACATGGCAGGACAGGGACTTGAAGGCATGGGTGGTTGCTGGGTGAGGAGAAGTGAAGTTTTTGATCGAGTGGGAGGCACTACAATAGCATTGGGCACCAAGGTTGGGAAAATAGCAAGCAACAGTCAGGCAGGTGGTGGACAATGATTGCCAATAGAAGAGTATAGGGCCATGGGGCTATTGGGTGGAGAATATTGATGAATACTAAGAGGGGGGGATGAATTAGTATGCCAAAAATCTTTGCACTAAAACACTTACACAATCTAAAGATAAACTGGTAAAGAAATCTAACAGTCAAACCGGTTACCACACATGCAAACGAAAATGTGAATAAAACATTCACCCACAAAAGCAATACAACCATAACACAAGATATTTGATGTGGAAACCCAACTGGGAAAAACCACGGTGAGATGGAACTCACAAGTCACTGTCTGCAGAATAGAAACCAGACCGGTTAAGGTCAGACCGGTTAAGGCCTTACAATGTTCTTCACCAGAACAGATCTTGTTAGGAATCTCAATCTCTGTTAGGAGATAAGTCCGATTAAAGACTACCTTGTTAGAGGATTTTAGATTCACATGCGTGAACCACCTTGTTAGAGGATTTTACAAAGGCTTTGAGGCCTACCTAGTTAAGGGCTACAAACTTGTCAAAGATGTGAGTAATCAATAAGTGTTTGATCTATCTAATAGCACAAACTGCTTGGTTAGATCTAGTATTTCTCACAGCTAATGCATTCCAACATTACTTTAGTCTTCTCTGTCTCTCTCTCAGTTACAACTCGATCTTCTCAGACAAGATCATTCTCAACTTCCACCTTAAACCCTAGCTCAACATTAACCATTTTCACAACTTCATCAACAACATTAAAAACCCTAGACATGATGTCCTTTTAAAGGAATTTGATTTCATGTCAGTCCAATAGGATTACATTACAATTTCCTAGGTTTAATGAATCTAGACATACTTAGTAACATGACACAAGAATCACCGTCAATGTGTCGACACCGTCAAACAATCGGTGGATTGGTAACTCATCACAGAGTATTAGCGGTTCATACAAAATACTAGTTGCTGGTTTGACAAAAATGAAGATTGGTAAGAATATGTTGTGCCACTTTTCTCCCTTGTACCGCTTGTGATCTGCGAACTACTTGGGGTTGACATGCCGCTTCAGACTGGGAAACACATTCTACAAAATCACCACTAGTCTAGAGACTAGTATACATCATACCGGTTGGAACAAATACCGGTTGAGCATAAACTCATACATATAAAGGGTTTCTCAATACAAGTGTGTGTCCATCAATGACAATCACAGCATAAACCACAAAAATGACAACAATCTCCCCCTTTGGCATTGATGTTAACACTTAGGAAAATAAATTTTTGACATCTAAGTGTTTACAACAGAAAAACTTGCCATTAACAAAATTGCTCCCCCTTAGCATATACACTATCCCTTAATCAATAGAGTGTATAGCAATTTTGCATTCAAAGCATAATCATCAGAGCATATAGCATATATCAAAAGTTTCAAAACAAATACTTCTCCCTCTGATATACTTCTCCCCTGATATATCAAAATTTCAAAATTTTAAAACCAAAAACTAGATATACTTCTCCCCCTTTGCCAACAATGACAAAGTACCTCTGAAAAACTTGTTTCCATATATATATAAAAGAGTTTATGACAATAATGAATAATACTTATCAAAAACCACTTTATAGTCTTGCAAATATTGTTTCATGGAAAGAGACCAAGACTCAAGTAGGGAGGTCGCCACTTCCTTCTCTGTCTGCATTTGTGATACCTGTTCCTCCATGGCATCTATTGTGCTCAGTTCTTGTGTGTCTGTCAGGGCATCTAGGTTCAGATAACATTTCTAGAGAATTTGCAGTCTTGGAAGTAATACCTGTTGAAGCTCCTGCAAATCCCTAGACCTTGTGCTGATCTCTTGCTCCATCTTGGCTGACTGGATCTGGAACTGGTGAACGATTTTCCCATATGCTGCAAAGGAGTCGTAAGGAGTCTTGAATGTGCTCAAGTAGGACTATAAGTCTGTTTGAGGCTATTGCTTCTTGGCTAGCACATCATCATAGAACAGATGAGGTTGACAGATTTTGCTAAGTAGCAAGTTTCCCTCATCCAAGGCACTCCTTATGTCCTTTTGATCCTTTAGTAGTTTAGTCCTAAGCTCATTTAATTTCTTCACGAGAGAAACATTAAGAGACTTTTGGTGCTCTTTCTTTACATTGGCCTCTGCTGCTTCTTCTAGACTCTACACCTGATCATCCACTATAGTACATAGAAGTTTAAGTTGTGCTAGTGATGAATTGGTGTCAGGAAGATTAGTATCTGGGATTAAACCGATAAGTGTGTCTACAACTGCCTGAATGATGTCCTGTTCCCTTTTCCTTAGAATGATCTCAAGGCACTCTTGAGCAACCTTGATGCTTTGCATAAGCTCCAACTCACTTGCAGATTGAAGATCGATAGGACTAGAGAGATCAACCAGTGAGGGTTGACTTCCGATTGCCTTCGGAGTGTCAACTTGTGAGCTTTTTGCCACTTCTCATTCCTTGGCTTCTTCAGCTTTCTTCTTCTCTGCTTCTCTTCTCTTCTCTTCTTCCTTGTCTTCCTCTACCTTTTTCTTCTCCTCTGCTCTCTTCTTCTGCTCTTCCTTTACTTCTTCTTCCCTCTTCTTCTTCTCTTCCTCTTCCTCTTCCTTTTTCTTCTTCTCTTCCTCTTCCTTTTTCCTCTTCTCTTCCTCTTCCTTTTTCTTCTTCTCTTCCTCTTCCTTTTTCTTCTTTTCTTCTTCTTTCTTCTTCTTCTTTTCTTCCTTGTCCTCTTCTTCTTTCTTCTTCCTTTCTTCTTCTTGCTTCTTCTTCTCTTCATCTTTTCTTTTCTCCTCTTCTTCTTTTCTCTTCTCTTCCTCTTTTTTCTATTTCTCATCTTCATCCCTCTTCTTTTTCTCTTCCTGTTCTTTTGCTGCTTGTTGTGTGTCCACAACTTGTTCACCACCCTGGTCAGCCTATTTCCCCTATTCAGTACCCTTAGAAGGTCTATCCTGAGTGACATCTTCTATATCCAAGGCATCGACATCTATGGTGTCGATTGGTTCCTCCACCAGGTTTCCTTCCTCATCAAAAACCTCATCTGGTTTGGAAATAACTGGTTCCTTTTCCACTTGGAGGTTGGCCATTCGAGCTTTGTGAGAGTTGATAGCATGGGCCATGTGTTGATATGTATCCTTTTCTACATCATCAACTCTCCCCTCTAACAACTAGAGTCTTCTTCTCCTTGTGAAGAAGAGACCTTTATTTTGATCCAATACATCAAATAATTCTGAATTTGAGAGTTCGGGGAAGTACTGTTCAAAAACTTTCTCCCTAATCTCCTATTCCTTTTCAATGGCAATGTGCCATTTGTTATCCAATTCTTTAAACAAAGAATTCGGTGTCTGAGATTTGATCTCTGATGGTGACCGGTCATTTTTACATAAATAAAGTATGATTTCCTGCAGTACTTCATTTTTTTCCACACTATTGAGTTCATCATAATAATCTATTAAATCATGAAGTGTCTTTCTCCTAATATTCTTTACTATTCTTTGAAAATGTGTCAAAGGTTTGTAAGAGGAGATATCTATATTTACTGGTGTGGATGCTACCAGTTCATTCTTCTTCATCTTCTTGGTCTGTCTAGCCTTCTTTGGCTGTTCATCAGACTCAGTTTCTTCAGAGTCTGGTTCATTTGCTTTAGTCTTCCTCTTTCTTTCGAAGACTTTTGCCAGTTTTACCTCTAGTTTCTTCTTTGCTGATGACTGCTTGGTCACTCTTGGAGTCACAGTGGTAGCCGGTGCCAATACTACAGGCACTGCCTTAGCTTTCTTAGCTGTCGGTTCTTTTCCCTTCTTCACTAATGGTTCTTCAACTAGTGTGATCCTCTCCAAGTGGGTTCTGGTTCTCTTAGCCTTTGGATCAAGAGGCGAGGCAATAAGGGTTGAAGCATACCCTTCCAGCATGTCAAACATGACCTCATAGCCCATAGGCTCCACTTCCTCCATTCTAGGCTCAACAGCCTCCATTAGACATTTGTCGACCTGAATAGTGAAATAGATGTCACCTTCGTATTTCTTCACTATGTCTCCTGAGATTCTTACCCTCTGACTCATCTTTCTTCTAAACTCATCAAAGTATTTGTTTAGTACCTCAGGGTAGCCGGTTCTAATGGCTTGCACACTTTCCTTTATCTGCTTGGTTACTGATTGGTCAAGGGACCAATGGACATCTCCTACACTTGGAAAGTAGCGTTGGAAATAGAAAACAACCCTACCAATAGTTGTCCAAACTTAAATTTTAGTAAATTGTCCTTTTTGATTGCCTTAAGATTTGACATGAGTTGCCTCTACATGCCAGTGCATAAGTCAAAAGATGCATCCTCTTTTATCATCCGGTAAGTGGCATTTACCGTTGCAGTAGATACAGAATTAATCCTACTAGCTAAGAATGTTCTATAGCCTATCACCATGCAAGCGTATTTCACCAGTTCATCCTTGATAGGATTAACTGTCATACCTCATGAATCACTTGTCAAACTGGTGAGCTTGGTCATTTCCATTTTGCTTACCATTCTCAGGGTTGGCACTTCCCCTATGTTGTAGAAACCAGTGACTGCATGAATTGCCTCAGGCATGATATCATGCATTCTCTCCAGGTACATCTTGTCACCATGGACTCTGCTCAAGATGATCCTAATGTGACCCTCTATGAATTCTTCAAGGAAATATATAGTGTTGTGGAATTTCTTCTTCTCTATGACACTAAATTCCAGTTTGATACTCTTATCCTTTCCACAAAATAGACCTAATTGAGTATGAATGGCTAAGGACCCTAGGTCTTCTATTTTGCAATCAATGTAATATGAAATTCCTTCTTCGACTATGACTCTAGCTGGAACTTGTGACAAAGCATTATACTTGGACTTCCTCTGAATGAAACTTTCTGACTCAATAGATGTGCTTGAACTGGTATGAGATGCGGAAACCATTGAAGAGTTATTTCAAGAACATGAAAAATACCTTTCTAATGCGAAATTAGGGCTTCCTGATTCTGCTTTACTTCGCTCTCTGTCGGATGCCAAATCATCGCTTTGTGTTCTCCACTACCACTTGCAAACTAGATTTGAATCTCTTTCAAGGTTATCCAATTTCTTGAAGTCAAAGCTCAAATCGCTTTCTTCTTCACTCTGCACTTGAAAACTTTTCTTTTCTCGAAAACAGATAGTGAGAAATGATTTGAAAATTGCATTTATACATGTCTCTCACCTACTGTCATTAATGCTCCTCTTATTAGGGCGTAAACCCTAATTTGCCTTTTTACCATTTTTGGTCTTCTACCAAGCAATAGGTATCACATACCAGTTAAGGTCTTTTACTGGTATCAACTGGGGGTTCAAAAGTATTTTGCCATTTTCTCCCCCTAAGCCTTTGAGGCTTAGTTTGCTGGTTCCGATATTTCCACACTAGGTGCAGAAACCGGTTCCTCCTCTGACAATATTGGTTTCTTCTTCCATGTTTTCTTCATGTCTCCTTGAACTTTTTCAACATCTATTTCTCCTTCCTAAGTGACCAGTATATCATCCGATATACTTTTTATGCTTCTGCAGAATCTTGCAATGTGACCCGGTTTGTTGTAGTGATAGCAAACAAGTGTAGGTGCTCTCCAAGGTCCATTGTACATGTTTCTATTCTTCCTTCTGCATGTTGCAGCAGTGTGACCATGACCATGACAGATCATACAATTTTCTCTCCTTCCGGTTGCCGCTTGATGACCAACTCTTCTTGACTGATAATTGAAGACATTAAACCGGTCGTGGTTTTGGTTCATAAAAGATTCAGGACCAGTTCCTTGGGTCCTCTAAGGATATCTTCCAGTGTTATCCATTACAGACCTGCATTCAAATGCTCTATGCCCAAACTTGTTGCATGCATAACAATGACCATTGAACTTATTGGATCTAGGTACATTGTTGATAAAATAAGGAAAATTATTGTAGGCTTTTCTCCTACATACATTGGCAATATGTCCTTCTTTAAGACAGTTAAAGCAAATAGGTTTGAATTTTTGCTTACCTTTTCCTTTGAGTGTCGATTGCTTCTTTAATGCTTCAGCATTTGTTCCTGAGGATTCTCCTTCCTCATGTCTATAAAAACCAAGACCATTGATATTCTTTGCCAGTTTAGATGACTCAAGCTTTTGCTCTAGCCTAACTGTACTTTTGACAAACTTAGCAAGTATTTCCTTTGACTCAAAGAGTTCTTTGGAAATAGCAGTGTTTGTCTCCATAAGACTTGTATTTTTAGAGATGGCAATGTTTAGTTCTCCTTGCATGTCTTCTTTTTCCATTCTACTCTCATGAAGGTGAGAAGTTAGTGCACTAATCTCATGTTTCAAATTGGAAATCTCATGATCTCTGTCTTTTACCAGATCTTCAGCTTTTCTCCGGTTCTCAAGCTCTTGACTAAACTGAATAGTCAGTCCTTCCAACTCCTTTCTCAGATTGGAGTTTGAATCATTCAGCTTATTCACTTCAGCAATCATAGCTTCCATGTTAGTTTCATCTTCATAACTACTTTCAGATAGTTCCATCAGCCTCTCTGCATGTTCTCTTCTTTTTGCTTGAGATGCCTTGTATTTGACCATAAGATCATCATAGGCTTGCTCAAACTTAGTGAGCAGTTGAGTAAGTTCCCTCAATGTGTATTCCCCCATATCTCTTTCCAAGTGGTTAAACTTATAGAAAGGTTGGCTTTGATACCAATTGATGAATACTAAGAGGGGGGGTGAATCAGTATGCCAAAAATCTTTGCACTAAAACACTTACATAGTCTAAAGATAAACTGGTAAAGTAGTTTGACAGTCAAACCAATTACCACACATGCAAACCAAAATGCAAATAAAACATTCACCCACAAAAGCAATACAACCATAACACAAGATATTTGATGTGGAAACCCAACTGGGAAAAACCACAGTGAGATGGAACTCACAAGTCACTATTTGCAGAATAGAAACCAGACCGGTTAACGCCTTACAATGTTCTTCACCAGAATAGATCCTGTTAGGAATCTCAATCTTTGTTAGGAGATAAGTCCGATTAAAGACTACCTTGTTAGAGGATTTTAGATTCACATGTGTGAACCACCTTGTTAGAGGATTTTACAAAGGCTTTGAGGCCTACCCAGTTAAGGGCTACAAACTTGTCAAAGATGTGAGTAATCAACAAGTGTTTGATCTATCTAATAGCACAAATTGCTTGGTTATATCTAGTATTGCTCACAACTAATGCATTCCAGCATTACTTCAGTCTTCTTTATCTCTCTCTCAATTACAACTCGATCTTCTCAGACAAGATCGTTCTCAACTTCCACCTTAAACCCTAGACATGATGTCCTTTTAAAGGAATCTAATTTCATGTCAGTCCAATAGGATTACATTACAATTTCCTAGGTTCAATGACTCTAGACATACTTAGTAACATGACACAGGAATCACCGTCAATGTGTCGGCACCGTCAAACAATCGATGGATTGGTAACTCATCACATAGTATTACTGGTTCATACAAAATACTGGTTGCCGGTTTGACAAAAATGAAGACTGGTAAGAATTTGTTGTGCCTCTTTGCTCCCTTGTACCACTTGTGATCTACGAACCACTTGGGGTCGACATGTAGCTTTAGACCGGGAAACACATTCTGCAAAATCACCACTAGTCTAGAGACTAGTATACAACATACTGGTTGGAACAAATACCAGTTGAGAATAAACTCATACATATAAAGGGGTTCTCAATAGAAGTGTGTGTCCATCAATGATGATCACATCATAAACCACAAAAATGCCAACAAAGATGACCAGGACTGGTGGAGGAGCCCATTGGCTAGGTGATGCAAAGAGTCTTGGAGCTTGTTCTATTCACCTTCTTGGGTTATTGTCTTACTCAACCCTCTAACTCCTTAACCGCATCCAATGGCACTTGGTAGGGGTTTATCTATCTAAACCTCCAAGGTATGATCCATTTTGACTTGCCTCCAAGGTATAGCCATTTATCTTAGACAACCAACACCTCCTCTTGAGGCTTCCACCTCAATCCTCAACATCACTCCTAAGGCTCCAACCACCTCTACAAAGGATCACAATACACTAATTTTTTCTTTGTGTTCTAAATGCATTTACATTATGTCTTTGATGTCTTTAAGGTTTTTGGGAATCTCCAAACCCATCGCCAAGGTTTCCCAACCTCTCTTTGTGTCTACTTGCTCCAAAATAGGCCTAATTCAATTAGCCCTCCATTGGCAGTTTTTAGAGCTTCATTTATAAATTTTTCTGCACAAGACCATAAAAAAATTGCAGATTAGAGTACCCTTTTTAGAGTTGCATACAATATTTAATAATTGCATCTGGGTTTTCCGTACACATGTGGGAACCAAAACTATCCTATTTTCAAGGGTTTTGGCCTACCCAGGTGACTTGGAAAGATGGTTTTGGAAAGCTTCACAAGTCAAATCTCCTGCAAAAATAAATTAAGGATTCTCTAAGGAGATTCATAGGGATACCTAGCCATGTCTCATTTTTGGCCCCACCAATCCATATGTGCTCTTAAAACACACATCTCTTGCTATCCTAACTCACTAACTCCTAGCAGTGAGCCTAGGGCTTCATTGCACAATCACCACAAAGGCTTGCAAAACAAAAAAACATATTCTAAACTTATGTATAGACCCTAACCTAGCATTCTACATGATAACAACTGGTGCCATCAATGGATTCTCAGGTTAGAGCAATTTTTGCTCTTAAACCCTACTTTGCAAGGGTTTTGCACCTAGTCACAAAGAATGAACTAGTTCCCTGCAACCAAACACAAAAAAAAATTACTAATATACCTTGACAAAAAGTACATTCAACAAAAACTCATGACCTATAATGATATTTCTCTCATCAGTTCGTTTTGGACCATACAATGCAATGAAAATAAGGAAAAACTATCAAAAACGATGAAAAGACAAGATTTCTTCAAAACACAAAACTTTCTCTTGCATTCCAGATTCTCGAACCCATACAATGAATTTTATTTTGGCCTATATGATCATGGTTTATTTTTTTCAACCAACTTTTCAATGCCAATCATAAAAAATGCAACTTTTTCAAAAGTTGCAAAATGTTGTTGAGTAACTTTTACATTATTTTGACACCTGAGATGCAACTTTTCATTCTAGTGCATTCCAAGGCTCCAAAAGGCCCTCAAGCATCCTAGAATACCTAAAAAAATACATTATACCCCTATTACATGATGACAATGATCTAGATTACTACTCATGTGATCAACATTATCATTACAACTTCCTAGGTTGATAGCATCCTGAACACAAATGACACAACCAAAAGCTTGGATAACTCAACCATGGCTCTATTGATTCCCAAATGGTTGGTCCATTATTACATCATGAAAGACAACACAAAAACTTAGATAAAAACAAAATTTGCATGCTTGGAGTGTTAGGTGCCCTGCACCATAATCCCTTGGGAAAAGGAACTCAAGTCCCTTGGGTTAAGATTTCTACAATCTCCACTCCATGTTGAAGTATATCTGATTCTAACATCCACATAGCATCTGAATTAGGTAACCCTTTCGACTTGACAAGATGACACTTTTAGATTCCTTTCCTTGTCTTGTTTACTACCTTGGTGTCCAAGATATTCTCCAACTTGACCAGTTGGCTAGGTGGCAAATTCCTCACCCAATCTTCATTAACCTATGATGATATGTCAAACTAATTTGTTTGTGACTCTCCCTTGTATGGGTAGAGATCACATACAATAAAGATAGGAGAAATACCCAAGGTGGGAAGGAGTTCAACTTCATATGTATTCTATCCATATTTGTGGACCACCTTGAGAGGTCCAATCTTCTTCATCATGAGCTTGGTAGGCTGCCCTTTTGGAAATCTCTCCTTCCTTAGGTATGCTAGTACCAAGTCTCCAAATTTAAATTTCACATTCCTTCTTATTTTATCACCATTCACCTATACTGCTCAGACTTTTGTTGTAAGGTCTACCTTACCTTATCATGCACTTCTTTGATACCTTCTACAAAATTCTCACCTTGTGCACTCTTAGGTGCCATATAACTAAGATCTGTGAGCTCTAGTATGCCCCTAGGATGGAATCCATACACTATCTCAAATGGACTCTTACTTGTGCTTCGGTTCACTGAGTCATTGTATTCATATTCTGCCTAATTGAGTACTAAATCCAAAGTCTGCCCATGTTGTTTAGTAAGGCATCTCAACAAATTACCCAATGATTTATTGACTACCTCTATCTAACAATCTGATTGAGGATGATAGGAAGATGAAAAGGATAACTTGGTGACCAAATTTCTCCAAAGTGTCCTCCAAAAGTGGCTTAAAAACTTCACATCTCTATCACTAACTATGTTGATTGGAAGACCATGAATTTTGACTATCTCCTTAAAGAAGAGGCCTGCAATATAGGTGGCATCATTGGTGCTCTTGCAAGGTATAAAATGTGCCATTTTTCTGAACATATCTACCACCACATACATACTATCAAATCCCCTTGGATTTCTTGGCAAGCCTAACACAAAATCCATGCTCAAACATTCCCAAGGCCTCTGACATATGACCAAAGGTTGATATAGACATGCATTACTTGATGATCCTTTTGCTCTTTGGCAGATTGTACATTGCTCCACAAAACTTCTCACTTTTGATTGCAACTTGGGCCAATAGTAAAAACTACCAACCTGCTCCAAACCCTTATCTATGCCAAAATGACCTCCTAGACCTCGTTGAAGCTTTTCCTGGATAATGTTTTGTCTCATAGAGCATTGGGGTATGCAAAGATGTCCTTTGAACAACAAACCCTCCTATATCATATATTCTGAATAAGAGACATGAGAAGTGTAAGAGAAATCAGAATGAACACTATATATCTCTGCAAAATCCTTATCATCCTTGTAGAGGTCTTTTAACTCATTCAATCCTACACTCTGCAGTTGTATCTCCTGCATAGTCATGACCCTCCTATTCAATGCATCAACTACCTTATTTGTTGTGCCCTTTTTGTGCTTAATAGTGAAGGTATAGGATTGTAGGTATTCAACCCACTTTAGGAGTCTCTGGTTCAACTTCTCTTTCCCATTAAGGAAACTAAGGGCATGGTTGTCAGTGAAAACTAAAAAATCTTTGGAAAGAAATTAATGACGCCACTTCTTCAATGCTTGTACCATGGCATACAACTCCAAGTCATATGTAGAGTATCTTTTCTTATCTTCATTTAACTTCTTTGAGAAGAAGGCTATAGGATGACCTTCTTGGATTAAAAATGCCCCTATTGCCCTTTGTCTATCATCACATTCTACTGTAAACAACTGACTGAAATCAAGCAATCTAAGGGTTGGCAGCTCTGCTATCTTATCTTTCAACATTTCAAACCCCTTATTGGCTTCCTTTGTCCACTTAAAGTGACATTTAATCCCTCCTTTGATGGTGTTGAGTACAGGAGCACAAACATGGCTAAATTTTCTCACAAACTTCCTATAAAAAGATGCCATTCCATCAAAACTTCTAACATCACTTATGCCCCTAGGTGTAGTCCAATTAAGTATTGCTTCTACCTTACTTGTATCCATCTTTAAAGATCCTTGAGAAATAAAAAAACCAAGGTAAACTAGCTCTGTTTTCAAGAACTCACATTTTTCAAGGTTGATTTTGAGTTGAGCCTCCTTCAACTTGTTCAAGACCATCTCCACATGCTTAAGGTGTTCCTCCTTGGACCTACTAAAGATCAAAATGTCATCAAGATACACAATAAAAAATTGACCAATAAACTCAACTAAGATGTCATTCATGAGCCTTTAAAAGGTACTAGGTGCATTGGTGAGGCCAAATGGCATCACCAAGCACTCATATAGGCCCGTATTGGTTCTAAAGGCTATCTTCCATTCATTATCAGGTCTGATTCTTATCTGATAATAACCAGACTTCAAGTCCACCTTTGTGAAGGAGCTTTCTCCACCTAAATTTTCCAGTAGGTCCTCAATCCTTGGCATGGGAAATTGGTACCTTATAGTGATCTTATTGATTTCTCTTGAGTTAGTGCACATCTTCCATTTTCCTCCTTTTTAGGATCTAATACAGTAGGAACAAAACATGGACTCAATCTCTTTTTAATAAACCCTTTCTCCAATGTTTCCTGCACTTGCTTGGTGATCTCTTCATTTTGACTAGCTGTCATTTTATAAGCAGCTTTGTTAGGCAGATTCACCCTTGGTATCAAGTCTATTTGATGATTTACATCTCTCATTGGAGGAAAGGAATTAGGCATGTCATCTCTTATAACTTCTACATATTGCTTTAGTATCCCTTGCACGTTTTGACACACTTCACTCACTAGATCTGCCTTAGCTTCATGTTTAGGCTTCAACACTATAGCATGGCCCTGATGACCTTCTTGCTTTAACACCTTGAGGAACTCTTTACCTATCATCAACATCACACTTGATCGTACTTTTTTTTACTCCTTTGGATCAGGTAATGGATCCATTTGGCACTTCTTCCCATTCTTGGCGATGAGGTAACTATTCCTTTCTCCATCATGATAGGATTTCACATCATATTGCCATGGATGGCCCAAAAGCAAATGGTAAGCATCCATAGGAAATATGTCACATAGTAGTTTGTCTTTACACTCACCAATTTCAAATTCCACCCATTCTTGTTGATCATTTAAGATATGTTGGCCCTGGTTGAGCCATGATACCTTGTAAGGAGTGAGGTAAGGCAACCTTTTCAGTTTGTATTTATCCACCATTTCAACTGAGATGATATTCTTAGTGGAACCTGAATCCACAATCACCTTACAAATTTTCCCATGTGACTTACAAGTGGTCCTAAACAAACTTTTCCTCTGTGGTGGCTCTTGATCTTGGGGTATCTTGAGCATTGTCCTTCTCATCATTAAGTTTTCTCCATCTGTCACCGACCTAGCCTTGCTAATTGGAGAGGTCTCACTCTAAGTGTCCTCCTCTTGCACTAATTGAGTCCTTCTTTCACCCATGTATGAGCTTGTTGAACTTGAGGCTTTTCCCAAGCACCTACTCATGGTATGTCCAACTTGATTGTAGTGATAACACCTACTGGTGAAGACTATATTTCCTCTTCCCGAGTTTCTAAACCTGCCCCTAAAATTGCTTCTTCCTCTAAAGGATCCTCTATATGCTCCTCTTTGTGACTCCCCACTTCCTTCTTGGTTTTGCTGCTCTTCATTTCTTGGAGCATTCTGCCCTCTACCAAAGGTTCCTCTACCTCTAAAATTCTTACCACCTCTATGTTTTTGATTTTTCTCACTTCTCCTATTGTTTTTTTCCTCTACCTTTAATGCCAATTGAAAACACTTGTGAACAGTGTCTGGTGTGAGGATATTAATCTCATCTTGTATGTTTTATCTAAGGCCATTCATGTACCTAGCCAATTTATCCACTTCATTCTCATGCTTCCTAGCCCTCAAACTAAGTTTGTGGAATTCCTCAGTGTATGCATTGACATCTAGTTCCCTTTGTTTCAGATTTTGCAGTCTCTTGTGGATTTGAACTTCATAATCCTCAAGTAGGAATTGGGCCTTAAGCCTTATCTTCATACGCTCCCATGAAGTTATCTTCTTCTTACCTTCTTGTATCCTTTCTTCTTGCATCATATTCCACCAAACTAATGTTGATCCTCACAATATTGACTTGGCCAAATTGACTCTTTTCTTCTCTACTACCTCCTTATAATCAAAATGATTATTTAAAGCTTCTATCCAATATAGTAACTCCTCTCAATTGAAATTGCCTCCATAGGTGGGTAATCCATCCAAGTTATCCTTGGAGATGGATTTGACTGCATCCAAGAATAGTTTTTGGTCTTTAGACATTGCTACTACCATGTGTTCATCTCCATCTTCCACTTCTTCATCTGTCTCATCTCCCCATTCTATCTTAACCTCCCCCTTCTCCTTCTTAGCATCTCTAGTTCCTTTACTTCCTTCTGAATCCTTCAACCCTTCTATCATATCTGCCACCATCTGTCGGATGGCTTCTGGAGTCATAGGCTTTGAAGGCATTGAACTTGCTTGTGATTCTTAATAGTCTAACATACACCAAATCTGTCAAAGGGTGGCTCTGATACCACTCTGATGCAAAGAGTCTTGGAGCTTGTTCTATTCACCTTCTTGGGTTATTGTCTTACTCAACACTCTAACTCCTCAAGCCCATCCAATGGAACTTAGTAGGGATTTTTATATCTAGACCTACAAGGTCTAATTCACTTTGTCTTGCATCCAAGGTATATCCACTGATCTTAGACAACCAACACCTCCTATTGAGGCTTCCACCTCAATCCCCAACACCACTCCTAAGGCTCCAACCACCTCTCCAAAGGATCACAATACACTAATTGGTTCTTTGTGTTCTAAATTCATTTAAATTGTGTCTTTGACATATTTAAGGTGTTTGGGAATCTTCAAACCCATCTCCAAGGTTTCCCAACATCTCTTTGTCTCTACCGGCTCCAAAATAGGCCTAATTCAATTAGCCCTCCATTGGCAGTTTTTAGAGCTTAGTTTAAAAACTTTCCACAAGGCCACAAAAATTTTTACATTGGAGTACCCTTTTCAAATATGCATACAATATTGAAGAATTGCATCTGGGTTTGTCGGGCACATGTGGGAACCAAAACTGTCCTATTTTCAAGGGTTTTGGCTTACCCGAGTGACTTGGAAAGATGGCTTTGGAAAGCTTCACTAGTCAAATCTCCTGCATAGATAAATTAAGGATTCTCTAAGGAAATTCATAGGTCTACCCAACCATGCCTCATTTTTGGCCCCACCAATCCATATGTGCTCTTAAAATGCACATCTCTTGCTGTCCCAATTCACTAACTCTTAACAATGAGCTTAGGGCTTCATTGCACAATCACCACAAAGGCCTGTGAAACAAAAAAACTTATTATAAACTTATGTAAAAACTCTAACCTATCATTCCACATGATTACAACTGGTGCCATCAATGGATGTTTAAGTTAGAGCCATTTTGCTCTTAAACCCTACTTTGCAAGGGTTTTGCACCCAGTCGCAAAGAATGAAATAGTTCCCTACAACCAAACACAAAAAAACTTACTAATCTATCTTTCTGGAAAGTAAATTCAACAAACATTCATTCCCTGCAATGATATTTCTTTGATAAGTTCGTACTGGACCATACAATGCAATGAAAATAAGGAAAAACTGTCAAAAATGGTGAAAAGACAAGATTTCTTGAAAACACAAAACTTGCTCTTGCATTCCAGATTCTCCAACCCATATAATGAAAGTGATTTTGTCTTATATTCTCATGATTTAGTTGGTTCAACCAACTTTTCAACACCAATCATAAAAAATGCAACTTTTGCAAAAGTTGCAAAATGTTGCTTAATAACTTTTACATCTTTTTGACCCTTGAGATGCAACTTTTCATTCTAGTGCATTCCAAGGCTCCCAAAGGCCCTCAAGAATCCTAGAAGACATAAAAACAATACATTATACCCTTATTACATGATGACAATGATCTAGAGTACTACTCCTATTATCAAGATTATCATTACAACTTCCTAGGTTGATAGCATCCTGAACACAAATGACACAACCAAAAGCTTGGACAACTCAACCATGGCTCTATTGAGTCCAAAATGGTTGGTCCATTATTACATCATGAAAGACAACACCAAAACTTAGGAAAAAAAAAAATTGCATGCTTGGAGTGTTGGGTGCCCTGCATCACTAGGGAGGGAGAAGACCCAGGGGCTTCACTAGCTAGGCAATATTATATCACATGCATTCATATTGGGAGGTTTAATATCCTTAAAAAAATTAACAATATATTGCCTGTTTGGTGAAAATAGGGGGGTTTTAATTCAAGCTATGCAAAAATACAATATTTAGTGAAAATAGGGGGTTTTTTCATTTGGTCTTTGTATTAGGAGGGGGTAACAGAAAAGGAGTTTAGGGCAATATTTTTTGAAAATAGGAGGATTCTTTTCATGTCATGAACACATGTGCTATAACCAAGACTCACTAAGTGAAGCCCCCATGGGAGTGGAGTAGATTAGGCGGAGCAGCAGAGGTGGAACACGACGCAAACCACCAAAAAACATAAAAGGCGCTAGAGAAGAACGGTACCCGACGGGAGGTGACGATAGGTGCGGTGCCCTACAAACAATCCTCCAATGACAATACGAAGGCATGTGGGTGTGAAACCTCCCCCCTAACAAAATAATTTTCTTTTTTTTTAAATAAAAACTTTTTACAATAATAAATAAAATCTGCAAATTTAAAATTTTTGAAATGAATAAATATTTGCAGAAAATATATTTTTAAAATTTTTTTTAAACAAAAATCATACCATATGCTCAAATTGGGAATTTTTTTTTCTCCAAAGGCCCGAAATCAATTTTCAGCAAATATAGGTGATTTTATACTCAAAATTCATGGAAATGACCTCTCACATGGAATGGTGAGGTCAAAATTACCATAGGACACCCCCAAAATGTGCATCTCCTCCCAAAAAATTGAATGCTCCTAAATGTCTCCAAATGGACTACTTAATGAAGCCCTAATGGTTTTGATACCATGTAAGAATTTGTTGATAATAGACAAGATCAATAGCACATTGAATAGAACAATAAGAAAAAAAAAAAGATTTGATGAGAGTAAATTGTATTCTAATCAAGAGAAAACTACCAGTGATCAATTGGATCATCAAAATTACATACAATGAAGATGAGCCTACTTATAAAGGTAAGGCCATATGGATATGTGAGCACACAATCATGACATATGGCTCAATGAGAAACAAGGGTAGGTAGGAGTAGGTAGGAAAAATACTAAAATATTCCACAAGAGATGGATCACCCACCGAAGGTGGAATGTAACAACCAGATAAGACCATAAAAGGTGGAATTTCTGCTACATACATCATCCCTATGTGCACATTTCCCTAAGTGTCTCATATCCAAACTACTATGAAATCCATTACCCTAAGTCAACTTAAGTAAGGTTTCATTGTGAGACATAATTTACACCAACAGTTTCTCATGTCCTACTATTGGTTCCATTACGCTTCGTATTGAGGTTGTTACTAAGTTCTTAGATGTCATTTTTGCTATCATTCTTACATATAATTAATTTCCTGTGAAGCTAGGACATTGTTTGGCTCTTTTCCATGAAAGCGATTGCTTCTACCATTCATAAATTCTTAAAATATCATCGTAATGACCATGTCATAATAATTAATCATAGCATGTACCAGCCCACGATGACAGATGGAGATGTTAACCTTGATTACTTTTGGCATAAGAAATTTGAGCCCCTTAAGCCTCATTGTGATCCTCATTTCCAATCTTATCAAAAGTGGAAGAATGATATGATCTTCTCTTTGAGTAAACCTAGAGATCCTAGATCTATCCCTCCTCCTCAAGATGGACCTGATCTCCTTCCTACACCTTCTATTCCTCCTTTATATGTTGCAGTCCCATCTCCTACATCTTATAGAGGGAAGTGTCTGGCATCTCCTATCTTTCAACCTAGTAGACTGTTAGACAATTCAAATAACATGAGGACAACTAAGAGGGGGGGGTGAATTAGTTGTCACTAGATTACCGGAACCTTAAGCATTTAAAACTTTATTACCATAACATATAAGATCAGTACCAGAATAAATAAACCAATTACCAAAATAATAGATATACCAACTAAGCAAAACCAACAATTAGAGAATAGATACCATCCACATGACACCAAGATTTGTACGTGGAAAACCCGGTAAAGGAAAAAACCGCAGTGGAAATCCTACCCACAGTCAGATAATAATTATACAGTAAGTATGTGATTACAAATTGAGGGGCCTTCACTTGTAGGAAGGCCAATAGCCTAGAGCACACTTATCATTACAAAAGGAGTCTCACTGACTACATAGAAATCCAGACTACGATCCAGAAGGAAGAATGAACTGCTATAATAGCATCTCCTATGCCTTAGTATAGTTTTGGTTAAGCTCAATACTAGAGGTCTTAAGCCTCTTGCATAAACCCAACTCAGTCACCTATGATTGACCAAATCCTCTGCATGAATGATTATTACATTATTCACTTGCATACTGTTCCATCATGATCGACAATGAGATCATACACATATATATACAAACCCTAGACCTTAAACAATTAGGTCGGCCACCCAGACAATAAAACCTATTACATAATTATAAAACATGTCAGCCTGAGACCAAAAAAATATCATCCAACCTATAAGTCATCCCAGAAACACATTGAGAAGATCAATCGACATGTTACATTAAGCCGATCCATAACCTAGATAGTACCGGACCCATTTTAGGTCCACACACACTAAATCAATGATCCCAATTAGTTAAGGATCGAACATGATCACCATCAGCATCCTGAATCCCTACTAGAATCTGCACCAACACTACTTATGCATAATATCAAAAGATCTTCAACAAATCTCTGTCGATGAAACCCTCACCGGATCAACAAACCATGCTTACGAGCATATAAAATAGCATCTGATCACCAAGTCAATACCAACTGACTAAAAATATATATGAATAGCATGAGTAGAAGATCTAAGAAAATTCCATAAGCCAAAACATCCAAAGCAACTAGTATTGACATCAATGAAAAAACATCAATGCAACACATAATCAATTCCTCCAAATGGCCAACAATCTCCCCCTTTGGCATTGATGACAACACTAGATGTGAAAAACATCCAAGTGCCAAGAAATGCCAAACAAATCTCCCACACAAGAATATAGAAATGAAGTTCTGATTCATACTCTCCTTGTAGATGATATCAAAGTTAAGTTCTACAAATTTCTCCCCCTAATGTATATAACTCCTTAAGTTTTTCACATGAATATCTCTCCCCCTTTGACATCAATGCCAAGAATATGACATAAATATCAAAGCAAAATTATAAACCAACGAATCACAAGACTTACTACTCCCCCTGAGTAGTAGCATCACCACATCAATCCAGAATGAACAATAGTTTTGATGATGCATACTGGACTGATGCCAAATAGCATTAATTAGTTTCCTACCAAAGGGGTAGAAACTCCGAACTATCTCTGAGGTACTCAAATGATTCTTTAGACAAAGGTTTAGTGAAGATGTCTACAATTTGCTATTTAGTGTTCATATAAACCAATTGAACTTCATTTTCTTCCACCTTCTCCTTCAAACAATTATACTTGATAGATATGTGCTTTGTCTTAGAGTGGAATACCGGATTATTTGATATGTCTATAGCAGCTGAGTTATCATAGTGAATAACTATCAGGTTCATTGCAATGCACTTTATTTTCCTTTAACATTTGCTTCATCCATATAACTTGTGTACAGTTAGTAGCAGCAACAACATACTCAGCTTCAATAGTAGATAAAAAGGTACATGATTGTTTCTTGTTGATCCATGAAATAAGTTTCTTTCCAAGAAAGAAAGCTCCATCGAAAGTACTCTTTTGGTCATCAACATCACCTTCTCAATCTGCATCTATATATGCACATAAAGTAAAGTCATCATCTTTAGGGTACCACAAACCATATTCAGATGTTCCTTGTAAGTATCTAAAAATCATTTTAACCGCACTCTCATGATTTTCTCTAGGATCACTTTGATATCTTGATGCAATACAAACTGCATTCATTATATCCGGTCTAGTCTGAGTTAAATATAGCAGACCTCCAATCATAGACATTTCAAATTCATTGTCCATATTGTTAGAAAATTCCATGCACAACTTATCTTCACCTCCAAAAATGATGTCATCAACAAAGACCTTAATAATCATTATATCATCATCAATGACTTTATAATATAGATTATTGTTAGCATTACCTTTAGTGAAACCAAGCTTCAAAAGATATTTTTCTAACCTTGCATACCAGGCTCTATGTGCCTGTTTCAATCCATATAAGGCTTTCTTTAACCTGCAAACCATGTTTTTATCATCTAAAAGTGAAAAACTATTAGGTTTCTCAATATAAACTTCCTCATCAAGATCCCCATTCAAAAAAGAACACTTAACATACATTTGATAAACCTTGTAGTTTTTATGTGCAGCATAGGCAAGAAATAATCTTACAGCTTCAAACCTAGCTACAGGTGCAAAATTTTCACCGAAATCAATTCCTTCCTTCTGAGAATATCCTTTATAAACCAATCTATCTTTTTTCCTCACAACTTGTCCATTTTCATTTATTTTATTCCTAAAAGCCCATTTAGCTCCAATAACATTATTATTTTTAGGCCGGGGAATTATTCGTTTCTATCTAATCTAATTCTTCTTCCATAGCTTTCATCCAACATTCATCTTTACATGCTTCAGTTATTGATACCGGTTCAACTTGAGAAATTAAACATACCTCATCATCTACCAATCTTCTTCTTGTCATCACTCCTTTGTTGTTATCCCCAATGATCTAATCTTATGAATGATTCAACCTTACATACCTAGGGGTCTTCTGATTCTCTGATTCTTTGTTCCTCTTCCCCGATCTTCAATTACTGTTGAATTTTTTGATACTACCGGAATAACTTGTTCAGAATTATATTCTAGTAAAGGTGTTACCAGTTTAGTTATGATCATTTCCACTACCAGTTCTTGCTCATAAATTTTGATTTGACATCTATTCTACTCATCCACTTTAAGATCAGCCTTCTCCACAATTCTTTGCAATCTCTTGTTATAACATCTATATTGTTTGGTTTCATTAGAGTAGCCAAGAAATATTCCTTGATCACATCTACAATCAAACTTGCCAATGAAATCATCTCTCCCGATATAACATTTACTACAAAAGATTCTGAAGTACTTAACTGGAGGTGTATTGCCAAACCATAATTCATATGTGTCTTTCTGAATTATCCTTTGATATGAACTTTGTTGAATGTATAAACCGTTATGCTCATTGCTTCTCTCTAGTGGATATGAGGTAGATTAGCTTCCATCATAATGGTTCGAGTAGCATCCAAGATAGTTATGTTCTATTCTTTCCACAACTCCATTTTGTTGAGGTGTCTGAGGAGAAGAAAATTGTCTCCTCATGCCATGCTTCTCACAAAAGATTAAACTCACCGGATGTGAATTCTCCACCATGATCTGAACTTAAGCACTTAATCTTCAATCTTGTCTTAGTTTAAACCATAGATTTAAAGATTTTAAACTTTTCAAAATCCTCATATTTCTCCCTTAGGAAAGTAACCCACATCATTCTAGAAAAATCATCAATGATTAGCATAAAATATCTATCACCTTGAAAACTTTCGATTCTAGCAGGACCACACAAATTAGTATGAATAAGATCAAGAACATCATTAGATTTTTCTTGTATACTACTAGTTTTCCCATTTGACACTCTTTACATACTAGATTATAGGGCCTCACAATCTTAGGTATATCTCTAACTGCCTTAGTTGAACTGATCTTTACCATGCAATCAAAATTCACATGACATAGCCTTTTATGTCAAAGCCAACTCTCATCAATTTGTGCAATCAAACATCTCTTCTCATAGGAATTCAAATGAAATATATTACCTTTTGTCTAAGTACCGATTGAAATCTCTAATCCAGATCTATTAATGATCTTGCATTTTCCATCCTTGAATTGTAATTGAAATCTCTTATCCACCAACTGTCCTACACTCAAAAGATTATGCCTTAAACCTTCAACATAATAAAAATTATCACTATTGTTGTTGGTGTAATTAATTACTCATGTTGGATATTATTACACCTTACTTAAGTTTACTTAGGTACATGCATATCATAGTAGTTTGGGTATGAGACACTTGGGTGTCTATGCCACATTGGGATAGTCTGTGTAGGATAATTTCCACCTTTTATGGTGTGATCTTGTTATTATTTTATCTTATCCAATTATTGTGGAGTGATAATTCCACCTTCAGTGGGTGATCCACCTCATGCAGAATATTATAGTGTTTCTCCTACCTAGCACACATATTTCCTACATACCCTTGTTTCTTATTGAGCCACATGTCATGTTTTTGTGCTCACATATCCATATAGCCTTTCCTATATAAGTAGGCTCATATTCTTTGTATGTAACGATTGATTGATTGATGATCCAGTTGATCAGTATTTTCATCTTGATAGAATACAGTTTATTCCTATCAATATTTTGTCTCTCTATTTTACTTTTCATTGAGCTCTTGATCTTGGAAAAATATCACATTGTATTAGAGCATAAAGGGCTTCTTTGATTAGTCATTTTTGGAGGCTTCAATTTTTGGATTAGGGGATCTACATTTTTGGGGGTGTCATACAATGATTTGGACATCACGATTGAGTTTAGGAGGTCATTTCCATGAATTTTTACTATAAAGTCAACCTATTTTCTTTGCATTTAAAAATTCCATAGGTTTTTTTTTACTTCACTCCCCCCTCGTTCGTACTCCTCCAACCCCCGCCTGTACCACCATTGGGCCATTTTATTTCTGGCCGCTAGCCTTGGTTTCATCTAACCTCCTTCTAGCAGCCCCCAACAACCAGTGCTCCATCCACCATCAGCCATACCATGCAACCCCTGCCAACATTTCTCAAAATCCTGTCAGTTTCCTGCCTCCTACCGTCGGTCTCCTATTGTTGACGATGCCATACCTTTGTTCTTCTCGGTTGCTTCTTTCAGCTCCTACCAACTGTCTTTTTTCCCACTATTGAACCCCTACACCAGCTGCTCTTGCCACTGACTTCTGGTGCCACCACCTTGCTTCAGCCACCAGCTTCCTGGCACTTCTAGCTCCCCGCTCCCTCTCCGACCGACTTTTAACCCGACGGGACCTGCGTCTGCCATGTGGCAGGCGACCACTGGCCCGCGGTAAACATTCCTTTGCCACATGTGTAGCCATGCAAGAACATAGTCAGCCAAGTCATATTGCCACATAGGTAGACACATCATCAGAGTCGTACTACCACGTCACTTGTATGAGACCAGTCATTTTTTACCACATCATCATGTCCATACAGTATGGATGACACACAAGGTGGAGGTTAAGTTTATGTGACAGCCATAAGGGCATAAAATTTAAGCTCATAATTTATTGACATCAGAACTACATCAGCAATATTTTGAAATTTTTGTACCCCCCTCTCATTTTCATTTTTGAAATTGCAGTTCAACTTCAAATGGCTCTAACTTGCTCATTTTTGCTCCTTTTTGGTGCAATTTTTTTTGAAATGGGCTAGAATTTCATGCTCTTAGTAGTGGTGGAGGAATTTTTTGATTTTGATGGATGATTTTTTCATAATTTTCATATTCTCAGGACTATATCTGTTTAATCCCAGATTTTGCAACTTTAGAGGCTTTGTTTGAGGTCATACAACCTCCTTTTTAGGTGTCATTTTTTTGAAAGTGCATAATTTTTTGTCTACTTTCATAATCTACCATTAGTTTGCATTGAATTTGAGTAGAAATTTTACTTTTAGTATTTGGTCATTTGTTGGCTTATTTAGTACTTGCATTTTGCTTAGATCTTAGTTTAAATCACTTGTAGTATTTGTTGGAGTCTCTTATAACCTATTTGAGGTAGTTGTAAAATTGAAATAAAAAATCCACCTTGCCTTGTTTTGCAAGTGGCCCATTGTATATGCACTAAGTATAAAGTGTCAAAGCACCATTTTTGGGGGGGCATTACTTGATTGAGTGAATTTGGGGGGGGTGTCTTGTGTGATTGTGCCTCTCTCTCTTGTTTTTTTTCATTTAAGTGCTATGAGTTCACCTAAATTTCCACTTTTAACTCCTCATAATTATCCATCATGGAAGATAAAGGCATGTAGTAAACAAATGGAAAAAGGATTCATTCATTATGTAAATGAAACTATAACAACACAACCTAATCCTAAGGCTGATCCTAATGCTCAAATTGAATGGCTCACTAAGAATGCTATGGCACTTGGAACTCTTAGAAAGTATGTATCAGATGACCTTATTTTTTACATTGATAAGTGTACTACAATTAAAGAAGCTTGGGATATTAATGAGAAATTTTATGGTCAATTTGATGAGATTAAGGGATACAAGCTTGATAGTGAACTCACAAAGGGAAAAGCTAAAGGATTGTGGAATTGACAAAAAGGATGCTCAATTGATTTATAACTTGTTGGACAAGCTTCCATCAAAGTATGCAACCTTTGTATCTATCTTCCAAACCCATAGGTTAGCTCAAGGTTCCTCATACACTTCTCCCTCATTTTATGCATTCACAGAGATGTTGATACTTGAGCAATCTAAGTTGACCAAAATGGGGATTCTCAAGTCTTCAAAGTCACAAGATTTGGTGGCTAATAAGGAGAATCAAAGGAATCAAGGAAAATACAAGAATCAAAATCAACCTAAGTCTAAACCACAACAAGATGGAGCACAATCCTCCTCTCCACAACAAGGTGATTCTACATCCCCGCCTAAGAGGAAATCATATAAGGATATTATTTTTTGTGGATATTTCAAGAAGTTGAGACATGATGAACAACATTGTTACAAGAAGGATATTCATGAGTTGAAACATCTTCTTGAGAAGAACAAAATCAACCTACCTTCTAGAATGTCTACATTGACTTCTTCTTCCAAGGAAAAGAATAAAGGAAAGGATCACTCTTTTGGGACAGATAAAGGAAAGGGACAAGCTCTTTGTGCTATTACAATTCATGATTCAAGGAGATGGCTTCTAGATTTAGGGGCTTCTCATCATTTGGCAACTTCACAGTCTATGTTCTCTTCATTTGAGCCTTGCCACATGCCACAAATTTTAATGGGCAATCATAAATACATGGATGTGATTGGGAAAGGATCTATTTCCATTGGGGATAACTCCTTCAAAGACATGTTCTCTATTCCCCATTTGACAAACAATCTTCTTTCCATCTATCAAATCACACATGGGGAAACAAAGAAAACTATGGAGTTCACACCTGATTTAATTATCATTAGAGACTTGGAGACTAGAGCTATCATTGTGACTGGGGTCGTTGATCATGCATCTTGATTGTACACCTTTTCACATCTTGGTCCTATTGATGAGGTTGATTCTTCCTATATTGATGATTTAGATTTGGAGGAGAACTTTGGGTACTTGAACTTGAGGATTATCACATGTGACCCCATTCTTGAGCCTTTGATTTCATCTCCTCCTATTGATATCACATCACCTATTGCACCTGATCATGAAGTTAGTGCTAGAGTTTTGCCTTCTTGTGATTCAGTGCAGCAGGATATTCCATGTCTTCCAACTTTAGTTGATTGGGATGCCTACTCGATATACATCGTGGGTTTGTTTGTGGACTCCTACATTGTAGGTTTGGGAGACATCATTGATGACATTCATCTTCTCTTTGATGAAGATTATCCTTCTTCGATTGTTGTGAGAGAACACTCTGACCCTCTTGTGAATTCTCTACATGATCCTTCTTTCGAGGTTGACATGATTGTGGATACTTTTATACAATAGTTTGAGGAGGTCTCTTTATGTTTAGAGGAAACTTGTGAGTCTTTGGCTATTGTTCTACATTCTTATCCACTAGATCTTGGAGTGCCTTTTTCAGTAGTGTGGATCCGTTCACCACCTTTGGAAGGGGTACCTTTTAGCATCGACATGGGGACACTTGTGCAATTTTTAGAGATTCCATTCATCATGAGTTTTTTTCCTACATCTTCCCTTCATGATTTGGGAGACTTCATGGATACACCTTTGGTTTTGTTTGTTCCCAAGGGGAGGAATGTTGTTCGATGTTCGTAGAGAAATTTCTTCATACATCATCAAGCTTCTATCATTGGTGCAAATTCTCCATTGAGCAGGGGCTACCTAGCTTCTCTTCTTCTCTCATATGGGGGGACTTTTTCCTCACATGGGGTTTTGTTCCTCCCACTCTTCTATGAGAGTTCTATGTATATAGTTTTTCATCTCTCTTTTTGGGGGAGGGTTTTTTCCCATTCATTTTTTCTCTCTTTCCCCTCCTTGTGAGATATTTCATTACTTTGGTTTGCATGCATTTACATTTGTACATAGGTACCTAACATGGCCTAGTATCCGGAACCCATCTTGGATTGCTTAGTTGCATTGTAGACTTAAGTGCATTCCCCTAAGTTGCACTTAAGGGGGGATTTTGGTGTAATTAATTATTCATGTTGGATATTATTACTCCTTACTTAAGTTTACTTAGGTAAATGCATATAATAGTAGTTTGGGTATGAGACACTTGGGTGTTTGTGCCACATTGGGATAGTGTGTGCAGGAGAATTTCCACCTTTTATGGTGTGATCTTGTTACTACTTTATCATATCCACTTATTGTGGAGTGATAATTCCACCTTCGGTGGGTGATACACCTCATGTGGAATATTATAGTGTTTCTCCTACCTACCACATCTATTTCCTACCTACCCTTGTTTCTTATTGAGCCACATGTCATGTTTGTGTGCTCACATATCCATATAGCCTTGCATATATAAGAAATCTCATATTCTTTGGGTGTAACGATTGATTGATTGATGATCCAATTGATCAGTATTTTCATCTTGATAGAATACAGTTTATTTCTATCAATATTTTGTCTCTCTATTGTACTTTTTATTGAGCTCTTGATCTTGGCAAAATCTCACAATTTTTCTTACCATCTAATGGTATAGTTCCTCTTCCTTTGATCATGCATGCTTTGTCAGCTCCAAATCTAACCAGACTGCCATCAAATTCTTGCAAAGATAGAAACTTCCTTTTATCTGCAGTCATATGATGTGAACATCCACTGCCAATTACCCATTCATCCTTATCTTCAATTTTAGCAACAAGGGCCTTTTCTTTAGGTACATTCTCTTCTAATGTCGGATCATCTTCCTTGATATCCAGGAACATCCATTTCTTTTCATTGCCAAAACCACTAGTAGATTCTTGTGTTAGTTCATCATCAAAATTAGTCACATCTTCCTCATCAACAAAGTAACATAGTTTATCTCTGTTTCTCCTACACCTATGCTTGTTCTGATATTCAGGGTTAGTCTTAAAATATCTTCTAGCTCTCTCTTCAAATCTTGAATTCCTTTCAGGACATATAGATGCAAAATAACCTATCTTATTACATGCAAAATATTTAAAGTGTGATTTCCCTTCATACTTACTTCCTATCGGTCCTTTAGGTACTCTTCTAGAAAATAGGGCTTCAAGTTGCTCAAATTATTCATCTTCTTTCTTCATATCTTCCAATTCATTTCCATACAAATCTTTCTAATATTGCTTGTCAATTGATGATGTAAATGCATGAAAAACAGGTCCAAACTTCATAGCTCCAGAGGGTCCAGATTCCTCAAGCTTAAAAGAAGATAATTTCCCAACCAAGGTATCCCTATTGATAGAATTATTTGCCATTGTTCTCAATTCATTAATTGCAGTGGCCTTCATCTTATAAGTCAGAGGTAAATCTCTTAGAACTTTAGAAACTATTTCATCTTCACTGAAAGATCCACCACAACATTGAATTCCCATGACAATTTCATTTACCCTCTCCATAAATGCAGTAATCTTTTCATCTTCTTGCATCTTCAAATTTTCATATCTCACCCAGTAACCATCAAGTTTAGCAATATTAATAGTAGGGTCACCTTCATTTAGAGTATCCAACTTATCCCATATAGCCTTTTTTGTTGATTTGTTAGTCAATCTTATTATTTGCTAATCAGAAAGTGCACACAAGAGGGCTTCTCTAGCTCTACAATAACTCTCAAGCTCCTTATCCAAGTTTTCTGGAGGAGGATTTCCAGATGCCAAATTAATAGGAGTAACCCCTTTCTTTGTGATCTCCCAAATTTCCTTATCAAGATATCTCAGATGAGTCTCCATCCAAATCTTCCATACTCTGTAATTTGTTCCATCAAGCCCAGGAATTTATCTCCAGAAGACAGCTACAGATGAACTAGATGAACTTGAATTGCTAGATGCCATAGGATCTTCCTCATGCACTTAAGATTCTGCTAAGAAGACTAGAGCTTTGATATCAATTGTTAGATAGTTCAAATATCTAGAGGACAACCAAGAGGGGGGGTGAATCAGTTGTCACTAGATTACCAAAACCTTAAGCATTTAAAACTTTATTACCAAAATATATAAAATCAATACTGGAATACATAAACCAATTATCGAAATAGCAGATATACAAATTAAGCACAAGAAACAATTAAAGAATAGATACCATCACATGACACCAATATTTTTACATGGAAAAACATAGTGGGAAGCCTACCCATAGTCAGATAATACTTCTATAGTAAGTATGTGATTACAAATTGAGGGGCTTGCACTTACAAGAAGGCCAACAACCTAGAGCACACTTCTTAGTACAAAAGGAGTCTCACTAGCTACATAGAAATCTAGACTACAATCCACAAGGAAGAATGAACTACTATAATAGCATCTTCTATGCTTGAGTACAGTTCTAGTTAAGCTCAATACCAAAGATCTTAAACCTCTTGTATAAACCCAACTCGATCACCTATGATCGACCAAATCCCCTGCATGAATTATTATTACATTATTAGCTTGCATACCATTCCATTATGATCTACAATGAGATCATACACATATATATACAAGCCCTAGACCTTAAACAATTAGGTTGGCCACCTAGAGAATAAAACCTATTACAAAATTATAAAACATATCGGCCTGAGACCAAAAAAATATCATCCAACCCATAAGTAATCTCAGAAACCCATTGAGAAGACCAATCCACACGTTACATTAAGCCAGTCCATAACCTAGATAGTACCATACCCAATTTCGGTCCACACACACTAAAGAAATGATCCCAAATAGTCAAGGCTCAAACATGATCACCATCAGCATCGTGAATCCCTACTAGAAGTTGCACCAACACCACTTATGCATAACATCAAAATATCTTCAACAAACCTCTATTGGTGAAACCCTCACCAGATCAACAAACTAGGCTTACCAACATATAAGATAGCATTTGATCACCAAGTCATTACCAATTGACTTAACATATATCTAAATAGTGTGAGTAGTAGATCTAAGCCAATTCCATAAGCCAAAACATCATGGAGTATACTGGATCAACATGATCTTACCAACCAAAAACCAAACATCATATCGGGACCAAAAAGATACTGGTGAACAACCAAAGTAGCTAGTGTTGACATCAATGACAAAACATTAATGCAACACATAATCAATTCCTCAAAATGGTCAATAGTAGACCTCCTCCCATTCCTCCTTTGTTAAAGGGAGATAAGAAACCTATGTCCATTGATCTTAAACCCTTACAACCTACAACTAAAAATAAAAGAAACCCTTGTGTGAGAGAAAATTGATGGAGATGTCCTGCTAAGTCTCATGAACTTGCTTCTTAACACATTTCCTCACCAAAAACACCAATGTTGACATGATCCTATTTGTCTAGTCTCTGCCTAAGCCTAGGGAGGAAGTTCAATCTAAATCACCAATATTAAATATGGTTAAGAAATATGTTGGTTCATGTTCTATTTGTATTAAAGATCCTATTTTTTTAATCTTGATGACGAGATGGATGAAAATAATGTTCATGCTAACAATGTTGATGATAATGATTATAATGATGAATATGATCTTGTTTATGTTGACAATGATTTATCTAATCAATTTTCAAAATCATTAATCCTAGATCCTAGTAACAAACAAAGTGACTCATAATTAGAGCATGGTCCTTATTTAGAACTTGTCATAGCTCCATCCATCATGATCGAAGTGGATCCTCTTTCATCTTATCCACTTTCCCAAAACAATGTTAAGAAAGATTGGGAGGTAGATGATTTGTTTAATTAGGTTCATTTATGTCATAGATTCTTTGTCTCTCTCATCTCTTGCTTGTTTGTGGCATTCCTCTATTTGTTTGTCAATTCTTCTATTTTTTGTCCTTAGTGTTTTCTACTTGAGGATGATACAAAGTGTTGAGATCTCTTTTGGTATCTTCCATGTTTAATAAAAAGACACATGTGCCCTTCTTCCATGGTGGTTCTACTTCCTTTGGGGGATGAGGTCAATTCAATACAAATATATCATGGTAGACATTATTTATCACAAGAGCATATTGACCCTAGAGTTAGTATTACCCTTATGTGTTTTGTGACCATTATCCTTTTATTGTCCTTTCTTGGGGGTATACCATTATGGTAATGTTCTTGGAATTTGGATCCATGCCACCTTAAATAAATTAATCCTTTTGTGGTGTATGCAATCACTTTAACATGGGGACATACACTCCACTCAAGGTTTCACATTTTGCACACATGCTCACATGTCTTGATACTCAAGTTACTTTGAAAACTTAGCCTTTTGCTTTGTAACTTTGATTTTTTTTTCATCTCATATTAAGTGAACCTTACTAGGCTAGTAGTCATGATTCTCTCTCTCTCTCTCTCTCTCTCTCTCTCTCTCTCTCTCTCTCTCTCTCTTATGATGTACATTTTATCTTCATATTGTAGTAGTAAGATCCTAAAGTCATTTGGGGGATCAATGTGTCTTGCCTCTTTTGACGACTTAATGAAATATTTTCAATGTGAACCTTTGGTCTTACCAAGAGTATTCTTAGTCTCATACTCCTAATAAAGTGGGGGCTAAATGTACTATCCTGAATTCTACTCACATTTTTTTCCTCATTTGGGCCCTCACCTTGATGTTCGTCTCTTGAGGCTTGATCAGAGCACTAATCTACTAACAATATGCAATAAGTTCATCTTTTTCAACATGCACACTTTCTCCCTCTTGTTTCTTGGTCCCTGATTGGTAAATACTAGGATGCTAGTGCTATGGTCCTTGGGGACTAGGGCACCCAGTGCTTTGGTCCTCCTAATGTGGGTCCATTTTGGGGCTCCTTAATGGTAACATCATTTTGGCAGAGACCTAGATCCTATGTTGGCTCATGTTGGAAAAATTAAATTGTTTTTCGACAAGAAAGTATAAAATTTCTACCCCTCTCATTTTGATAACCACATAAAATATTCATGGAATCAATTCAACAACTCAGTCTTATTTCAAGCATTGGAGTGGAAGGTTAAGATTCAAGAATTGGAGTTTAAATTCATGTTCTATGTTTATGAAGACTTAATGAAAATCTATAATTCCTTGTGGAGATAAAAAAACTCTATTAAAAGGTACAACATTAGTGTTTCGAATATTATTCAGCAATTCCCTCAAAAGGAGATCACTTTCATTGCTACAATTCAATTACATTTCATTTTTATTTCATTGTTAATTCCAAAACTAAGGTATAAGGTAAGGAAAACACCTATTCCCAACCTATTTATCTTCTCTACTATGCATAGGAATAGGTACGAAGTTGTGATCTTCAGAATTGGCTTTATTCATAGAGATGAATAGATTCCACTTTGGATGATGAAAAATGAAAAGGACCAGAGCGATGGGCATTTTGGCCTCAACAATTGAGGAGCTCCTTTTAGGAACATATCCAAACACTCTTACATTGCTTAGATCCAAGTTCATGGCTCTCACCAACAACTTTAGTTCATTGTTTATGCATATTTACTTCAATTCTAGCACATTTGCCCTAATTTCAAAATTTTTAGAATTCAACTTAAAAGAGAATAATCAGCCCCCCAAAGTGAATTTAATAAGAGTTCTCAACCCTATCCTTGTTTATTTTTTGTTGGATCTATTAGGTTCACTCTTCTTTTAATGTAATGGTCCCTAATTCTAAAATTAGTGGTTTTCATACATCTAATCATGAAAACCCTATTTTTTCACCATTACAATCCATATTATTTCTTTCTTTAAGAGAATTATTCTTAGGTTTGTAGTATAATTTTAGGCACTATCAACATCACCTTTCTCACAAGTTCACTTTTCCTTTATTTACAACCAATACCCTTAATTGCACTCACATATTCATTTACTAAGCATATATAGCTTTTAATATTCTCATCATTAAACATCTCAAGTTCTCAAAATTATTCTTCTGATTTGTCAACTTGGCTTGCTTTGTATCCTCATCACCTTTGTATACATTATTCAAATTCTCCTAGACATCTTTAGTAGACTTCAACACAAGAACTTAGAAAATATTGCCTTGCTTAAACAACTAAAAATTGCAACTTTAGCCTTCACATTGTTCTCATGTGTATTAATGTCCTCTAAAATCTAGGGAAAATTTATCAAAGCACTATGCCCATTCTTAATGCTCTCCTATATTCTAATGGATCGAGATTCCAAATCATATTCCACCTTTTTTTTCTAATAAGAGTCACTTGTGCCATCATATCTTGGTCATTTGAAATTAATTTACCATTGCATTCTAGATCTTTCTCAAGTGATTAAGCTTCTCTAGGAGGAACCGAGCTTTGATACCAATTATTGAACACACCACAAGACTGAGAGGGGGCCTGGGTGAAACCAAGCAGTGTGGACCTCAAAGTACTTTACTTCTAATAAATTAAACTTTAACCCACAATTAACCAATTATTGCAATTATGAAACATGAAAGCACAAAGCACAACACACACATGAACACTATATTTACATGGAAAAACCTAACTAGAGAAAAATTGTAGTTAGAATCATGTACTCACAATATGGATAATTGATTACAAAGTTTAGGCTCAAGGCCAAGGAGCGCATTGTCCCTGAAAGGACTTACAAGGCTAAGGTGCACAACCTTAGGGTAAGATACAAAAGTGCACAAATTGAAAAATGGAATCCACCTTCTTTAGTAGGTGTAGATGATGAAATAAAATAAAATGAACAATATCTCCTAATCATGAAATTATCCTTGAACCATTATGTCAAGTGACCAATGTCATGTCAAACTCATCAAACAACAATCACTATCCCAAAGCTCTTCACAAATTATCTTTTGCACTTCTACTATACCAAATTTTCTTGTGCATCATTAATATACACTTCATATAAATTCACATACATTCCATAATCAAATCGTACATAAGAACTCCTATATATACAAGATAATTTAGTGAAACAACTAACTAGGTTAGCCACAAACTGTATATACAAAATTACATAAATTAGGCCACCTAGACGTATAACATCAAATATGCTCCATACTAGGAGATAGAGATGACCCAAAAACATCAATGTTCATCCTTTCCAAGTGATTCTAATGAACCACACACACTAACAATGTATCCTCCAAGGTTGAAATCAAATGAAAAGTTTGATTAAACAATGTATCACACCAACTGGTCAACCCAAAACCATTCTCCAATATACAAAATATAATGTGAATCTACACATGCCATGGTGAGACCCATATCAATATCAAAACTCAACCACTAGAGTGTATCTAGACTAAAGTGACATAATCCATATAGAATACACCACCTTGATCAACCGAAAATCAACCCAAGTAACAATAGTGAACTTTGAACACCATAACTTCACTTGCCAATCAAACCATCACTAGAAAAATGAGTTGGAAAAATACACAAAGAAAATAAACATGTCCTAAGCCGCAACACTTGAATCCAAAAATTAGAGAACTGCCAAGAATTCTTTAAATTAGTTATGATAGTTTATCATTATTTGAAACAACAAGTAACTTTACCATCCAAGCAATAGAGGGCCTATAAATTTGATAGTAAAATATACATAGATCATAAATTCTATATCTAGATCCATATTTTATAACCTTCACATATCTAAGAAATGCAAAGCATTGTTCCTTTGAAACATTAAATACTCTTTCTTGCATAAATATTGTTTGTTGCATGTTGAAACTTCTAGTCCACCAAATTTCTAGAAAATGCCTTAATATCAATATCAAACCACATGCCAATATCAAAACTTACATTTTTTTGACCATTTGCAACACATAGTGACATCAATGACAACAGAAGATAAGTTGACATCAAAGACAAAAAAACACAACATCTCAAGTTTCTAACACTTTTATGTGGTGGTAGACGTGGGAAAGGACATATCTTTTGAAGCTATTATAGTTTTATATTATTTGTTCCCTTTGGACATGAGGGGGATTTCTTCACCTCTTTTGTGGCTTGGAGATTTCTATTTTCAAGGGGATTTTATTGTTTGCCTTTGCATAGAGTTTTCTATGTGGGGTTTTTTTTGGGTTTTCCTTGATCTATGGTTGTAGTGTTAGAGCTAGGAGTATTAAAGCATTGAGGTCTTAGCATTAGTGTTTTAGACATATTTGTCTCTATTGGTGTGGTGGTCTTTGGTATTGTGACAACACTTGGATTTGTAGTTGTTTAGTTCTTGTCTCAACATCCTATTTCATATGTACTTCTAAAGTGATGGGAAGGAGCAGGTGTGGAATTGGAGCTAGGGTTTCAAATTGTGGAAGAGCTGGTGTAGGTGTCAAGGGGGAGGTTGTTTTTTATTATGGGAAAAGCAGGTTTTGAAGGGACCCCAAAACCCTTTACAAAAGACCCTTAAGAAATTAGAGCAATAAGAAACAAGAAGATACAAACAACTTAAAAACCAGCATAGAAACGTGCAATATCCAACAAAAAAGCCCCACAAAACCAAAAACGTCCAGCCAAAACAAACAAAAGACAGAAAACAAGCTACTTAATGTTTTTTAGGGCATTACCCAGATTTCCGCTAATCCCATACAATTATTTAATATTATCCCTAAGTTTAGGTATTTCCTTAGAAGAGGCCACAACAACTTTCTTCATGCTCGCCCTTGCTCTCTTTGCCGCACCACTAGGAGCACTTTCCACAGTCCCTATCTCAATGGCATCCTCATCAATATCAAGGTCCATGATGGGTTTGGGAGTGCTGGAGCCCTCAAGGACCTTAGATATTTCCTCTAAGTTCTTAGTAACAGAGGTAAGGATATCCGAAATCATTACAAAAAGTTTTTTTATAGCAGTTTTTCCTTCCTCTAGATTACCAATCTGAGCTTCCATCTTCTTTTCTTTTTCCTCCATATCCTTCTTCCATTGCTCTTGGTCCCTATCATCTTTCTTCCTTTTCTCTTCCCACTGCTTCCCATTTTTTTCCAGATTCTTGATTCCTTCATAAGCCTACCTGTCAAAACCCATTCTAGCCTCGGATAGATTTTTGAGATTAACCAGGATTAACCCTTCTCCAGCATAACCCTTATCCTTTCTTGGATTCTCCTTGTCCATCTCCTTCTCAAATTCCTTATTCTTCTCCTACTCAATATCCATTTCTTTTTCCTTATTAATCTTATTGTCCTACTCCTCCATTGGTTGTCTATTGACAGTGCCTAAACTAACACTGTGGGTAGGACTATCTTGATTAGAAACATCCTTAGCTCCTCCTTCCTATTCCCCCACTTCCTCTTTTTTCCATCTTTCCTCTCCTCTAGACTCATCAGTTTACATCTCACTACCATCTTTTCTGATATCCTCTCAGTAAATCTTCATCTACTTTTGATTATCCTTGTCCTCTTGAATTTTCACCCCAGTAGTTGTTTTGCCCTTTTGGCTCTAAGTCGACTCTTCCTTGCTAGGCCCGCCTTCCCCCATATTCCTCTTACCTTTCCCCAGAGACACAAACAATCTCTTATTTTCCTAGATAGCAAGAATTTTGCAATGCTCATAAATGAGCAAAATTAGGCTACAATGAAGCACTGAAGTTGAAGGGTTATTGCTATGCTTATTAAGAGACCTTGATAGAGACCTGAAGAGGTAGTAGGATAGGGAAATCCTTTTCTCATGCCTGAAATGATTTAAAAACATAAAATGGTATGTGTGGACCCTAGCAAAATGACCCTCCATAGTAATGTATTCCATAATAGCATTCAACACACAACCCCAAATTTTCTTAATGTTGGAAGCATCATAATACCCCTCGTAGCTTTACCAATTTTTGCCCTCTCCTTCTCTTTGTGTGAAAAAAGCTTAACCGCATTATTAGAAACTTTCAAGTCTCTAATAAAAGTTGCAAAAGTTGGAGCTCGATGGGTCCTTGGAAAAGGTGACAGAATAAGGTTTTGGGAAGACCCTTGGATGAAGAATGAAGCCCTATTTGATAAAAACAACAATCAAGTTATTGAAGAATGTAAAAGGAGGTTTGGGCTGATGGTTTGTGACTATTGGAAGGAGAATAAATGGGTCAAACTTGAGGACATCCATCCTAGTTTTTCCTCTATTTAGAAAGAATTGTTGTCCTTTTCCCCTAACAACAACTATGATGATGTTTTCCTCTGGAAAAGTGATCCTAAATGTGAATTCACAGTTTCTTCTGCCTATAAAAACACTTTCTCTCAAATCAACAACCCCTTTTGGAGTAAAGTATGGAACAACATCTTGATCCCTAAAGTCAACATGTTCTTTTGGCTTTCTTCTCATAATAGTATCCTTACTATTGATAATTTAATTCGAAGGGGCTTCAAATTCCCTAACAGATGTGAGCTCTGTTAGAAGGAGGGGGAATCAGTTGATCACCTATTTTTTCATTGTTCCTTCACTAGGGAAATCTGGTGTAAAATGTGGGAAAAATGGAAAATTAATTAGGTCATGAACAAAAGCATTAAGGATATTATATGGCAATGGAATTATCCTACCAAATGTCAAATTATTAAAAACTTGTGGTCCTTGACCCTCCCCATGATTTGCTGGGGCATTTGGAAAGAAAGGGATAACAGGATATTTTGAGAAGAAAAGTGTAACATTCAGGTTATCTTTGAAAAAATATGCAGGGCTATAAAGGAGAACATCAACATCCCTCACAAGAATAATCAGCAATGGGATATTATTAATATGAATGATATGGAAAAAGACATTATTACTAAATGGAACTTGATTCATAAGGTCTACAGAGTGGATAACAACAAGAAGAGAGATAACATTGTTTGGAGGTTCCCTGATTATGACTGGATAAAGGTTAATTTTGATGGGGCCACCAAAGGGAACCCTAGAAAGGCTAGTGGAGGTGCAGTTATCAAAAATTCTCAAGGAAGGTGTATTGCTACTTTTGCTTCCCCTTTTGGAACCCAAAGCAACCATGTGGTTGAAGCTCTAGCCATGCTTAAGAGCCTCCAGTTAGCCCAGGAATTCAAATTTAAAAAAATCTGGCTTGAAGGGGACTCCTTAAATATTATACAAGCCCTCAAAGGTATTAGTTTAGTCTCCTAGAATATTGCCAATATTATTAAAAATGCTAAAACTATCCTTAATAACTATGTTAGCATTATTTTAACCCATACTTTTAGAGAGGGTAACAAGGTAGCAGATATCCTTGCTAATGAAGAGGTTAATTTGGAAAAGGGGGTCAAATATATAGGGGAAGATCACATCAAGTGGGAGACTAAGGAACAATTATATTTTGATCGCCTTAAGGAGCAAGCAAATATTATGATTGAATTCTGGGGAATGAGTACTAATGACAGATTTTGGGGGTGGATGAACTGCCAGTTGATGAGTGTTTCTCGGCATCATAACCAAGAACACATGTGTGTGAGAGGTAATTATAACAATAGCCAGGTTCATATGAACATGAGTGGCAATCTAAAAATTGTGAAAAGGAGAAACCAGAAACACAGAGTTTTACTTGCGGGCCGAGAGTTGTAACAAAGGTGATTGTGACCTGTAAAGCAGAATGGGAGGCAACCTTAATAGGAATGAACCGTCCGGTTGTGAGCACTAGAAGAGCAAAAGAAAGGTGTGGAGAAGGCTCCACCGACATAGTTTCATGGATTATATGGAGAATCTCCATGGTAGTAGAAGCTTTGTATCTCGGGGGTTCGCAAAAAGTTGGAGCAATAACAGGGCTACCCTGTTTGGGGAAATCTGGCACATTGATGAAAGTCTGATCTCGAAGGTAACGGGGCTCAAGATGGAGGGGACCAAATTCTATAAGGATAGAAAGTACGCTGCTGAGGCCTTCAAAAACTTCCCTAAGATGGAGGACGAGAAGAGCAACCTGGTGAAGAAGGACAATATATCCTACTTCACTCCCCAACAGGTAAAACCTTTCTGGAAAAAAATTCTTAGGGCTTTAATGGAATATCTAACTGTTGATGGTAGGTTTATGAAAATTTACAATTATCACTTCACCATCCTGAACCACTTCCGCCATGGGGTGAAAATATCTTTACCCTTCTATTTAGCCTCTTCTCTTAACGAGAGCTTGGTTGACCATATTAAAAAATCCAGTTCCTACCCTCTAGCGCACCAGGGCCTCATTCTGTTGATTTATGAATATATGAAGGATAAGACTAGGGCAACAAAGGATGACCCTTTAATTCTCAATGCTCAGATTTCTGAGAAAAGCATAGACTCTGATTCGACTGGGGAGACCAGAACCCCTACCCATAAAAAAAGGAAGGTTGATATTGTGTAGGAAGAAAAGGATGTGCTTTGTGAGGAAGAAGAGGGAAAGAATAATGAAGAAGTTTCTGAAATGGAGATTAATAAGGAGGAGAATTACAGGGAAGGAGAGGAAGGGGGCAATTCTGAGAATCATCAACCTAATATTGAAGGCTCAGAAACTGAGAAAGAGGCTCTGAATCCTAAGGAAGGTGAAAACCCTAATGCAAAGGAGACGGAACAGAGCAAGGATTCTGTGAATACCATTCTGGATATCGCCCGCAATTGCACCCTTGAGTTCTTCAATTTTCAGAAGTGGGTGGTGGAAAACATTTCCAGCATGTAGGGTAAATAGAGGAAGTTGGAAGTTAAGATCAACAAGCTGATCAACATGTCTGACTCTGGGAAGCAGCACGAGGAGATGGAGAATAGTGAAGCGGAGGAAGAAATGAAAATGGAAGACTAGCTGGAGAAAGACTTGATAAAAGGCGACCTGAAACATCTGGAGGACATCATCAAAATACTGAATGAATGGGTGGAGGAGGATAAGGACAATGTCAATGCCCAAATGGCTAGAAATGAGAAAGCCCTGAAAAGCCTTATGGATCATAGCCTCTAGGTTCTAAAAGTCTCCTCCCAGAACATGAACGTGCTGGTGAATCATCTGGAAAAGAAAAACCAAGAGAAGAACCTTGTTGTTATTGAAGATGCTCCTACTTCTAGCCTAAGCCACCAGACCCCTAGGCGCAGAACCAGGCAGTCTACGATGGAGAAGGATATGAAGATGAAAGAAAGCCAGACTACTTAGGAAAATATGGATTTGAGGGAAGTGGCAAAGGCAATGATGCTTTTGGTGCAGGATGCAGAAGAAACCATGAAGAATTTCTAAATTTTGTTTTTTGCTGGGCTTGGGGCCAACTTCTTGCTGGCCTCTTGCTGTCCTTTCCTTTGTTGCTGGTCTTTTTGCTGGTGTTTTGCCGCTATTGTATTTTGTTGCTTTCTTGAATATCTTTCATATGTATCTGGGTTTTGGGTCCCTTAAAACCTATTTTTAATTAATCAAAAACTTTCAAGTCTCTAAAAAAATTAAGACCTGAGTGGGGCATCCCTGTTACTATCGCACTGAGGTCCGCATCCAGCTTAAACCTCACACCATGAATTTTGAATGAACCATTAATCCAGTTTTCAGTGACTTTGGTGACTACTAGATTAACTCTACCTTTATCATAATTGACCAGCTTCTCCATGAAATTCATCATGAACCCTTTCTCTAGCTTAGTCCATACCTTTGGCATTTCCTTCCATTTGGAAATGTTATCTGGTTCCTCTCTTCTTAGATCCCCCCCTCATTTTTGAATTCATTATATACCAAGTCCATTCTTCTGCAATTTCGGAGCTTCCTTCCAAATGATTCTTGAAATTTTGAAAATGCTAACCCACAAAGTGTGCGGAATATTAATAGCTTTGATTAGGATTCTGCCATTCTGCCATGTCATCATTACCTTTCTATAAATGTGAAGATTACAAATTAAAACTTTCATGATTAATCGTGCGATCCATCTTTCCCCATGAATCTGTCCTTTCTTATAAGATCTTTAATATTAAAATTAGTATTAACTTCCCCATACCATATACTTTGAGCTTCAGAAATTACGCCTAGGTTTGCTAGACCATCCGCAACCAAATTTTTTTCTCTAAAGGCATGTTCAATTATAATAAATTTAAAGCTAGGTATAATTTCTCTAGCTTTAAAAATTATATTTTCGATAGACCACGATGGCTCAGTTTCTCCGTTAAGGCAATTAATAATGTTTAGAGAGTCTCCCTCCAGCCATAAGTTATCATGATTTAGATTATTTGTAATAATCAAAGTATTCAAAGCTACAAAGGCTTCAACATAATGACTAGTTTGATTACCCAGAGGGATAGCAACTGGCACAACGCAACTTCCAACAAAATTCCTGACAATTCCCCCATAATCAGCTGTACTAGAGTTCCCCTTAGACGCCCCATCAAAGTTAGCCTTAATCCATCCCTGAGATTGAAAGCACCAAAAAAGACCATCCCTAGCCTTATCCTTACTAAATTTGATATTAGAGAGGTTCCATCTGTCATTAAAGTCCTCTTTAGTAGCTAAACCATGATCTATTCCATTTAAACATTCAAATATCCCTCTATAGATTTTATCCACCACTACTTTAGGGTTAGCATTTTTATCCCTAAAAATCTTGTTGTTGTGCTCCTTCTAGATATTCCATATAACATTAGGGAGAGTAAGTTTCCACAACTCAACATTCTTAGAGTTGAAATTAGGATAGTACCATTGTTGCTAGAACTCCCCTAGAGAGTTCCGGAAAACCCAACTCAGCTTCCACCTACTAAAAATAATATTCCAGATTTCTTGACTGAAAGTGCACTGGTAGAGGATGTGACAAAAAGACTCCTCTTCCCTGCAACAAAGAGAACACCTTTTAGGAAAAAAAAATCCACACTTTTGGAGGTTATCAGGAGTCAGCACCTTGTTTTGGATAAAATTCCAAAAGAAGATATTAATTTTGGGTATCAACTTCTTTATCCACACTTTATCCCACAAAGGAATTTCTTCCAGAACTTTGTTGTGAATAGCCACCACCGAAGACATAGAGTAATTCCCATCTAAAGTCTCCTTGCAAATCATACTATCCTCCACATTGTCCCTAAAAATTTTAGAAGAAAGCAGAATCTCAAGAAACTTTAATCTCGGACGTTGTTGGTTGAACTCAATCCACTTCCCGTTTCTCCAATAGTCTCTAATAGAGGCACCATACCTATTTTTGAACCAATATTTCCATTCCTTGAGGATAGGAATATCCTCCAGAGGTTTATCCAAGAGCCATCTATCTTCCCAAAATCTAATATTTCTTCCATTCCCCAATTTCCACATTCTTCCAGCAGCAACCCAACTTTTAGCCATTTGAACTGCATTCCAAATTGCAGAGCCTTCAACAAAAAAAGAGTTTTCCATAAATTCTTCCTCAGATGGTTGCATATAAAGATATTTCTTTTTCCAAATTAAATTCCATTCTCTTTCCTCCCCTTTCATTCTCCAAATTTGTTTAGCTAACAAGGCATTATTCATAAAAAAATTATTCCTTAAACCCAACCCCCCAAAAGCCTTAGGAGTACATATTTTGTTCCAAGCAATAAGGGGTATTCTATTTTTGTCTTCCACTCCTGACCAAAGGAATTTTTTTTTTGAATTCTTTCAATTGCCTCCGCAAACTTTCTGGGGATTTTAAACAAACTAAGGGCATAAATAGGCAAATTTTGAAGAGTAGCTTTAAGCAGCGTTACCTTGCCCGCTTGGCTAAGGATAGCTCCTTTAAAACCAACCAATTTAGAATTGAATCTATCAACTCGATTCATCCAGAAATTCTCTGAAGGCTTTAAACAAAGTGGAAGCCCCAAATAGGTTGAAGGAAACTCAACAATTTTACATCCAGGGATTCTTTCAATCCTTATTTGTCTTTCAACAGGGGTATTGATAAAGAACAAAGAGCTCTTATCCCAATTAATTTTTTGGCCAGAAACAGTTTCATAGGAGTCCATGACATTCTTCATATTTCTTGCTTCCCTAATAGTAGCTTCCCCCATAGTAATCGAATCATCAAGAAACTATTCATGAGTACAAGTTATGCTGGAAGATGAAGGTTTAAGGCCTTTGATTTTTCCATCTTCCACATTTTTTTATTATATATCTGCCCATACTTTTAGCTAAAATAGTGAACAAGATAGGAGAGATGCGATCCCCTTGTCTTAGACCTCTAGAATTTTTGAAGAAACTGGAAGGGGATCCATTAACAATAACTATAGAGGTGGAAGTTCTAGTCAACTGGGAGGAGAGCTAAATCTATTTTTCCCAAACCCAAAAATTTTCATAATTCTGAAAAGGAATTACCAATTCACTCTATCATAGGCTTTAGACATATCCAACCTAAGAAAAAAACCCTAATTTTTTGCAACAGTTAAAGAGTGAATATTTTCATGAACTGATATAATAGAATCTACAATCTGTCTACCAGGGACAAAAACATTCTGCTGAGCTGAAATAATCCTGGTAAGAATATCCAACATTCTAGAAGTAAGAACCTTAGAGATAATCTTGTAAACAAAATTACAAAGACTAATAGGTCTGAACTTATTAAGAGAGTCAGCTCCGGAAACCTTCGGAATAAGAACGATGAAGGTCACATTCAATTATTTTAAAAGCCTCCTTGAACCAAAGAATTCTTTGACTCCATTACAGATATCAATCTCCATAATATGCTAGAAGATTTGGAAGAAGAACATTGGAAATCCATCCAGACCAGGAGACTTATCTCCTTGAAAAGAATGTTGGTATTTTGGTATGGTTTTGTCATTGATGTCAACACTTGCTAACACACCTACTTTGGAGATACAGCAACATTCACCGGCAATCAGTAAAATGCTCAAACAATCACTGGTATATAGTTAACCGGCAGGATATAATGTTCACCGGTACATGCAATGACATGGAAGACACTTGGTAATGTCGAAGACATCATGTGGACACTTTTCCTTGAAGTAATATCATTTGTATATTCTTATTTGCATATTTGCTTTTACCGACAAATAGGTCCAGGCTATCTAGGGTTACACTAGCAGGTTTATCTTTTCCAGATCAGCATGACACGCTATGGAGATGATTTATTATTGTTGTAAATGCATTAAGCCAACATGTTCAATCGGTTATTGCATCGGATATTGTATTATTTGTAAAATGTTTTATTGTAATATCTTGTAGAGCCGACCTACTATAATTGGTCTTAGGGTATGGTATAAATGTAAGATCTTATTTGTAAGATCAAATGTGGAATGCAAAAAATATTTAAGGAAGGGTATATGCGAGATCAAGCAGAGATATACATGAAGACATCATTTGAAAGTGACGTTAGGTTTTTGGAAAAGCATATCAGCATTACACTGGTACTGAATCCAACATATGAAGATGCTATTTTGTGCAGTACATTCTCATTGGATTTAACCATCCAACTGTAGTCAGTGTGACTCCCATCTATGTTTGAGGAGTGAGCTCTAGGTTGTTGGCCTTTCTGCATGTGCAGACCCCTCTTTGTACACTTACTATCTATAGTAGTATCATCTGATTGTGGGTAAGGTTTCCCACTATGGTTTTTCCCCTTACAGGGTTTCCATGTACAAATATTTGTGTCATGTGTTGTGGTTGACTTTGTGCTTATGTTTCATGCATTAATTCTTACCGGTACAACATTTCCTGTTAACATTGTTTACTAGCACAATTAACTGTCTTACCAGTATTAAGCAATAAGTTGGTTAATAAGATTTTGGTTTGAATTTATTAGACAACTGATTCACCCCCCCCTCTCTTAGTTGTCCCCAGGACCTACAATTGGTATCAGAGCCTAGTCGTCTTTTTGCAGAAGTTTAACAACTTGAGGAGATCCAATGTCTACTAATTATTTCAGGAAGGATAGTCTTAAACTTGATGGAACGAACTATGGAATATGGAAAATTAGAATGGAGACACATCTGAATTGCATTGGTAAAGACATCTAGGAAGTTACTAAGAATGGTTATACTGCTGCTATAGCTAGTTAGCCTGCTCCTATTACTTTAAATAAAGATGAAGAAAATGATTGCAAAGCAAGAGAAGCACTTTTGAGCGCATTATCAGATCAACAAATCATGGGATTATCAGATAGATCTACTGCAAAAGCTATTTGGGATCATTTGGAAACACTGAATGAAGGGGATTCCATAGTCAAAATTGCAAAACTTGAAAGCTTCCGAGTCAGGTATGAACATCTAAAAATGGAAGACGATGAAAGAATTTCTGCCTTTCTGGAAAGAGTAAATGAAATTGTTTTAGGTATCAAATGTTGTGGAGGAACCTTGAGTGAAGATGAGATTGTTTCAAAAATCTTAAGAGGTTTTCCACCGACATATAAAATTAAGGTTACTGCTATTAATGAGCTGAGAACAATGCCTAATACATCAGTAACTAGGGATACATTGATTGGAAAACTTTCAGCTTTTGAAATAGAGGAATTTGGTCCTGTTGCTATAAAAACTGATTTGGCCTTCAAAGCATCAACATCATCTGCTCCATCTTTTGACAAATCAGACTGGAGAGCCTTTTATGCAAGAGAACTTGAAGAAACTAGGAAGGATAATGAAGAGCTTCAAGAACTTGAAGCACTATTTGCAAGAAAAATGCCAAAAGGTCCAATTGGAAGTAAGTATGAAGGTAAAGCACCCTTTAAATGTTTCAATTACAATAAGATTGGTCATATGGCTTCAAGATGCCTTGATAGACATGCTAGACTAAGAGAAGAAGCTAGAAGGATATACAAACCTAATCCTGAATATCAAAGATACAGATTTAAGAAAAACAAAGATAAATCCTGTTACATTGCTGATGAAGGTGTGACTAATGATTTTGATGAGGATCCAATAGACGATGGATGGGTCTTTGTTGCTATAATAGAAGATCAACTGGTACCTATTGCTCCACTGGTAGAACAAGCCCTAGCAACTAAAGTTGATTCAAAGGATGAATGGATTATTGACTCAGGATGCTCACATCACATGACTGGAGACAAAGGCAAATTCTTGAACTTTCAAGAATACAATGGAGGTTTAGTAAGATTTAGAGATGACAAAGCCTGTTCAATCAAAGGTAAGGGTTCAATATCTCTTGATGGTAAACATAACACTGACAATGTTTACTATGTTGAAGGATTAAAACATAATCTTTTAAGTGTTGGTCAATTAGTTGAGAAAGGTTTTCAGTTACAATTTAAAAATGGAAAATGCAAAATCATGAATAGAACTAGTTTGGAAATTGCAACCAATAATCAGACTAGAGGTAATATCTTTCATTTGAATAACAGTGAAAAGGCATGTAAATTCTGATTGCATGGTAAAAATCAGTACTTCTAAGGCAGTTAGAGATCTACCTAAAATTGTGAAACCTCAGAATACAATTTGCAAGGAATGTCAATTTGGAAAACAGGTTAGAGCTAGTTTCAAAAGTATTGCAGAAAAATCCAATAATGCTCTTGACTTAATTCACACTGATTTATGTGGTCTGGCTAGAGCTAAAAGCTTACAAGGTGATAGATATTTCATGCTAATTATTGATGATTATTCTAGAATGTGTTGGGTTACTTTTCTCAGAGAAAAGTCAGAAGCACTTGGGAAGTTCAAACTATTCAAAGCAATGGTTGAAAATGAAACCGCTAAGAAAATTAAATGTTTAAGATCAGTTCAAGGAGGAGAATTCACATCTAGAGATTTTAATACATTCTATGAAGTGAATGGAATCAAAAGATAGTTATCAGCACCTCGGACACCACAACAGAATGGAGTTGTTGAAAGGAAAAATAGAACTATTTTGCATGCAGCAAGAAGTATGTTATCAGAAGAAAATCTACCACATGTGTACTGGAGAGAGGCAGTAAGCACTGCTGTCTATACATTCAACAAAGTTCACATCAAAGGTGAAACCGGTAAGACCCTCATGAACTATGGTTTGGTAATACTCCTACTCTTAAGTATTTCAGAATTTTTGGAAGTAAATGTTATATTAGAAGAGATGAGTATATTGGCAAGTTTGATCCTAGAAGTGATGAAGGAATATTTCTTGGTTATTCATCTAAGAGTAAAGCTTATAGATGTTTTAATAAAAGATTACAGAAAATTGTTGAGAGTACAAATGTAAAGATTGATGAACAATTCAAAGGAACTTCAAGGTATATAGACTCTGAAATGGGAATAGAAATTATGACAAATGAACCAACAGTAAATCCACTAGTACAGAATGATGACCTAGTTACTCCAGTATCATCAGAGGATACCACAGTAATTGAACAACAACAATAGACTAAGACACCCCAATATGTAAGACTGAATCATTCTGAAGATTAGATAATTGGAAGCAAATTTAAAGGAGTCATGACAAGAGGAAGATTGGCAAATGAAGAGGTATGTCTTATTTCTCAAATTAAACCATTATCTATCAATGAGGCATGTGAAGATAAATTTTGGATTAAAGCTATGGAAGAAGAATTAGGACAAATTGAGAAAAATAATACTTGGACATTAGTTCCCCGGCCTGAAAATAAAAATGTAATTGGAACCAAATGGGTATTTAGAAACAAACTCAATGAAGATGGTAAGGTTGTCAGGAATAAAGCAAGACTAGTGTGTAAGGGATATTCTCAGAAAGAAGGAGTTGATTACAATGAAACCTTTGCACCGGTAGCCAGAATTGAAGTAGTTAGATTATTCTTAACCTTTGTAGCTCACAAGGAATACAAAGTTTATCAAATGGATATTAAATGTGCATTTTTGAATGGAGATCTTGAAGAAGAAGTTTATATTGAACAACTTGATGGATTTTCTTTGACAGATAACAATGATATGGTTTGCAAATTAAGAAAATCTCTATATGGACTAAAACAAGCTCCAAGAGCCTGGTATGCAAGATTGGATAAGTATCTCTTAAAAATTGGTTTTACTAAAGGAAATGTAGATAGCAATTTATATTAGAAAGTAACTAATGATGACATTTTGATTATGGAAGTATTTGTTGATGATATAATCTCTGGAGGAGAAGATGGATTATGCAAAGAATTTTCTCTTAAAATGCAGCATGAATTTGAAATGTCTATGATTGGAGAAATAAAATTCTCTTTAGGATTGCAGATTTTACAAACTGATAAAGGCATATTTTTGAGTCAATCTAAGTACTTGAAAGAACTACTCAAGAAATTTGGGATGGAGAACTCTAAACTGGTAAGCACACCTATGACTACAAATGACAAATTATCTCAAAGGGATGAATCTACACCTATTAATCCAACTAGATACAAATCTATGATAGGAGGTTTAGTGTATTTGACACAAACCAGACCTGATATTATGAATGCAGTATGTATAGTTTCTAGATTTCAAAGTAATCCCAAGGAAAATCATGAATCAGCAGTAAAAAGGATTTTTTGGTACTTGCAAGGCACAACAAATCTTGGATTATGGTATCCTAAAGATAAAAATTTTGATCTATATGTATACACAGATGCAAATTGGGTAGGAGATGTGGATGATAGAAAGAGCACCACTGGAGGAGCATTCTTTCTTGGAAAGAGATTAGTTTCTTGGTTAAGTAAGAAACAGAGTTGTACATCTTTATCAACAGCAGAATCAGAATATGTTGCAGTAGGAACAAACTGTACACAGGTACTTTGGCTTAAGCAAATGTTGAAAGACATAAAGGTAAAATGCCTATTACTATATATTGTGATAACACTGCAGCAATTGATATATATAAGAATCCAGTATTACATTCTAAAACAAAACATGTTTCTATCAAACTGAATTTTCTAAGGGAAAAAGTTGAAGAAAAGGAAATAAAACTGGTTTATGTGAATACTAAAGAACAACTTGCAGATATTTTTACAAAAGCTTTGCCTAAGGAAACTTTTGAGTATCTCAGAGATCAGCTCGGAGTCTTACCTCCACCGGTAGAGACTTAGACAGTTGATGATTGTCATCAACTAGCAGAATTAAATGGACAAATCTTTTATTCCGGTATTTGATGAGGAAGCTACTTCTCAGGGGGAGTAGTTGGTATAATGAATTGGTTGGCATTTTGTATGAACTTGACCTTTTTGTGACTTTGGCATTTGATGTCAAAGGGGGAGAGATATATGGAAAAACATTAAAGAAAAATATATGGAAAAATGCATTATCTTTTTGAGGAGAGATTGGTATTGTAAATAAATCTTTGTATAAACACATATTACTCCCAGGGGGAGAATTGGTTTTTGTACTTGGCATTTCTATTTTGGCACTTTGATGAGTTTTCCATCTTGTGTTGCCATCAATGCCAAAGGGGGAGATTGTTGGTATTTTGGTATGGTTTTGTCATTGATGTCAACACCTGCTAACACACCTACTTTGGAGATCCAGCAACATTCACCGACAATCAGTAAAATGCTCAAACAATCACCGGTATATAGTTAACCGGCAGGATATAATGTTCACCGGTACATGCAATGACATGGAAGACACTTGGTAATGTCGAAGACATCATGTGGACACTTTTCCTTGAAGTAATATCATTGGTATATTCTTAGTTGCATATTTGCTTTTACCGGCAAATAGGTCCAGGTTATCTAGGGTTACACCGATAGGTTTATCTTTTCCAGATCAGCATGGCACGCTATGGAGATGATTTATTATTGTTGTAAATGCATTAAGCTGACATGTTCAATCAGTTATTGCATCGGATATTATATTATTTGTAAAATGTTTTATTGTAATATCTTGTAGAGCCGACCTACTAAAATTGGTCTTAGGGTATGGTATAAATGTAAGATCTTATTTGTAAGATCAAATGTGGAATGCAAAAAATATTTAAGGAAGGGTATATGCAAGATCAAGTAGAGATATACATGAAGACATCATTTGAAAGTGAAGTTAGGTTTTTGGAAAAGCATATCAACATTACACCAGTACTAAATCCAGCATATGAAGATGCTATTTTGTGCAGTACATTCTCATTGGATTTAACCATCCAACTATAGTCAGTGTGACTCCCATTTGTGTTTGAGTAGTGAGCTCTAGGCTGTTGGCCTTTCTGGATGTGCAGACCCCTCTTTGTACACTTACTATCTACAGTAGTATCATCTGATTGTGGGTAAGGTTTCCCACCATGGTTTTTCCCCTTATAGGGTTTCCACGTATAAATATTTGTGTCATGTTTTGTGGTTGAATTTGTGCTTATGTTTCATGCATTAATTCTCACTGGTACAACATTTTCTGTTAACGTTGTTTACCAGCACAATTAACTATCTTACCACTATTAAGCAATAAGTTGGTTAATAAGATTTTGGTTTGAATTTATTAGACAACTGATTCACCCCCCCCCCCTCTCAGTTGTCCCCGGGACCTACAAAGAAAACACTGCCTTTTTGATTTCTTGATTAGAAGGGATCTGAAAGAGATTTTTGTTGTCATGTTCATTTAAAATGGGAGGGATAGCCTGCACAAGAAGGTCTTGATTTCTGAAATCCAGATTGTCCACCCCTCCCAAAAGATTGCTGAAAAAATCCAAAGCTTCCTTTCTTATATCATTTTCATCCGATAAAATCCCCCTATTGCAAGATAACCTAGAAATCCTGTTAACCGCCCTATGGTTTAGAGCTGTCAGGTGGAAAAACCAGGTGTTTTTATCACCTTCCTTCAAATACAAGGCTCTTGAGCTTTGTCTCCAAAAAGTCTCTTCATTAGAAATAATTGCATGGTATTTAGATAGCAACCCATTTTCAACAGATCTCAAGTCCTCTGAAAGCCCTTCCTCTTGGATTTTATCTTGGACTTCCATAATATCAGTCTTAATTTGGGCTTTTCTTTTAAAGATATTTCCAAATATCTCTTTGTTCCATATTTTGATTTTGGCCTTTATAATGTTAATCTTTTTGGCTATTTTGAATAATGTCATTCCCTCAATCTCAGAATTCCACCAATAAGCAACACATACTTCCAAAGACGGGTGAGATAAACACAATTTTCCAAATATAAAAGGGAAATTTCTCTTTGCAGAAAAAGAATTAGGAGTAAAATAAATAGGGTAATGATTAGATCCAATCTTAATAATAGATGCCAAAGAGAAAATATACTTAGAAAGCCACTCAGGAGAAATCAGGGATCTATCCAACCTTACTTAAATAAGATCAGATCCAGTTCTACGATTGGTCCAAGTATAATTAATCCCTTGGAGATGCACATCCATAAGAGCTTGTTCATTAAAAAAATCCATAAGATCTTGTCTTCCCTCCAGCTGCAAAGGGAGGCCTCCCATCTTTTCATCCTCTTTAAGAGGTGTATTGAAATCTCCCATAATTATCTAGCTTTTATCAGCAAAATTTAGTCTGTCTTCAGTAAGGCTCTTCCAAAATTTAGATCTTCCAACTTTAGAGTTAGGTGCATAGACATTAGTGATAACCCAGACAAAGTTATCCTTAATATGCTCAATCAGAACTGAGGTCCTATGGACTTCTGAAATGATTTCCTTCCCTATAATAGTATTTTGGTTCCAAAAAAATGTTGTTCCTTTAGAGGCACCCTCCGAGCTGGTTCCAATAACTCCATTATTTTTGAATATTTTAATCCTTTCCACTTTATCCTTACACATCTTAGTTTCTTGAACAAGGACAATATCTGGTTTATGATCTCTTATAATATTACGTAACACATCCTACTTATGGGAGGCATTCAACCCTCTTATATTCCATGAAATTATCTTCATACTTTAACTAGGGATAAGGCTGACTCGATCGAGCTCTGTGTTCCATCGACATGATTCTTCCAACTTTCTCGTTCCCTTTGATTTTTTAGAGAAGGTCTCCCCTACTTTTTGCTATGACTTCCAACATCTGTTACTTTCTTATTCTTTCTTCTAGTTGAAATACCTCCATTGGGTCCTCCATTATTTGATTTGCCTTCTTTAGTACTGAGAATCCTAAGATTTCCATCAAGAGCCACCATTTCCAAACTTTTAGGTGGATTTTTTCATTGGATCAGCTTAGGACTTCCATTGGTTAATAACAGAAAAGGCTGAAAATCGGAAATGTTATAGTCCTGCGCTTCATTAAAATCTCCTCCATTTTCTTTAGTATTTAATGAAGCAGAAGCATCATCATTGGAACTCTCATCAGCTTTATCCTGGATGATAGGCCCTCCCTTCTATTCCTCTGATTCAAATTTTTGAGCATTTACATCTATCCCTTGCTCTTCCTCCTTGTTGCTCTCTATTTGATTGTTAGAACAGGTACAAATAGATTTTTCATTATTACTATTCATATCCTTCTTTTCCTTATTTCCCAACTCAATCACTTCCTTATCAGGAACACACTCTACAGTTGGGTCTTCTCTCTTCCCTTTCATTTTCCATTTTTGCTTTGAAGTGCTATCACTCTTTCCAGTCTTACTCTTCTTAAGCAGATAAGATTTCGCCCAATGACCCGACTTTTTACAATGGAAACAAACAAATGAGAGAGATTCATATTCAATCACTTGGGTCCATTTCCCCAATTTAGATAGAATTTCAATAGATTGAGGCATATCCATCATTTGATTAACATTAACATAGATACGAGCAAAAATCAACCTTGATTTAGCTGTAGTCATCGAGTCGATCAAGAGAAGTTCTCCAAATGAACCTGCTATCCCTTTAAACACGTCCGCATTCCAGAACTCCAATGGAAGGCTAGGGAGACGTGTCCACAAAGGCACTGACACAAAAAAGGACTCATCAAGAGAAAGGTTAGGAGAACATTTCTATAAAGCCAAGGTTGACTTGTTGAACATCCAAGGCCCTTCACATAGAGCTCTATTCATATCTTCTTCGTTATTAAAAGAAAAGGAAAAAAATGATAACTCAATGATGAGAAAATAGTACCAAACCGGTACTGAGAGGGGGGGTGAATTAGTATAGGTAAAAATATAGTCTTAAACCGGTTTGACAACAAACACTTCAAAAGACTGGCAGACAGAGATACCGGTTTGAAACAGAGTGCAACCAATAAAGCTAAGAATGTCTGAGACAAGCATTAACCAGTTACTCACTTAGCCTTTCACTCAACTTGAGACTACACTACCATTTCACCCTTATGCATAAATAGGTGATCTATCATCAGATCATAATAATAGCTAGTTCAACATGTTTTATTGATAGGCATAAAACATAGAACCATCATATGCTTGACAAACAATAGCAATGATTCACAAGATAAAAGCATCACACATGACACACATATTTTTCACGTGGAAACCCAACTGGGAAAAACCACGGTGGGGATGAATACCCACAAGCTATTTTTGAACTCTTTGGAAGTCCGCTCTGTGAGGAGCCTTGTCCGATTAGAGGCATTACAATAGGTTCTGCTACGAACCAATCCTGTTAGAGATCACACGGTTAAGGGATGGATACAATACTCGATTAAGGGTTAAACCCTGTTAAAGGTTACCTTGTTAGAGGATTTCAATAACTCAATAGCTAAAGGACTTCAAACTCAGTAGCTTAGAGTTACCCTATTGAAGGATTTACAACAAGCCGGTTAAGGCTACCCTGTTAAGGGATTTTCCAACTGTTGAGGTGGTTAGAGATCAACAGGTATTACAATGATCTGGTAACAACACTCAATGCCAATGCAGATCCACTTAAGCTCCTCTTTTCCTTCTGCACTTACACTCTACAGGTATCACTTCTCTCTTTTTGGTCTGGCAAGAATCACCTATCTCTTCTCTTGGATATGCACACACAACTTTTTCCAACAACCTTAGAAAGAGTCACAACATCAACCTTATAGAAAATAGTTAGGTCGGTAGCATAAACCCTAAACCCTAAACCTAATAGGTTAAGAAATTCAAATGGTTCAATCCTAACCATTGAGCATACTACATTAATCTCCATCGTTCATTTTCCACCGTTTTCATGGCGGCTGATAACCCATCACACATTATCATCGTTTTATAGTCTTCTCATATTCCCAAGGTAGATAGGCAAGATCTTCTTCATGCATGATCCTTCATGCACACAAGGCTTACGTGGCAAGACGATCTTGTTCTTTGTTATCATGCTAACTCATCACGTTGATTGAGCCACACAGGCTTCAAGCACTTCAATCAGAAACCCTAAAATTGAGACTACCAACCGGTAGTCATACAACACTTCCATGTGCCAGTTCCCATAACCATATGCCGGTTCATCTTGAACAAGCACACCGCTTCACTTTGGCACAAATGTCAATTCACAATGTTATACTAGTTCTCACATATGCCGGTTCACACCACTACAACATATTGACATCACAGACAACATACAATGTCATTATGTCCTCATACCAGTTCACATAATGCCAACAATCTCCCCCTTTGGCATTGATGGCAATATACAAAGATATCTCTCCGCTTCACATCTTCTCCCCCAATTTCTGTAGATACATTCTCTGCTTCACATCTTCTCCCCCTTTGACAACAATGCCAAAGTGGAGGCATAAGCTTCCCTGTTCCATTATGTTGCTCCCCCTGAGGAGTAGCATCCTTCAACACATCAATCCAAAATAAATTTGACTATGCAATACCTGACTGATGTGGAGCATATGTTTTTAGTTCACCTCCTGAAGGGGCAGTACCCCTAATTCACCTCTTAAGTATGTAAATGTAGTCTTTGGGAGAGGCTTGGTTAATATGTCTGCTAACTCCTCCTTACTGGAAACATGCTCCAGTGCAAACTCTTTGTTTTGAACCTTTTCCCTCAAGAAATGATACTTAAGCTCAAAGTGCTTGGTTCTAGAATGTAAAACCGGATTCTTGGAGATATTAATTGTACTAGTATTGTCACAAAATACACTTACTGGTTCACATACAGGAACTTTGAAGCCATTCAATACATGCTTCATCCAAATTGTCTGAGTGTAGTTCATGAAAGCTGCCACATACTCTTCTTTCGCAGTAGACTGAGAGATACAACTCTGCTTTTTACTCATCCAGGAGACCAATCTACCACCAAGGAAGAATGCACCACCAGTTGTGCTCTTCCGGTCATCTACATTACCAGCCCAATCAACATCTATGAACACTTTCAAGTTGAAATCCTTTCTATATGGATACCACAATCCATAGTCAACAGTTCCCTTCAGATACCTAAGAATCCATTTGACTACAACCAAGTGGGATTCTCTTGGAGATTTATGGAACCTTGCAGTAATGCTGACTGCATGTGCAATATCTGGTCTGCTATGCACTACATAATGCAATTTACCAATCATTGATCAGTATTCCTTCTCATCAACCAATGATGAGTCATCCTCTTTGGATAGTTTACAACTGGTTTGCTATCTTCCATGCCAAAGGTCTTCAACACCTCTTTGACATACTTGGACTGAGTGATAAAGATTCCATCTCTCATCTCCTAGATCTGCAGTCCAATGAAGAACTTAATCTCTCCTATGAGTGACATCTCAAACTTTTTCTTCATCTCATCTGCAAACTCATGACTCATCTTGTAATCTCCACCAAAGATAATGTCATCAACAAATACCTCACAGATTAGGATCTGATCTCCTTCAGACTTCAAGTAGATATTGCTATCTTCACTTGTTCTCTCAAATCTAATCTTCACAAGATGGGAATGCAGGCGTTCATACCATGCTCTAGGTGCTTGCTTTAGACCATATAAGGCTTTATGTAGCCTACACACCATGTCACTGTCTTTAGATAGGGAAAACCCATCTGGTTGCTCTATATACACCTCCTCTTCAAGTACACCATTTAGGAATGCATATTTTACATCCATTTGATATACTTTGAAGCCTTTAAAAGCTGCATATGCTTTTAGCATATGAACTCCTTCCAATCTGGCTATAGGAGCAAAGGTTTCACCATAGTCTTCTCCTTCTTCTTGGGCATATCCTTTGCACACCAGTCTGGCTTTATTTCTAATCACTGTGCCATCCTCATTCAACTTATTTCTGAAGACCCATTTGGTACCAATGACATTTTTGTGCTTTGGTCTAGGTACCAAAGACCATGTACCATTTTTCTCTATCTGGTCAAGTTCCTCTTCCATTTCCTTGATCCAGTCTTCATCCTTATGTGCCTCTTTGAATGTTTTAGGCTTGAATTCAGAGATCATGCATGAGTTTTCTTTGACTTTTCTTCTTGTAAGGATTCCTGCATCCTTATCTCCTATGATCTGCTTAGGATCATGATTCAGCTTGACATACCAAGGAATGGTCTTGATAGATTCCTCTTGCTTTTCTTCTTCATCCTCATCTCCATCAATATCAGCATCTACATCTGCCAGTGTAGGAACACTATTACTGGTACTCAATTGACTGACAACCGGTTCCCAGAAGGTTGCAACTGGTTCACTTACCGCTTGCTCACTACCAGTTTCCTTATTTTTCTCAGAGGTTTCATCAACTCTTACATTGATGCTTTCCACAATTCTCTGAGTCCTGTTGTTGAAACACTTAAGAGCTTTGCTCTTGGTGGAATATCCTAGGAATATTCCCTCATCACATTTCACATCAAATTTGCTCTGGTGTTCACTTCTCTTGATGTAACATTTGCTACCAAACATTCTAAAGTAGCTAACCACAAGTGTCTTTCCGGTCCAATACTCATAAGGAGTTTTATCCTTACCTTTCTTGATGAGTACCCGGTTCATTGTGTAGATTGCAGTGCTCACTGCTTCTCTCCAAAAGGTGTGAGCTACCTTTCCTTGAATCAACATGGTTCTAGCTGCTTCAACCACAGTCAAGTTATTCCTCTCTAGTAGGCCATTTTGTTGTGGAGTCTGGGGGGCAGACAATTGCCTCTTGATGCCATGTTCTTCACAGTACTTGTTGAATTCACTGGAAGTGAATTCCCTTCCTTGATCAGTTCTCAAGCACTTGATCCTTTTACCATTTTCCTTCTCCACTAATGCTCTGAAAGCTTTAAACTTTACAAAGGCTTCAAACTTATCTTTCAAGAATGTGACCCACATCATTCTTGAGAAGTCATCAGTGAGAATCATGAAGTACCTATCACCTTGCACACTTCTAGTTTTCATAGGACCACACAAATCAGTATGCACAAGATCAAGCAAGTTGTTAGCAGTGAAAGATTTACCTTTAAAGGTTGACGAAGACATTTTCCCCAATTGACATTCTCTGCACAAGGTATTATCTAGTTTTCTTAACACCGACAACCCTCTAACTGCCTTGATCTTACTAGCCTTTAAAATGTTATCAAAGTTTACATGGCAGAGTCTCCTATGCCATATCCAGCTATCATCAAATTTAGCCATAAGACATGTACTTATATTTGCATTCAGATGAAATAGGTTACTTTTGGTCTGCATGTCAGTGGCCACCAATTCACCATCTTTTCCTTTGATTCTACAAACTCCATTCTTGAATTCCAGAGTGAGGTCACTGTCATTCAGCTGGGCAACACTTAGAAGGTTGTGTCTAAGACCATCAACCCGGTACACATTGTCAGCACTACTCTTTCCATTTAGAGAGATGGACCCTTTGCCTTTGACCATGCATGGTGTATCATTGCCAAAGTGAACCACACCACCATCATACTCCTCCAAGGATAGAAACTTGCTCCGGTCACTAGTCATATGGTGAGAATAGCCACTGTCAATGATCCACTCATTGGAATTATCAAACTGAGAGACAAGAGCCTTCTTGTTTGACACATCTTCTTTGATAGCAACAAACACAATATCTTCATTTTCTTCATCCTCTGATTCTTCATCTATGACACCTTCATCAACTGCCACAAAATATTTTCTCCAATTTCCTCCTTTGAATTTCTTGCACCTTTCCGGTTTGTCCTTGTTGTCGCCATTAGGATAGTTTATAGCAATATGTCCTATCCGGTTACAAGAAAAGCATTTCAAAGGTAGGTTACCTTTGTATTTGACGGTTCCCTTAGGAAGTTTCCTGGCAAGGAGAGCTTCAAATGCCATCAAAATATCCTCATCATCCATTTCTCTACTTTGTCTTGGTTCACCACTAGTGCTAGCTTCTTTTCCTTTTTTGGATGGTATAGTAGAAGCTTTAAAAGTTGATTCAGTCTTTTGAACACTGCCATCAAAACTATTTAGCTCATAGGTTGTCAGCTTTTCTATGATGGAGTCCAAGGATACCTTAGTCTTGTCTATTGATCTCAGCTCCTGAATAGCAGCAACCCTTATTGCATAGACCGATAATAGGGATCTCAGGACTTTGCTTACCACAGTGGAATCTTCTATTTTACCACTTGCACTCTTGATATCTCCAACAACGGTTTTGATTCTTATTCCATACTATTGAATGGTCTCACCTTCAACCATCCACATATCTTCAAACTTCCCTCTCAGGCTTTCTTCCTTAGCCTATTTTACATGTTCATCACCGCCATAGATATTTTCAAGAGCATCCCATACCTCTTTGGGATTTACCTTGTCTTGAACAATAATAAACTCAATGTCAGATAAACTACAAATTAGGGTTTCCATGACTTGCCCATTTTCTTGTATCTCTCTCTTTTGGTCATTGGTGAGAATACCGGTAGGGGCAACATAGAAATTCTCAACATAGCTCTAGTGTTGAGCACCCATGCTTTTGATGAATATCTTCATCCTGTCTTTCCATATACTGAAATTTCCCCTATTAAACTTTGGACCTTCCCTCTTCATCATTTGACTGGGATCTTTACCTCAAGCGGTTAAGCTTATAACAGAGAGGACCTCGAGGACGCTCTGATACCAATTGATAACTCGATGATGAGCAAATAGTACCAAACCGGTACTGAGAGGGGGGGTAAATTAGTACAGGTAAAAATACAGTCTTAAACCGGTTTGACAACAAACACTTCAAAAGACTGGCAGACAGAGATACCGGTTTGAAACAGAGTGCAATCGGTAAAGCTATGAATGTCTGAGACAAGCATTAACCAGTTACTCACTTAGCCTTTCACTCAAGTTGAGACTAAATTACCATTTCACCCTTATGCATAAATAGGTGATCTATCATCAGATCATAATAACAACTAGTTCAACATGTTTTATTGTCAGGCATAAAACACAGAACCATCATATGCTTGACAAACAATACCAAAGAATCACTAGATAAAAGCATCACACATAACACACATATTTTTCACATGGAAACCCAACTGGGAAAAACCATGATGGGGATGAATACCCACAAGTTTTTTTTGAACTCTTTGGAAGTCCACTCTGTTAGGAGCCTTGTTCGGTTAGAGACATTACAATAGGTTCTACTAGGAACCGATCCTATTAGAGATCACCCGGTTAAGGGATGGCGACAATACCCGATTAAGGCTTAAACCCTGTTAAAGGTTACCTTGTTAGAGTATTTCAAGAACTCAATAGCTAAAGGACTTTGAACTCAGTAGCTTAGAGTTACCCTATTAAAGGATTTACAACAAGCCAGTTAAGGCTACTCTGTTAAGGGATTTTCCAACTATTAAGGTGGTTAGAGATCAATAGGTATTACAATGATCTAGTAACAACACTCAATGCCAATGCAGATCCACTTAAGCTCCTCTTTTCCTTCTGCACTGACACTCTGCAGGTATCACTTCTCTCTTTCTAGTCTAGCAAGAATCACGTATCCCTTCTCTTGGATACACACACACAACTTTTGCCAACAACCCTAGAAAGAGTCACAACATTGACCTTATAGAAAACAGTTAGGTTGGTAGCATAGACCCTAAACCCTAAACCTAATAGGTTAAGGAATTCAAATAGTTCAATCCTGACCGTTGAGCATACTGCATTAATCTCCATCATTCATTTTCCACTGTTTTCATGGTGGTTGATAACCCATCACACTTTATCACCATTTTACAGTCTTCTCATATTCCCGAGGTAGATAGGCAAGATATTCTTCATGCACGATCCTTCAAGCACACAAGGCTTACATGGCAACATGATCTTGTTCTTTGTTATCATGATAACTCATTGCACAAAGTTACTGGTTGAGCCACACAAGCTTGAAGCACTTCAACCAGAAACCCTAAAGTTGAGACTACCAACCGGTAGTCATACAATGCTTCCATGTGCTGGTTCCCATAACCATATGCTGGTTCATCTTGAACAAGCACACTGCTTCACTTTGTTACAAATGTCGGTTCACAGTGTTATACTGGTTCTCACATATGCTGGTTCACACCTCTACAACATATTGACATCAATGACAACATACAATGTCATTATGCCCTCATACCGGTTCACATAATGCCAACAAAAAAACCCCTAGGCAATGCTGCCACATCCACTTGACCTTTGAGAACCCATTTCCTCCTTATAAAATTCTTGACAACATCAACGTTAGGCCTAAAACTAGTGAACCTTCCAACTAAGGTCATAGCTATACTAGACACAGTGAAATCAATTAGCTTATCTGGAACAGAGATAACAACAACCCCTGTTGCTGGATTAGATATATTGTTTACTTCCGAAAGCCCAGATTTCACCAGTGGCCTAACTCCAAAAAGTGCTGACCATTTTTTTTATTTACCTCTATCATGTGGGTCCCCGTTTTTGGAATCTTTGTCTTCCACTGATTTGATTATCGCCTTGTCCCCTTTAGTACCCTAAGAGGCTTGGAAACTAGCCTGATTACTAGCTCCACCCACAGAAAGACTGTCATCCCCATGAAATCTGCCATCCCCAGGTTTGAAATTTGAATTTCCCGCTTGCCGCTCCGCTTGCTGCTCCTCTCCAACCATCCCTTTTTCTATAATTCTCAAGGGGGAGGTTGTTAGTGTTGAAGTAGATTTCAATATATTTTTTTTGGAGTCTCATTTTTTTCTGGGTTCTACTTGGATAGGGCTTCTCATCTTTTCATTGCTTACTCTTGTAGGCTTAATTTGGTGGTGATGTGCTTTTGGATAAGTGGGTGTACTTCTTGTTGAGTTTGTATTTGTTCCCTTGGTGAGTTTCTTGGTTGTTGTCATTGTAGATTCCCATATTTGTGTGCCTTTTATTGGTTATTCTCCCATTATGGTTGGTGGGTGTTTTGGAGTTTGTTTGGATTTTTTGCTAGAGGCCCTTTTGTGCTTTTCTTGGAGATTTTTTTGGTGGAAGTAACTATATGTGATTCTTTTTCATCAACCTCATTTAGTCTATTGTTGGCTGAGAAGAGTTCCCTTCTTGGGCTCCTTTCTTTTTCCTTTGCAATGGTGGGTATGTTTTATGTGTGTCCCACGTTTTAGTTTTTGCTCATTTTTCTCTACGAGTTGGGCGGTTCTTTCTTATGTTGCAGTGCAATTGTTAGGGTAGTCTCTAGGTGTCTCATTATTTTCTGGGTACCAGTAAGTTTGTATGGTAATTTTTTGTTGTCCTTTATATTTTTTGGTTAGGGGATTTTTTCTCCATCAAGGGGGAGAAGTTTATTCTTATAGTTTTATATCGCACTATGTTTTCTGATTTTATTGCTCATCAAGTGTTTCCCTGTGTTGCCTTTCTCTTAGCTTCTTTCCATGCAACTCTTATTGAGGTGGAGTGGTCTCCTATGGAGGTGGAGATCTTTGATGTGAATGTGGGGGAGGCTCATTTTTAACTCTTCTTTCTACTTGTTTATTCACTTTTTGTCCTTATTAAGGTAGGAACATATTCTATTGAAGTGTAGATGGGCTTTGTCGGTGAGATGGGAACTAAGTATTTGGGGATCGTTGATGTGGATGCATGGGAGGCTTTTAGTTGGCTCTTTTTCTCGCTAGTTATTTCCCTTACCCACCCTATTGAGGTAAGAATGCCTTCTATTGAGGTAGAGATGGGCTTTGTGTTGGCAATATGCTGGATTTGGTTAAGTATTATCATTGATGTCAACACTATCTCCCAGTTGGAGACTATCCTGGTTGGATCTATCCCAATTAGTCTTGCTGGTCATCTTGGTTTTGGCTATGATTCTGATTAGGTATGATCACATCTCTAGAATCAGTTTTGGATTCTTATTCTAATGTTTATATGCTTCCAATATTATGGTGGTTCATGATTTGGTGATCTGGCTGCTATCGCTTTTGGTATCTACCGGTACCGGGGAAAGCCATAACGGTTAGCTTTGCTGGTATGCGTTATTTGGTCAGAGGATTTTAGATCTGGCTTATGGAATCAGTTTCTATCATACTGAAGGTGTTTCTTGTTTGTGCCCCGAGCATTTGGTGACTTTGCATTGGATGATGTTCTATTTTGATGATCGTATTTGGATCCAGTTAAACTTTATGTTATTGCACTGAGGGTTTCTATTGGTTGGTGAAGTGTGTTGGATTTCAGTCTTGGTAGAATTTTTTGATGGATATAATTGTTTGGTTACTTGATTTAGGTCCATTCTATGTAATGTAAATCATAATATTGGTTGGGTGGTATCGTGTGATGTAAATTTTGTAATTATGGGTTTATGGGTTTAGGGTTTATTCGACCTTGTCAATAAGGTTGATGATCTGTATTTATAGGTGACTTATTCATGTAATTGGAAGGTTATGGTTATGGGATGGCTGTGTCTGTGTTATTAGAGAAAGGATTATGTGCGAATAAAGTCATATCATTCTAGTGAAGGTTGGAAAGGTTTTGTATTGCAAAGAAGACATCAATGCTTAACCGGAACTATATCAAGCATTAGTACATGCTACATTCACAATTCATTTCTTTTTGGATTGTCGTCCGATGTTGATGTCAGTCAGTGAGACTTCTCTTTGTGATGAGTAGTGTGCTCTAGGTTGTTGTCCTTTTTACAAGTGCAGACTGTTAGATAGTTCAAATAACCAAAAGACAACTAAGAGGGGGCGGGTGAATCAATTGTCTCAAATTACCTGAATATTTAGAAATTAAAACTCTAATAATAGAACCCGAAACATTAATATCGAAATAGGAGTTAAACCAATTAAGCATAAACAATAATCATTGAATAAATACCATCCACCTGACACCAATATTTATTTGTGGAAAACTTAGTAAAGGGAAAAACCATGATGGGAAGACTACCCACAGTCAGATAATACTTCTGTAGTAAGTATGTGAATTATAATTGAGGGGCCTGCAATCTTCCTAGACTGCACTGCTCATCAAAAAAGGAGTCTCATTGACTATATAGAAATCTAGACTACAATCCGGAGAAGTGTTTGAACTGCAAAGATAGTATCTCGTATGCTCGAGTACAATTATGGTTAAGCTTTATACCAGAGGAGTAAATCCTCTTACATAAACCTAGTTTGATCTCCAATGATCGACCAATTCCTCTACCTAAATGATAATAAATTATTCACATAATACATATCCATATTACATTCCTTGACCTTATACTTATGATCCTATCCCATGATATGATGATCTACAATGAGATCTTACATCATATATATAGAAACCCTCAACCATAAACAATCAGGTCAGCCACTAGACAATAAACCAATAATATAATTATAAAAAATGTGTTGGCTTTAGACCTAACAAATAGTATCCAACACATAAGACATCCCGCAAATAGATTGAGAGGTCCAATCCACACATTATATTAAGTCAGTCCATAACCTAGATCAAGCGGGACCCAATATAGGTCCATACACTAAATCAATGATCTCCATCTGCCAAGTCTTGAACATGATCACCAACAACATCATTAATCTCCACCAGAAGCTACACCAACACCACTTATGCATATCATCAAAGATCTTCATCAAAATATCTACCGATGAAACCCTCGTCGGAACCACAAGCCAAGCTACCAAGAAAACATGATAGCATCTGATCACCAGACCAAAACAAACTTATTGAATATAAAATGAGTATCATGAATAAGACAATTCCATAACCACACCATACTAGATCATACCAAATCATGTTGGATCTAAACCAACTAGAAACTACTCAACCTAATGGGACCAAAAGGGTGTCGGTAAAGCATCCAAACCAATAGTGTTGGCATCAATGAAAAGACATCAATGCAACACATAATCAATTCCTCCAAATGGCCAACAATCTCCCCCTTTGGTATTGATGGAAACACTAGATGTGAAAAATAGCTAAGTACCAAGAAATGCCAAACAAGTCTCCCCCAATGGAAGACAACCAACAATCTCCTACATAAAGATATAACAATGAAGATCTAAAACAAAGACCAAACACCCCTAGTGAATGATATCTCTATATAGCTCTAAATTACACATATATCTGCCCCTAATGTACACAACTCCTTAAGTTTTTATTTTTGACATCAATATCTCTCCCCTTTTGACATCAATGCCAGAAATCTGACAAAAAATTCAAAGCAAAAAACATAAACCACTGAATCACAAAGCTGACACTCCCTCTGAGCAGTAGAATCTCCACATCAGTGTCAGAATGAAAAATATCTCTGATAATGCATATCGGACTAATGCCAAAAAACATCAATCATTTTTCTATCGGAGGAGCAGAAACCCCTAACCTGTCTCTCAGGTACTCAAATGGTTCTTTAGGAAAAGGTTTAGTGAAAATATCTGTAATCTTCTCTTTAGTGTTCACATAAAATAGTCTAACTTCATTTTCTTCCACCTTCTCCTTCAAAAAGTTGATACTTGATAGATATGTGCTTTGTCTTAGAGTAAAATACCAGATTCTTTGATATGTCAATAGTAGTAGTGTTATCACAGTGAATAACCACCAATCCAGTGCAATGCACTTTTATATCCTTCAACATTTGCTTCATCCATAAAAACTATGTATAGTTAGTAGCAGCAACAACATACTCAGCTTCAATAGTAGATAAAGTAGTAAATGATTGTTTCTTGCTAATCCATGAAACCAACTTCTTTCCAAGAAAGAAAGCTCCACTGGAAGTACTTTTCCGGTCATCAACATCTCTAGCCCAATCAGCATCTATATATGCACATAGAGTAAAGTCATCATCCTTTGGGTACCACAAACCATATTCTAATGTACCTTGCAAGTATCTAAAAATCCTTTTCAGCACACTCATGATTTTCTCTAGGATCACTCTGGAATCTAGATGCAATACAAATAACATTCATTATGTTAGGCCTAGTCTAAGTCAAATAAAGTAGACCTTGAAACATAGATTTGTATCTTGTAGGATTTACCACTGCAGAAACATATTTCCTTGTCAATTTCTCATTTGTAATCATAGGAGTACTTACTGGTTTAGAATATCCCATACCAAATCTATTCAACAATTCCCTAGCATACTTAGTTTGACAGATGAAAATACCTTTGCCAGACTGAGTAATCTGCAAACCTAAGAAACATTTCATTTCTCCAATCATAGACATTTCAAATTCTTTCTCCATATTTTTAGAAAATTCCATGCACAACTTATCTTCACCTCCAAAAATAATGTCATCAACAAATACTTCAATAGTCAGTATATCATCATCAGTGATCTTATAGTATAAATTATTGTCAGCATTACCCTTAGTAAAACTAAGCTTCAAAAGATATTTATCCAACCTCTCATACCAAGCTCTAGGTGCTTGTTTTAATCCCTATAAATATTTTCTTAACCCACAAACCATGTATGTATCATCTCATAGTGAAAACCCATCAAGTTGCTCAATATAAACTTGCTCATCAAGATCCCCATTCAAAAATACACATTTAACATCCATTTGAAAAACCTTGTAGTTTTTATGGGCAACATAGGCAAGAAATAATCTTACAACTTCAATCCTAGCTATAGGTGCAAAAGTATCACCATAATCAATTCCTTCCTTTTGAGAATATCATTTAGAAACCAATCTAGCCTTATTCCTTAAAAATTGACCATCCTTATTTAATTTATTCCTAAAAAACCCATTTAGTTCCAATAACATTGTTATTTTTAGGCTGGGGAGCCAAAGTCCATGTGTTATTTTTCTCAATCTGATCTAATTCTTCTTCTATAGTTTTCAACCAATATTCATCTTTACATGCCTCAATTACTAACACCAGTTCAACTTGTGAAATTAAACATACCTCATTAGCTGCCAATCTTCTTCTTGTCATCACTCCATTTTTCTTATACCCAATGATCTGATCTTCTAAATGATTCAATCTCACATACCTAGGAGTCCTCTGACTCTCTGTCCTTCTTCTCGGTTCTTTAGTTACAATAGAATTTTCTGATACTTCTAGAGCAACTTGTTCAACACTCTATTCTGGTAAAGGTGCTACCAGATCACATATAATCATTTCCACCATCGGTTCCTTCTCATAAACTCTTATTTGACCTCTATTCAACTCATCCACCTTGACATTAGCACTCTCCACAATTCTCTGCAATCTCTTGTTATAACATTTATATGATTTTCTTTCATTAGAATAACCAAGAAATATGCCTTCATCACATCTAGGATCAAATTTTCCAATGATATCATCTCTCCTGATATAATATTTACTACCAAATATTTTGAAATACTTGACTGTAGGGGTATTACCAAACCAGAATTCATAATGTGTCTTACCGGTTGCTCTTTTGATATGTACTCTATTGAATGTATAAACCACTATGCTCATTTCTTCTCTCTAGTAGATATAAGGTAGACTAGCTTCCATCATCATTGTTCTAGCAGCATCCAAGATATTTCTATTCTTCCTTTCCACAACTCCATTCTGTTGAGGTGTCTAGGGAGCATAAAATTGTCTCCTTATACCATGCTTCTCACAAAAGTTAGTAAACTCACCAGATGTGACTTCTCCACCATAATCTGACCTCAAACATTTGATCTTCAATCCTATCTCAATTTCCACTTTATCCTTAAAGATTTTAAACTTTTCAAATGCTTCAACTTTTTCCTTTAGAAAAGTAACCCACATCATTCTAGAATAATCATCAATGATTAGCATGAAATATCTATTACCTTGATAACTTTTAAATCTAGTAGAGCCACACAAATTAGTATGAATAAGATCAAGAACATCATTATATTTATCTTTTATACTCTTAAAAGATGTTCTGACCTATTTACCCATCTGACATTATTTACATATCAGATTATAAGTGGTGGGGTTCACCTAGTTTGCTAACACTTCACCTAGTTGGTGTCACCAACTCTCCAGGCCTAATTACACTCTAGACCTCCAATTCCTTCTCAATCTCTTCTAGGGATTTCTTTTTAACCATTCCAAGGTGTTTTCTTCAAGTGTTTTAGCTAGGAACCCTACCAATTCACAATGCTTCCCATGTGCTCATCATGGTTGTCTAGGCTTGAACTTGTCAAATTGACCTCTTACTATTATGAGTTGATCCAGAGGTGTGGATGTGGCTACTAACATGTTTTGGATTCCTTTTGGGTCCTTTAAAGGTTTTCTTTCTTTTCCCTCCTTACCGATTTCACCATTTTGCCTAGAAAAGGGCTACAAGGAAAGAGCCCCAATTAGGCTTCCAAAATGTGGTTTTCTAGGGCTTGGAGAAAAATGGTACAAAAGGACCCATAGAAAGTTTGTATTTTCTTCAATGAATCATCTAACCTTAATTTATTTTTGTGGTTTTGGTTCCTTACTCCACTGTACAATGTCCTAACCATAAAATGAGGGTTTTGAAGGGTTTTTAGGCCTTCTAACCGACAGTGACTGATTAGGTTGGTGTTTGGGAAATAAATGAATTTGTCAAGGATTCCCCTTGCATTGGAAACTCTGTACTAACTTCATGGAAACATCCAAAATCTTAGAAGGTGGTTTTCCATTCACCCCTACACTTTGCACTTCAATTTCACCCTATCTTCTCTAGCCGGGTTGCTCCTGGACTCGCCTAGAACAAGGTGACAACCACATTAAATGTCATCTTCAGCACTTATCCCTACATATGTAAACTATAAAAATGGTTTCCTTCCATTTCCCAATAGGCCGTGATGGTAGCATGTGTGGAATTCATGGGGCAACCATTTTTTACTCAAAACTTCTATATACAAGCCAAAATTGGCTGTTTACAAACCAAAACAAGAAAAAACTAATGCAAACTAATTAAAAATCTTGAAATGAAACTAAATTATTTGAAACACACTAGAGAAATTTAATCCATCACTATATCAATGGATTCAATCCATTTGCATTTACAAAATGAGCAAAACAAAGCCAAATGTTGTCAAACAGTCCGAAAATGTGTTGTTTCAGATTGTTGAACTTACAAAACAAAATATCCTACCTTGGTAACTATTCAAGAGAGGTTTATTATAGAATTACCCATGTGTGGAGTCCTTCTAGGTCATTATACAATCCCTAACTCCATCGCTAACCAATTTAGGACAAAAGTTATCATGACAACTTTCAAAAGTTGTCATGACAACTTTTTGCAACTTTGTGCTTTTGCACTTTTTGGCCTTCTCAACCTATGAGACCTATTCTAGGGCATCATTAATGACTTTTAAAACATTTCTAAGACTAATTTAACCCTCCCTAATTCCTATACCAATTTTTGACACTTTTGACCATCAAAATGATCAACTACCTACTCAAACCACTACTTATGCACAAAATGCAAACCTAAGAAGAAACTAACTCTACCAGGCCTACATTTCACTCATCACACTCACACTTGGACCCTCCTAGAGTCCTTATTCAATTCCTGACTTGGATAGGGTCAGTACAAGACAAAATTAAGAAAACTAATAGCCTAAGTCCTAGGTGCTCCTGCACCAATAAGGCTTCACAATCTTACGTATATCTCTAACTGCCTTAGTTGAATTGATCTTCACAATGCAATCAAAATTTACATGAAACAACCTCTTATACCATAGAAAAATCTCATCAATTTGTGCAATCAAACATGTCTTCTCACTACAATTCAAATGGAATATATTTCCTTTTTTCTATGTACCGGTTGCAATCTCCAAACCTGATCTATTAATGATTTTGCATTTTCCATTCTTGATCTGTAATTGAAATCCCTTATCTACCAATTGACCTACACTCAGAATATTGTTCCTCAAACCTTCAACATAATAAACATTATCAATATTGTTGTTACCATCCAATGATATAGTTTCTTTTCCTTTGATCATACATGCTTTGTCATCTCCAAATCTAACTAGACCACCATCACATTCTTGCAAAGATAGAAACTTCCCTTTATCTCCAATCGTATGATGTGAACAACCACTATCAATTACCCATTCATCCTTGTCTTCAATTTTAGCAACAAGTTCCTTATCTTTGGGTACATTCTATTCCAGTACCGGAACATCTTCCTCGATAGCCAAGAACACCCATTCCTTTCCATTTCTGAAACCACTAGCAGAGTCTTCTATCAGTTCATGATCAGAATCAGTAATGCCTTCCTCATCAGCTATGTAGCATGATTTGTATCTATTTTTCCTATACTTATACTTGTTTTGATATCCAAGGTTAGGCTTAAAATATCTTCTAACTCTTTCTTCAAATCTTGAATTCCTTTCAGGACATCTAGATGCAAAATGACCAATCTTATTACATGCAAAACATTTAAAAGGTGCTTTTCCCTCATACTTACTTCCTACCGGTCCTTTAGGTATGCTTTTAGCAAATAGTGCTTCAAGTTTCTCAAACTCGTCATCTTCTCTCTTCATATCATCAAATTCCTTTACATATAAAGCTTTCCAATAGTTCTTACCGATTTCCGATGTAGATGCATGAAAAGTAGGTTCAATCTTCACAGCTCCAGAGGGTCCAAATTCTTCAAGCTAAAAAGTAGATGATTTCCCAACCAAGGTATCTTTGTTGACAGATGCATTAGCCATTGTTCTCAACTCATTAATAGCAATGTCCTTCATCTTGTAAGCTGATGATAGGGCTCACAAAACTTTAGAAACAATTTCATCTTCAGTTAGGGTTCCACGACAACATTGAACTCCCATAACAATCCCATTTACCCTTTCCATGAATGTAGTAATCCTTTCATCTTCTTTGATCTTTAGGTTTTCATATCTCACCCAGTAACCATCAAGTTTAGCAATCTTCACTATAGGGTCACCTTCATTAAGAGTCTTCAACCTATCCCATATAGCCTTTCCAAATGATTTGTCAGTTAATCCCATTATTTGCTGATCAGAACGTGCACACAAGAGAGATTCTCTTGCTCTAGAATCATTCTCAAGCTCCTTATCCAAGTTTTTGGGAGGAGGATTTCTAGATGCCAGATTATGAGGTGAAACACCATTTTTTGTGATCTCCTTTCCAAGAGATCCCAGATGAGTCTCCATCTGAATCTTGCATATTGTGTAGTTTGTTCCATCAAGCCTACGAATATCTCTCCGAAAGATAGCTCTAGATGAACTAGATGAACTTGAACTATTACTCACCATAGGATCTCCCTCAAGTGGTTAAGCTTTCTGTAGAGAGGACCAAAGGTTTGATACCAATTGTTAAATAGTTCAAATAACCAGAAGACAATTGAGAAGGGGGGGGGTGTTGAATCAGTTGTCTCAGATTACCACAATATTTAGCAATTAAAACATTAATACCATAACCCAAAATATTAATACCGGAATAGAGGTTAAACCAATTAAGCATAAACAATAATCAAACAATAAATACCATCCACATGAAACCAAGATTTATACGTGGAAAACCCGATAAAGGGAAAAACCATAGTGGGAAGCCTACGCACAGTCAGGTAATACTTTTGCATTCATATGAGGGGCCTACACTTGCAGGAAGGCCAACAGCCTAGAGCACACTGCTCATCACAAAAGGAGTCTCACTGACTACATAGAAATCTAAACTACAATCTGGAGAAGTGTTTGAACTGCAAAGATAACATCTCCTATGCCTGAGTATAGTTCTAGTTAAGCTCTATACTGGAGGACCAAATCCTCTTACAGAAACCCAATTATATCTCCAATGATTGACCAAATCCTTTGCCTGAATGATATTACATTATTCACACATTACATATCCATATTCTATTCCTTGACCTTATACCTATGATCCTATCCCATGATATGATGAAGTACAATGAGATCTTACATCATATATATACAAACCCTCAACCATAAATAATCAAGTCGACAACCAAACAATAAACCAATTACATAATTATTAAACATGTTGGCCTTAGACCAAAAAAATAATATCCAACACATAAGACATCCCAAAAAGACATCGAGAGGTCCAATCCATATGTTATATTAAGCTAGTCCATAGCCTAGATCAACCGGGACCCAATATAGGTCCATACGCTAAAGCAATGATCTCCATCCACCAAGTCTCAAACATGATCACCACCAACATCACGAATCTCCACCTAAAGCTGCACCAACACCACCTATGTATATCATCAAAGATCTTCATCAAAATCTCTGCCGATGAAATCTTCACCGGAACCACAAGCCAAGCTACCAAGCAAATAGGATAGCATTCGATCACCAGACAAAAACCAACTTATTGAATATGAACATGAGTATCATGAATAAGCTAATTCGATAACCAAACCATAGCGGATCATACCGAACCAAGTCAGATCTAAACCAACCAGAAACTGCTCAACCTATCGAGACCATAAGGGTGTCGGTAAAACATCCAAACAACTAGTGTTGGCATCAATGACAAAACATCAATGCAACACATAATCAATTCCTCCAAATGGCCAACAATAGGCCCCATTGTAATTATTCACAATACTACTGTAGAGTATTCATCTGATTGTTGGTAGGGGTTCCCACCATGGTTTTTCCCTTTTCAGGTTTTCCATGTCAAAATATTGGTGTTATGTGTGTTGTGCTTTCATTCTATATACTTTGGTTTAAGGTTTATGATTGGATTAATTCATGTAACTATGAGTAAACTTATTCACCCCCCTCTTAGTTCACTCCAAGTATCAGAGTTGTTCAACAATTGGTATTAGAGCGAGGTCCTCTCTGCAGAAGCTTAACAGGTTGAGGAGATTTGATGGAATTAGCATCAAGTTCTACATTCAATTCCTACTGGAAGGAGAGTCTCAGATTTGATGGAATTAGCATCAAGTTCTACATTCAATCCCTAAAACTGAGATTGCATTTAAAGCATCTACCTCTGATAAGTAGAAGATAGATTGGAAAGAGATGTATGCTAAGGATATGGAGGAAATTAAGAAAGAAGAAAGAGAGCTTGAAGAGATTGAAGCCTTGATTGCTAGAAGAATCCCTAAAGGACCAACTAGAAGTAAGTATGAAGGAAAAGTCCCTTTTAAATGTTTTTCATGCAATAAGATTGGTCATTTTGCTTCTAGATGGTCTGAAAGAGCTGCTAGGAATCATGAAAGATTTGTGAGGAATTATAAGCCTAATTCTGAATATCAGAGAAGACCTAGATTCAGAAGGAATAAGGATAAATCATGTTATTATGTTGGTGATGATTATTTTGGTATTTCTAATGGTGATGATGATGAACCTATGAATGGATCCAATAATGGAGCTTCATCTGACAAAGATTGGGTCTTTATTGATATCAAGGATGATTCTCCAAAATCTGTCATTGAAGAAACTCATATTGAGGAAAAGGCTTTGGCTTCTAAAATTGAAGAGAAGGATGAATGGTTCATAGATAGTGGATGCTTGCATCACATGATTGGTGACAAGAGAAATTTTTTAACACTACAAGAATTTGATGGTGGATTGGTCAAATTTGGAGACAACAAGGCGTGTAGGATTAAAGGCAAAGGAACAATATCATTGGATGGTAAGACTAATACTGATAATGTTTATTATGTTGAAGGCTTAAAGCATAATATTTTAAGTGTAGGTCAGATGGTAGATAGAGGATCTTTTTTGCAATTTAAGGATGGAAAATGTAAGATCATCAATAGATCTAGATTGGAAATTGCTTCCAGAACTTAGACCAAAGGAAATATATTTCATTTGAACTCCAATGAGAAGGATTATTTGATTTCTCATATTGATGAGAGTTGGTTATGGCATAAGAGGACGTGTCTTGTAAATTTTGATTGCAAAGTGAAGAATAGTTCAATACCGATTGTTAGAGATTTGCCTAGAATTGTTAAACCTCATAATCAGGTATGTAGAGAATGTCAAAAGGGTAAGCAAGTTAGAATTTCTTTCAGAAGTATACATGTTAAAACTAATGAAATTCTTAATTTTATTCACATTGAATTGTGTGGAATGACAAGGAGTAAAATATTTCCAGGTGATATATATTTTATGTTACTTATTGATGACTATTCTAGAATGATGTGGGTAGCATTTTTGAAGGAAAAATCTGAAGCTCTTGAGAAATTCAAAAAATTTAAAGCTATGGTTGAGATTGAGACATGAATGAAGATAAAATGCTTAAGATTAGATCAACGTGGTGAGTTTACATCCGGTGAGTTCAACAACTTTTGTGAGAAGAATGATATTAGGAGACAACTTTATGCACCTAGAAACTCAAAATATTTAAAGCTATGGCTGAGATTGAGACATGACTGAAGATAAAATGCTTAAGATCAGATCAACGTGGTGAGTTTACATCCAGTGAGTTCAACAACTTTTGTGAGAAGAATGGTATTAGGAGACAACTTTATGCACCTAGAACCCCACAACAGAATGGATTGGTGGAAAGGAAAAACAAAACAATATTGGATGCAGCAGGGACAATGAAGACAAAATCTAAATTACCTGATATCTATTAGAGAGAGGCTATTAATACAGCGGTATACACTTTCAATAGAGTACATATTAAAGGTGATACTGGTAAGACTGCTTATGAATTATGGTTTGGTCATACTCCTACTGTCAGATATTTCAGAATTTTTAGAAGTAAATGTTACATTAGAAGATGGTACATTAGGAAAGTTTGATCCTAGAAGTGATGAAGGAATATTTCTGGGTTATTCTACTAAGAGAAAAGAATATAGATGTTATAAGAAAAGATTTAATAGGATAATGAAGAGCATAAATGTCAAGGTGGATGAGCATGGCAGTAATTAGATCAGAGCATATGATTATGGACCAGAAGATGAATTTGTTAGACCTGAACCGTTAATGCATGAATTAGTTCAAAATAGTGAACTAGTGACTCTAGTAGCATCAAAAAATTCAATAGTGACAGATGAACAATAGAATGAGTGAGAAAAACAAGAAAATCCAAAGACTCCTAGGTATGTAAAACTAAATCATTCTGAAGATCAAATCATTGGAGATAAAAGGAAAGGCGTGATGACTAGGAGAAGTTTAGCTGCTGAAGAGGTATGTTTAATTTCTTAAATTGAACCAGAATCATTTATTGAAGCAAGTAAGGATGAAAATTAGATAAAATAAATGGAAGAAGAATTAAAATCAGATTGAAAAGAATAAGACATGGGAACTAGTACCTAGACCTAAAGACAAGAACATTAATGGAACTAAATGGGTTTTCAAGAATAAATTGAATGAGAAAGTTCAAGTTTTGAGGAACAAGGCTAGGTTAGTTTGCAAAGGCTATTCACAAGAAGAAGGAGTTGATTATGGAGAGACGTATTCCTCAGTTGCTACAATGGAAGCGGTAAGACTTTTTCTTGCTTATGCTGCACAAAAGAACTACAAAGTATATCAGATGGATGTCAAATGTCCATTTCTGAATGGAGATCTTGAAGAGGAAGTTTACATTGAGCAACCTGATGGATTTTCTTTATCATAAGACAAGGACATGGTTTGGAGACTAAAGAATTTTTTATATGGACTAAAAAAGGCCCCTAGAGCATGGTATGCTAGACTGGATAAGTATTTTTCAAAACTTGGTTTTATTAATAGTAATGTTGATAGTAACTTATATTACAAAATTGAGCATGATGATATATTGATTATAGAAGTATTTGTGGATGATATCATTTTTGGAGGAGAAGAAGGTCTATTCATGAAATTTGCTGAGGATATGAGGAATGAATTTGAAATGTCTATGATTGGTGTGATGAGATTTTTCTTACGCTTGCAGATTGCTCAGACTCATAAAGGTATTTTCTTTTGTCAAACTAAGTATGTGAAGGAGTTACTTAAGAAATTTGTACTTGACAATTCTGAACTTGTCGATACTCCTATGATAACCAGTTGCAAATTGTCAAAGGATGATGCATCCCCTAAATTGAATCTGATCAAATAAAAATTGATGATTAGTGGTTTTCTATACCTAAATAAGACTAGACCTGATATAATGAATGGTGTTTGTATTGCTTCTATATTTCAGTTAGATCCTAGAGAAACTCATGATATTGTTGTCAAAAGGATATTCAGATATTTGGCAGGTACAACAGAATTTGGGTTATGGTATCCAAAGAATGGTGACTTCACACTTTGCATATATAGACTCTAATTAGACAGGAGATGTGGATGACCAGAAGAGAACTATTGGTAGTGCATTCTTTCTTGGGAAGAAGTTGGTCTCATGGCTTTGTAAAAAACAATCATGCACTTCATTGTCTATTGTTGAAGCGGAATATGTAGTTGTTGCTACCAACTGTACTTAAATTTTATGGATGAACCAAATGTTAAAGGATATAAGGGTAAGTTATGGTGAAATTATTGTTATCCACTGTGATAATACTGCTACTATTTATATGTCAAAGAATTTGGTATTTAACTCCAAATCAAAACAAATTTATATAAGGTATAATTTCTTGAAGGAAAGAGTTGAAGCAAAGGAAATCAGATTGGCTTATGTACCTACTAAGGAGCAGGTTGTAGATATTATAACAAAACCATTTCCTACAGACACTTTTGAATATTTCAAAGATCAGTTGGGGGTTACCAACCGTTCTGAAGAGACTTAGAGATGTAGGAATCAATCAATTTAGTGATCTTATCAAACATACTTTTCTAATCTGGGTTGATGAATATGGTTCTACTACTCAAGGGAAGTGTTAGACACAATGCACCACTAAGAGGGGGGGTGAATTAGTGGTTCTCAAACTTTTCTCTTTTTTGTTCTCTGTGATCATACTGGTTAATGGATCTAATTCTATGCAGACTTGTCGGTTAGTAGGGAGATCTACACAAGAGCAATCACACAAGGAACATCACATAACACCAATATATACGAGGAAAACCCAGGATGGGAAAAACCTCGGTGAGCAATGCTATTGGAGACTACTGCTCCAGTCCATCCTCACAATGAAAACACTGTTAAAAAATTTAGGGCACCAACCCAAGGAGCACCAACCCCAACATTTATGGGCTATAACCCAAAGGAGAACCAACCCATGACTTTATGGGCTACAACCCAAAGGAGCACCAACCCTTGCACGGAGCTACAACTTAGTGTTCTTAAAGTAAAATTCAAATACAAAAGTAGTTATCTTGTTACAAGTGAATCTTGCAACCATTTCATATACCTTTCTCTATCGGTGAGATACCTTCTCTGCTACACCGACTCACTTCTCCTCCTGCTCTCATCTGCTACTTCTTTGCTAGTAAACTCTACTGATACACTTTTCCTCTTCTAATACTCTTTTAGATCTCCACCTTACTCTCTACTCTTTACTGGTACAACACTTTTCCAGTTTTTTGTCTTCCTTCTATGTAGCTTCCTTCACTTCTGCTCTGCCAGTATGGACACTACAAGTTCTGCTCTGCTACCGGTTGAACACTTCAACCAGGTTCTCTCACTCTCACTCTTCTCTCAGATACTCTTCGAGAACTTGTCTTATTTTCTCTCACATGCAAAAGTAACACTTAATCACTTCGCAATAGCATAATATATTTCTTCTCTTCAACAACAACACCTAACAATGTCTTTTGCCTTCATATTTACAGACTGGTTTTCCCGTCGAAAGACAATTCAAATTATAGGCAGTTATGGTTTCTTCACCATCTTTGAGGCAAACCAAATCCAATAAGATCCTATCTGATCTGATCTTCCAGACTACTAGCTACACAACTCCATTTATGCGCCTCCTAGATCACGCCTTCCATCTCTGGTGATCTGCTTTTTACTATATCAGCTGGTCTCTTGGTCAAACACCATGATTTGGTTCTAATGTTTCCTTCATCCACCTCGATCTCCTCAATCACTCGTAGCTGGCTCATAGTTGTCCTCCATACCTCGAGCCTCAAACCCCTGCAACATCTCTACAACATGTCTCATGATTTGTGAGACCTTCCATTAATGTCGACCAACCTTGCAATAGCTCTATAACATGTCTCGTGATTTGTGGGACCTTCCATTAATGTCGACCAACCCTACAACTATCCTATCGGTGTACATTCCATGTTTATCCAAATGTAGGTTCACCACCTTATACATATTATCAGTGTACTTACATACCGGTAAACCTTCTTGAGGACACTCTTTCATCAATCTTCACTAGACACCATCTTCAGTCAAGCCACTTCCTCTATTTACATCTGCTCAGCCTTGCCTTCTCGTTAATTAGCTAGGATCATATCACAACTGGTTTGTCAAGATGACAAACACATCACATTCCTTTTGTACCAACATTTCAACATGCCTTTACCTCTTCTCTCTTATCTCCAAGAAACATGATGCACACCATGCATACTTGGAGATAAGTTCCACTTACTAGTGGAGTGGAATCTTGCCTTCTGCATCCTACAGTGTTCTCATTTGCCTTCCCTGTTTGTGAAACATTTCTTCAAATAGGCACATGTGATCCGATGTGGGCACATTCACTGTCAGTCATATCTTCACATGGTGATTGCATCTTCATCAGGTGGGAGTCCTACTATCTTGCAACCATACAACATAATACCTATTCATTCTTCTCCTCTAGTTTTGATGTGATTTTGGTAATATTTTTCCTCTTCATCACAAACAACTGCTCAAACACCTTGATCATCCCGCTTGTACACTACTCATGACCTTTGTAGGCTGACAACCACTCACTTGGTTGATATGACTTCCCCATGTCAACACATCACTTACCAATTGACATCCTTTCCTTACTGATGATATAGTGTACCGGTAACTCCCGAGGTCATCTTCCTTACCTTATCGGTGTCCTGCAACACAAGGTGATATCCAAGATATCTCAATCTGTACTCCTTCTTGATAGTGTTGCACATACATCTGTCATGCTGATAGGTACTCCTATATTGGTTGACATCAATGACAACACAAAGCCAACAATCTCCCCCTTTGGCATTGATGTGAACTCTTGTAGTATCTGGCATCCTACATCATCCTTCTCCCTCTTACTGTGATCTATGGATTCTCACACATGTAGTATGTAGTATACTATAGTCATTCTTGTCCCCCTTTGACAACAATGACAAAGGGCACTGTTAGGAGATCATTCCTCCTTGTATTTATCGGTCACTGACATAATTCTTTCTCCCCTTTTTTCTTTACCAGATGTCCCTCTTCCTTTGATACCAATTGTTACATTCTATTACATTCTATCAAGTCACAACACTTGAGATGGAGGATTCAACCATCAACTAACACCAATTGAGTATGTAAAATTTGTACCATTTGTTAAAACACTCAATTTCAGAGGGATGTGTCAGTTAACACTACTCACCTGTCGGTCAACCTACATCAACTCCTGTTTAATCAAATTTCTTTAGGAATCAAATCTGATTGTATTACTAATAAAACCAAATAGAGGACATGTAGATATCCCTTACAATGAAATTATCCTAGGTATTCCTAATGGAATTTTCATCATCTATAGTTTGGGCAGTTAGTATCCTTATCAGTTCAAGCATGTCGACTCTCCATCATGAGCACTTGAACTCCCCCTGAGTTACACATCTTAGGTTCTCATCACAGGTCAAGTCCAATACCAGGACTCCAATCTTAAGCATATATTGATTGAGCTATGCATATATGATCATCTGATGATCCTTTAGTTCCATTGTATCCACCACAACTTATGACATGATCTTGAAATCACACAATGCCATACAATGACATCATCATGCCATGAAATAAACTAGTTAGCCGAAATATATGCAAGCCTACATGATCAGCAACTGGACCCACTCATGTCATCCAGGTATTCATTAACACCACCTAAGACATAGCTTCACTCCATGCTAATGGGGCTATTAAAATGATCTCCAACCTCATTGTCTTACATATCCTACAAGTACCTGTTAGCAATCATACTGGTAACAATCAACACATACCAGTTTCTCGTACTGTTCCATTATCACTACTGGAGCACCATCATGTGACTCCTGAAATCTTGTGTCACCATGTATATGATTCTAATTTTTCTCTTTTCATGCACTTACACATCAATAGTGATCTAACATTCATCTGTAGGTGTGTAGTCAAGGAAGCCTCTACACACAATTATCTTTTCATTTTTATTCTGCATACCAAAAATAGCATGCTCTTTAATGTTGCCTTCATCACTGAGGGGGTGAATGATAAGTTGAATTTACTACTCCCCCTAAGGTCTCGCATCTCCTTTAGGCCCTAGGAGACATCACCTATGCAATGAGTGCACAGTGTTGGTCCATGGTCTTCTTTCTCCATACTGGTCCATGGTCTTCTTTCTCCATACCTTCTTGGTCTCATTCTTCTTCCCATTTTTTGGCTTGGGAGCAAGTCTTTCCTTCTTCTATTGATGGGTATTTCCATTTCTTGATTCTCCATCACAACCATAAGTAGTGCTATAGTAGCACAAAACATTCATCCCAACTTCATGATTGGGGAATCTCTTCACATATCGGTTTGACCATCTTCTCCTGGTCATGTTGCTGTGACTAGCAATCGGAACCGGTGGACCTCTTACTCCTACAGGGACATTTCTCCTTTGGTTTCATGCAAGTCTCTGACTTCCAAATGCTTTGTTTTCACCTTTCTATAGAGAATAGTTGTTGTATCGGCCTCTATGTGGCTACAGGTTCCTCTTCATGCACTCAAACTCTTTATGGCCAAAAATAGTGCAGTTATGACAGATAACATTTGCATAACCGAGAGAGTGGTCATGCATGTATCTACTCCTGGATATATTTTGCTCATATGTGGGATTTCTATGAGATCCTAGATCATTCCTTCGAGATCTCTTTGTACATTTTTTTGCCCTATAGGCATAAGCATTACATGCAAAGTAGTAACCGGTAAAGGATGCAATATGAATTACAAATTTATTTTTCTATGCATGGGGAGATCTTACCAGTTTTGCATCTGCATTTCTTCTTCTTTGAGAAGCCTTGGTTATCCATTATGTGTAGCTCTCCCATCTGATCTCTTTTTCTCCCACACTTGCTTCCCCCTGTCGGTGGTAGCATTTCTTTGTCCTTTGCTTGTAGAGGGTCTTCTTTGCTGATTCCTTATCTTCCCACTTCTGGTGAAGCTGTCTTCTCCCATTTTCCCTTTATCTTTGGGATCTGCATTGTTCTTCCTTTTTGCAGTACTGGTCTTCACCCTAGTTTGCAAGTCCTGACCAGTTGTGGTTAGGTCAACCTTCATTCAAGGAGAATTTCTAACTGGGAAGGTCTGCCCATTGTTTCCTCCATTTGAGGAGATAAACATAATATCATTGTGGGGGACATTCTTGCTGGTGGAGCATTCACTGGCACCACTTTCTGGTCCTTTAGTGTTCTTGACATGCCTTTCCTTCTTTAGCATTTTGTCCAAGGCATCACTACTGCCATCAGCCCAGATTCTCACCTTGAGCTCATCTTTACATTTCTCAAGGTCATTTTGGAGGACCTCTATTTCTCTGAGTAGCTTCTGATGTTTTTTTGCTTTTATCTCTAGTTGAGAGGCTAGATCTTTACGCTGACACACCTTTGTGTTCTTTGCCTGAGACTTCAACTCTGAGAAGCACTTCTAAGTATCTTCAAGGTATTTTGTTAGCCGGTTCTGCACTACTATAGCAACATTCTTGAATAGCTTGTATTCCCTTCTAACTCTACTAAGTTATTCAAGTGCATTCACAAGATCTCCTTCAAGATCAACTTTTGCTTCATTCTCTTCTTCCCCTTCCTCATCACTTCCAAACACATCTTTCTAGTGGGATCTATTTTCCCTAGAACTTTCAGATGTGTGCACCTCTTCTTTAGATTCTCGAGCCATGAAGAGGTGGGTTCCTTCTTCACTACTTTTGCTACTGTTAGCAGATCTATCTTCATCATCCTTGCAAACATGAGATGTGTTTCTCACATTTCCTTCACATGCTTGTTTTGTAGTAGTGGGATCATTTCCATAGAGCCTCTTCAATCTTTCCCATAAGCTCTTTGTTGTTGTGCATCTGTCCTCCTGTGAGGAGACATCACTAGTGAGTCCATTGAATATGGCCTTCATGGCTTCTTCATTGCACTAGTTTCTTCTTTCTTCTACACAGTTGGTAGGAAGACTGACCTTTCTGGGGAGACCATCAACTACTAACATCCATACATCAAACCCTAAAGAGGATAGGAAGACTTCCACTCTGTAACTCTAATTAGAAAAGTTTGAACCATCAAATATAGGAGAAAATATCGACACTAGACAAACCATTGTGTCCTTAGGCCAGAATCTACCCAAGTTGGAGAACACTCTTCTAACTGGGAACCTATGCTCTGATACCAATTGTTAGACACAATGTACCACTAAGAGGAGGGTGAATCAGTGGTTCTCAAACTTTTCTCTTTTGTTGTGCTTTGTGAGCATACCAGTTAATGGATCTAACTCTATGCAGACTTGCCAGTTAGTAGGGAGATCTACACAAGAGCAATCACACAAGTCACATAACACCAATATATACAAGGAAAACCCAAGATGGGAAAAACCTCAGTGAGCAATGCTGTTGGAGACTACTGCTCCAATCCAGCCTCACAATGAAAACACTGTTCCAAAGTACAGGGCACCAACCCAAGGAGCACTAACCCCTGACTTTGTGGGCTACAACCCAAAGGAGCACCAACCCCTACACTGAGCTACAACTTAGTGTTCTTAAAGTAAACTTCAAATACAAAAATAGTTATCATGTTAGAAGTGAATCTTACAACCATTTCATATACCTTTCTCTATCGGTGAGATACCTTGTCTACTACACCAACTCACTTCTCTTGCTTCTCTCATCTACTGCTTCTTAGCTGACAAACTCTACCAGGACGCCTCTCCTCTTCTTCTTCTCTATTGGATCTCCACCTTACTTTCTTCTCTTTACTGGTACAACACTTTTCTAGTTTTCTATTTGCCTTATGTGCAACTTCCTTCACTACCAGTTCTGCTCTGCTACCGGTTGAACACTTCAACCAGGTTTTCCCTTGTTCTCACTCTCCTCTTAGATACTCTATGATCACTTGGCTTATTTTATCTCACATGCATAAGTAACACTTAATCACTTTGCAATAGCACAATATATTTATTCTCTTCAGTAGCAACACCTAACAATGTCTTTTGCCTTCATATTTATAGACTGGTTTTCTCGCCAAAAGACAATTCAAGTTATAGGCGATTAGGGTTTCTTCACCATCCTCAAGGAAAACCAAATGCAATTAGATCCAGTCTGATCTAATCTTCCAGACTACCACCTGCACAACTCTGCCATTTACGCGCCTCCTAGATCATGCCTTCCATCTCTGGCGATCTACTTTTTATCCTACCGACTGGTCTCTTGGTCAAACACCAAGATTTAGTTATACTATTTCCTTCATCTGCCTCAATCTCCTCAATCACTCTTAGTTGGCCTCAAACCCTTACAACATCTCTGCAACATGTCCTGTGATTTGTGGGGCCTTCCATTAATGTCGACCAACCCTGCAACTACCCTGTCAGTGTACATTCCTTCATACTGGTGGACTTACATACTGGCAAACCTTCTTGATCACACTCTGTCATCAACCTTCACCAGACACCATCTTCAGTCAGGCCACTTCCTTCATTTGCATCTGCTTAGTCTTGCCTTCTCCTTGATCGGCTAGGATCATACCACAACCGGTTTGTCAAGATGACAAACACATCACATTCCTTCTGTACTGACATTTCAACATGCCTTTACCTCTTCTCTCTTATCTTAAAGAAACATGATGCACACCATGCATACCTAGAGATAAGTTCCACTTACCGGTGGAGTGGCATCTTGCCTTCTGCAACCTGTAGTGTTCTCATTTGACTTCCTTGTTTGTGCAACATTTCTTCAAATAGGCACATGTGATCCAGTGTGGGCACATTCACTGTCAGTCATCTCCTCATATGGTGACTGCATCTTCATCAAGTGGGCATCTTGCTATCCTACAACCTTACATCATAATACTTGTTGATTCTTGTCCTCCATTGTTGATGTGATTCAGGTAACAGTCTACCTCTTCATCACAAACAACTGCTCAAACACCTTGATTATCCTGCTTGTACACTAGTCATGACTTTTGCAGGATGACAACCACTCACTTGGTTGATATTACTTCCCCATGTCAACACATCACTTACCAATTGACATCCTTTCCTTACCGGTGATATAGTGTACCGGTAATTCTTGGGATCATCTTCGTTACCTTACCGGTGTTCTACAACAAAAGGTGATATCCAAGATATCTCAACTTGTACTCCTTCTTGATAGTTTTGCACATACATCTCTCATGCTAGTAGGTACTCCTATACTAGTTGACATCAATGACTACACAATGCCAATAGGGAGTAGTCAGTTGTTTGGTTGAGTATTCTTAGTTTGGTATCCATCCTTTGTCATTAATGTCAAAGGGGGAGAAGGTGTTCATGTGAAAAATAGTTAGTGATTTTGGAGAAGGTATTATATATTTTTTATCAGACTTTTTTTCTCTTTGGGAAGATTGTTGGCATTCTTTGGCACTTGGATGTTTTTCACAATACTATTGCAGAGTATTCATCTAATTGTAGGTAGGGTTTCCCACCATGGTTTTTCCTTTTTTGGGTTTTTCACATGAAAATATTGGTGTTATGTGTGTTGTAATTTCATGTTATATTCTTCATTTTTTTGTGCTCCGGTTTAAGGTTTATAATTGAATTAATTGTTGTACAGTTAGTAAACTGGTTCACCCACCCCCCTCTCAATTTACTCACAGTATCAATGCATTATAACACTTTTTTGGTAAGGTGGGGATTGGTTATTTGGAGGGAATTGCTATGTTTGTCTTCATGATTATGGGAGACATTCAAAAACCCATTGTAAGGGTTGGGGGAGCCTATCAAAACCCTCTATTTCTATTATGCCACAGGTTTTGGGATCATTTTGAAAACCTAGTTACCCTAGTTGTTCCTTCAAGTTATGCCTCTATTTTTCTAGGTCTAATGGTTATGGTACCCTTGTCAAAAGCCATGGTCTAGGTTAACTGAGCCCTACAAAACCCTTTTTCTATATATCTCTTAGGTTTCCTGTTTGATCGCTTCAAACTTTTTGGTGTTTCAACTAGATGTTTGATGCCTACTTTCTAGTGTTTGGTTTTTGGTTGGCTATAGTTAGTCTATGTATTTTCTAGTTGTAACGTTCTATTTGTGGGTTCTAGATCTCCACAAAATCCTTTTGTAAGGGTTTTTGTTTCCCCTCAAAGCCTATTTCACCTAATTGAAAACATTGAGTTTGATATTTGTCATGCTTTTGACCTTGAAATTAATTTTGACATGATTTTTGACTTTTGCTTCTTCCATTGAGAATTTGGGCAAGTTCTTTCATCTCTATACATTTTTTTTGCTACTTTCAAAGTTGGATCTTTGCCTTCCTTTACAATGGTTGTCTGAAACTTATGCTTCAAAGACACACTTTTAGAATGAATTTCGATGAAATTTTTATCCTATGATCATGATAAATAAGATATGTATGAGACTCATTTACTATAAATTATGAAGGACTTTTTGTCTCTTCTATAGCTATAACAATCGATCCAAATCTTATGTGGTAAGTACTTAGATTTTTTAAACTTTTTTCCTATCCTAAAAGATGTCACCATGGGTTCTAATTTGATTAGGTATTCAAACAAATTGAATCATCTATACGGTTTCAAAATCTCTCATTAACATTGGCAACTAAGTGATTTTCACCTTGAAATTTTCTTGATATGTTGATTGGAAGATATCCCATGCTTATTTTGACTGTGTTGCTACTAGAACTCTTGAAAAAATTATTTCATGCATGCTTGGAAACTAGAAAAGAGAAATTTGTTGTCCTTCTTTCTATTATCTCTAAATAAACCATTTCTATTATCTCTAAGTAAACTCTTCTCTATTTGAAATAGAGAATTTAATTTTGTTGCATTCATAGGTTCACAAAATTCATTATTTACAAGATTTTATATGCCTTAAGAATCAAATTAAACATTCATTGTGATTAGCAAATACTTTTAATTTTAGCCATTAAACTAGAAAATATCAAGATTTGTCAAAAATTGTGTTTGTGTCTACCATTGTTGATATTGATGACCTATTTTTTGAGAAGTTATATTAAATAAAACCTCTACTTTGATACTATATGAAGATAAGAGATACAAAAAAGAAGACAAAGAAACATGAAGTAATATAGATAAAAAAAACATTACATATAAACACCAAGTTCATACAAAGTTGTCTTGAAAAACTATAGAGCTACTACTCTTTTTGTGCATAAAAAAATATATAATAGACTGCACTAGTTTATGTTGGTAGAGGAAAAATGAACATAATTTATTTATTTATTTTTAGGTTCTTCTGTCCTTAAAAAGTAGCATTCATTTAAGTCATAAAATAAATATTTACAATAAATTCAAACTTAGAATACAATATTTGTTACATACTAATGCATCTGCAATGATCTAGAGTTGCACACACAACTAACAATTTGGAGTTGTTTAGAACCACTTCCTCTACTCATGTAGACTTGTATGTTACTAATTAATTGGTTTGGAGCTATTTGCTAGTAAATTGCTCACTCTTCACAAACACAATAGCTATTGCACATTCCCCTTGTTAGCTTGGAACTATTATTCAAACTCTTCCTATTTGAGTCTAAAGTTCTCTAGAGATCATCATTGGTCTTCATACCTATTGTAGCATTATCTTGTTGCTCTTCATACTTTGGTTTTTTATCATCAATAGGCACTTTAACTTAAATATCTGAAGAGGACTCCACTGAAGTATCCCATGACTTATTTTCTATGAACTCAACATCCATGTTGATCACTACTTTCTTGGTGGCTAGGTTATACAACCTATAAGACTTAGACTCTTCACTATAACCCATGAAGATACATTTCTCATCCTTGTCATCTAACTCTTGCTCTTCCGCTTTGGCACAAATGCATATGCTACACAATTGAATGCACTCAAGTGTTCAACCATTCACTTACATTTTGTCTATGCCTCTGTCAAAACTACCTCTATTAAATTGAAATAATCTTTTCTTCTTTTCTCTTTCAACCAGGTCTTTTAGTTGTTTGTGGGGGTTGCGAACTAAGCCAGGTTAATCACATCTCTGAACCTAGTGATAACAAGCTCCCACAAATCTTATGTAACCATGATGATTTTCATTTTTTTTCCCAAACATCATAGTTTTATTCATTAAATAAGGGTGGTTGCTGCCAACTCTTACTCTCTTTTGTAGCCATGTCACCAACACAATAAATCTTCAATACATAGACAAAAATAGCACATGCAATGGATAGATAAACAAACATAAAATAATACATCTTGAATTGCCTAAAAAGAATGTGAAACAAGTTGATGCAACAATGGGCAGGCTGGATGAGTTAAAAGGAAATCGATTCAAATCCTTAAAGAGATCTGCCTTGACTTTTGTTGAGATTTGTCTATACGTACGAAGGATTGAAAGTTGATTGTACTGTTGAGGTAGTTGGGATTACAATCTTGAACAATAAAAAGAGGATTAAAATCATTATACTTCATTCTTTGGCTTCTCAAAATTTGAAAAAATTATGACGGAAGATTATGCAATCAATTTTATCTTTAATTTATACTTTGTATGCAAATAGGGGAGATGACCCAATAGTTGTGCACAGCCTAACTTCGCGCTTCTCAAAATCTTACATGAAAATTTCAAATCACTCCCAACTTTTTACAGCAACTTACTTGGCAAGTCCCTGCTTATAACTAAGGTTTCAGGGCCACATCAACATGTTTTCTGCCAAGGTGTCCAAAACAGCCCAAAAAAGTGAGACCAATAGGCATGCAAAAGGGGCCCCAATATTTGTGCAGCTGATGTAACATCACATGATTGGTTGTTACAACAAATGATATATTTCATTCAATTATTGGTACTCATCATAGCAATAACAACTTTAACGTCACAACTATTGGTGCAATATTGTATAAAATTGGACATTAAATCAGCAAGTATGAGGATATTAAATTGACTACTTCTATCACAAAAATTGGAATGCATTCAAATACTGGATCCTTTCCCCTAATAGAAACACAAATGAATTGAGAACAACTGAAGAACATTTCTTCGCATGCTTGAACTCAAAATAGAGGAGTTTAGAACGGAAGCCAAGTGAGAGCGATAGCAAAAGAAAAACTAAAATTAGTTAGGACTAATATTTCAAACAATCAGCAAATTTGTAATAGCATTTAAAAGACACAAATAAATGCAGCGATCGAAAAAGCCCCTCATAAGACGATTAACTATTAACCAAATACATGTAGAATACTGTGGCAAACAAGTCCAAACAATGGCAAAGTCACCAATCATACATGCAATACGCTGTGCTCACATTCAACTCTTGTTAAGCCACTTTACAATATTTTCCAAAACCGACTGCTTTTTAACACTTTGATCATACATAATTGACAATGATTCGCCATTTCTAAGCAATTTCAATGAAAATGACTCCGCCTGATATTATTGACAATTTGTGAGGGGACTAACCATTGTCCACCCAACGATTTCCTATGTGGGTTGTGATTATACGTACTTTAAAAAGAAGAAAATAGATTTCAAATTTGTTGGTAAATGATTCGCCATTTCTAAGCAACTGCAACGAAATTGCTTCCGCCTGATATTATTGACAAATTAAAGAAAATTATATATAATTTAATTTAAGGAAAATTGACCAGCAACATGTCATTAGCTTCTGAATTTCCTCGTTGCTTCCAAAGTAGACTACACAATTATCTGCCGTGTAACATAAACTGATCGCAAGTTTCAAAGTAAGTCACCCACCTAGAGTTTGATGGGTAATTCCTATGATATTTCTTCTGCTATAAAAATCTGTATTCAACGAAGTTGTGCGTTAAAATTATGTGTACTACTCCTGTGTACTACTCACCCACCTAGAGTTTGATGGGTAATTTCTGCGATATTTCTTCTGCTATAAAAATCTATATTCAACGAAGTTGTGCGTTATAATTATGTGTACTACTCCTGTGATCCTTCTATGAAGGGCAACTTAAATAACCAATCAAAACCTTTTCAATTATTTCAGCCCGAATTACACGCGTTCAATGTGGTGCAACGTAACTAAGGGGATAGAGAGCTACTGTAGTGCCGTGTCGGCCCAATCAAACTACACTGGTATTATGTCGGCATGTTAGGTATGAGTTTAATATATATATCTTTTATTTATTGTCAGATTTTTGAATATTTTAAAATATCTATTAATAGTCTTGTAGATATTGAAAACGGCAGTTTTTAAAATATGTAAATTATAATGGATTTCTGTGAAATTTTCATTAGTCAAATTTTCATGCTTTGCATTCTCATTGCTGCAAAACTACAAAAAAATCCAATGAAAAAATGTTGTTTTTGCAGATCTAAGAGGATTTTTCGACTGTCATTTTGCATGGAGATTAGCATTTATTGTAAATATTCACATGTATTATTGGTGAATGTAAAAAATTGTATACAATGGGGTTCATTAGAGTCAATTAATGAATCAATTAATCTTTGTATGTTTTACATCTATTTGTGTTTAATAAGTACCATACATTTAATAGACTTGGTCATGTATGGAATACTTGTGATTGAATCACATTATAAAGGCATCGATATTTGAGCAATACTTGTTGATATAGAGATCACAATGACAAGGTCTATGCTACTTTAACTCCGTCTTTTCTCTTTCTCTCTTTTTTAACTTGTAGGGATTGAATTTTAACTTGCTTCTTTCTTTGTCCCCTCTCCTTCCTCCCCTCTCCTTCCTTTTCTTTGTCCCCTCTCGTACTTTAAAAAGAAGAAAATAGATTTCAAATTTGTTGGTAAATGATTCGCCATTTCTAAGCAACTGCAACGAAATTGCTTCCGCCTGATATTATTGACAAATTAAAGAAAATTATATATAATTTAATTTAAGGAAAATTGACCAGCAACATGTCATTAGCTTCTGAATTTCCTCGTTGCTTCCAAAGTAGACTACACAATTATCTGCCGTGTAACATAAACTGATCGCAAGTTTCAAAGTAAGTCACCCACCTAGAGTTTGATGGGTAATTCCTATGATATTTCTTCTGCTATAAAAATCTGTATTCAACGAAGTTGTGCGTTAAAATTATGTGTACTACTCCTGTGTACTACTCACCCACCTAGAGTTTGATGGGTAATTTCTGCGATATTTCTTCTGCTATAAAAATCTATATTCAACGAAGTTGTGCGTTATAATTATGTGTACTACTCCTGTGATCCTTCTATGAAGGGCAACTTAAATAACCAATCAAAACCTTTTCAATTATTTCAGCCCGAATTACACGCGTTCAATGTGGTGCAACGTAACTAAGGGGATAGAGAGCTACTGTAGTGCCGTGTCGGCCCAATCAAACTACACTGGTATTATGTCGGCATGTTAGGTATGAGTTTAATATATATATCTTTTATTTATTGTCAGATTTTTGAATATTTTAAAATATCTATTAATAGTCTTGTAGATATTGAAAACGGCAGTTTTTAAAATATGTAAATTATAATGGATTTCTGTGAAATTTTCATTAGTCAAATTTTCATGCTTTGCATTCTCATTGCTGCAAAACTACAAAAAAATCCAATGAAAAAATGTTGTTTTTGCAGATCTAAGAGGATTTTTCGACTGTCATTTTGCATGGAGATTAGCATTTATTGTAAATATTCACATGTATTATTGGTGAATGTAAAAAATTGTATACAATGGGGTTCATTAGAGTCAATTAATGAATCAATTAATCTTTGTATGTTTTACATCTATTTGTGTTTAATAAGTACCATACATTTAATAGACTTGGTCATGTATGGAATACTTGTGATTGAATCACATTATAAAGGCATCGATATTTGAGCAATACTTGTTGATATAGAGATCACAATGACAAGGTCTATGCTACTTTAACTCCGTCTTTTCTCTTTCTCTCTTTTTTAACTTGTAGGGATTGAATTTTAACTTGCTTCTTTCTTTGTCCCCTCTCCTTCCTTTTCTATTCTTTTAGTATAAAACATCTTAGTATTGTAGCATTCTATCTAATTTTTCTTTCTTCTTCCATTCTGTTACAATATTTATTGCTATCTTTATCTCCTAAATTTGTTCTTTATTTCTTCAATTTGTCCCCTTACTTTCCTTCTCCCTTTTGTCTTGTTCCATTAACAACATCATGTAATTATTTGTAGTGATAAGTTGAGATAGTTGAATAAGTCAAATGCTAGTGACAAATTAGCTCTTTGAGGTTTCCTTCACTATATTAATATGTAGTTTAGGAAACTTGCTAATGTTGAAATTACTTTGGTCTCCAAAGCATTGGTTGGAATATGATTGAATGTTCTCTTTTCCTTAATAGGAATTTTCCCCAAAATCTTCACCTACTTGTAGGTCTACAATATTCTCTTCCTCTTCTCAATATTCATAATTAGCATAAAAAGTGTATCACTTGAGATGAATTGATTATTTTTTGTGAAGATAGAAATGAAATAATTTCTTCATCAAAATAAAAATTCAAATAAATTCATAATTTCATTATTCCATTTTATAATCATGAGGTTTGGCTTGGATAATTGGAAAGACTAAGGTCATCTTCCAAGTGATTATGTTAACCTAGTTCAAGGAAGACGCTAATGTGACTACCAACAACATTAATATGCTTTGGGAAGAATTTAGCAAAAATGGAGGATTCCTCGACTGGGTTTGGCATTGGAAATTTAAATTCCCCAAGGGCGAGAATTTGGAGAGTTGCAAGAGTGGTAATAGTGGAGCATGTGCAATCTCTGAAGGATCTAATAAGGAATTTGGTCCTGCTTCTAGGAATGAGTCAGATACAATCAATGTCTTAGATGCTTCATTGTCTCTTCATGTGGTCACAAATCTTTCACATCATTCTCAAATGATTTAAGAGATTCCACAAGAGGGTCCCAATACTCGAAATCATCACTTTTGGGTCTCGAAAAGGTTGACCACAATAAAAAATGGTCAAAGATTTTTGGTTCCCACTTGAAAGGTAAAAGTTCTACACTTCTTTTTCATTCTAATAATTTGATGTTTGATTCCTTTTCTATTTTTGTTCTTGACTGTATTGTGGATAAGGGCATTCCTTCTATGGAATGCTTTCTTGTTGGAAAGTTTATTGGCCCTCATCTAAACATTGAATTGATCCATGCTTAGGTGGCCAAAAAGTGGAAGAAGAAAGACTAGATTGACGTAGTGGCCATTGCTAAAGGCTTTTTTTCTTTTGCCTTTAACTGCAAAGAGGATATGGCTATTGTTTTGTCAAGAGGTCCCTAAATGTTGGGCACTTCTTCACTTACCCTTAAGAGGTGGGAGCAAGGGCTTAAGCTAAGGATTGGTCAGATCATGTGGACTTCTTTTAGTTTAGGCTTCTGGGTCTTCCCCTCAAATTTTTGGATGAAGAAACCTTTTCAGACTTGGCTACTTGTTTTGGGGAGCTTATCTCTCTTGATCCAATGATAGGTTCAAGGAGGAAATTGGTTTATGCCCGTATTTGTGTCAATATCAAGAAATCTTCTAAATTACCTTTGGAAATCTATATCAACTCTAAACTTGGTGAATGCGCTGAAGCGATAGAATTTGAGTCTATTCCCTTTTCTTGTTTCCACTGCAAGAAAGTGGGCCATTAGGCTAAGGATTACCTATTTAAGGCTATGAAAGCCACCAGGAAGATCTACAGAAAAAAAACCTCTTGGAATATCCAAATATACCCTAATTGAGGAGCTTTAGGTGGTTGTCCCTGCTCTCTTGGGCTTCAATATTGAGTTTGCTGAGTTAGGTCCCCCTTACAAGGATGTCCATGGAGTTTCTCATGATGCTTTAGTTAATATAGTGGTGGACATTCCTAAAATTTCAAGGGAAGAGTCTTTTCCCAAGAACCAAATTTCTCCATTGGTTCATGCTATTTTAGTGAACTTTCTTAAACCCATGTGAGAAGATTTTCATCCTCAGTCCCAAACTCTGTTGGAGCTTATTTTGAATGAGTATGTGGTTCTGCCTATAGGTTGAGACAAACCCTTTGTGATAATAGAAGAGGATTTATTTATATTGGTCAAATATAATAATAGGCAAAGGGTCTCTCCTTAGTCTAATTTAGATGGATTTAAAACTACAAACCAACATAAAGTATATTATAGCTCTAAATCCAAACACCCGGGTAGACCTTTCATGATTCAAAGTTGGGACAAGAAAAAAAAGTTTGAAATAGCTGAGGAGATGCAACAAACTTTCCCTCAGATGGGTCTTTCTATCACACCTCACAACTATAAATGAATATCATTTCATGGAATATTAGGGGGCTCAATAACCCCCATAAAAATGATTTCTTCTCTAATCTAATTAGAGATCATAGACTAGATATTTTTCATGTTCAAGAGACTAAAATACAGTGTGATAAATTTCAAAGAATCAAGTTAGCTTTGTTCAATGATGGTGGTGTTCACTATTGTGATACTAATGGGACCTTAGGAGGTATTCCAATATTTTATACCTCGAGATCAAATAAAGGTACTATGATCTTGTCTAATCTAAACCATATTGTTACTCATTTTGATCAGTTTAGAGATGGTACTTCTTGGATTATTTTGAATGTTTATGCTTCAAAAAATAAAGTTGCTAGAAAATCCCTATGGTATTGCCTTTTAGTTTTAGATATACTATCCAATTGGAAAAATGGTTGGTCATGGGAGATCTCAATACCCTATTGTCTAGTAATGAGAAGAAAGGTGGGCCTCTAATTATGGAAGATAGTGCAAAAAATTTACTTCATTTTATCAATTTTCAAGGTCTCCTAGATTTGGACTTACAAGGATACTCATTCACTTGGTCTAAAAGATGTAATGATGATGACCTCATCGAAATCAAGTTTTATCTAGCCTTTATTTACCCTAATTAGCTAATTCCTTATTCTTGCAATCTTTTGTCTTTATCTTGCATTGGTTGAAATCATTTTCCAATAGCTCTCTCAGCTGATTTTGGCAATTAGAAAAAGAATTTCCCTTTTACATTTGAAAAGCTATGGGCTGTCAGCCCATATCATAAGAATAATATTAGGGAATGGTGGAGTGTAGATCTCAATAGTATATCTATGTACTATTCTATGAATAAGTTGGCCTTGATTAAATATAATGTACTAAAATGTAATAATACATCTTTTGGTCACATTTTAATTTTCAAGAATCAATTGGAGAGTGAGTTGGATGATATTCAAGCCCCAAATTCCATTGCAAGGAGTGCCACCTAATCTTGTGAATTAGTAAATTTCTATACACTCAAAGCTTCATGATATTATTGTAAAGGAGGACAAAATTTAGAAACAAAGGTCTAGGGACATTTGGCTCCAGAGTGGTGAGCAGAATACCAAGTTTTTCCATATGACCACCCTTAAGCACCAATCATCTGATATGTTTCAATATATCAATTACACTGGTAGAAGTCTAGAGATAAAGATGAAGATATTATGTATGTGGTCATGAAGTACTTCTCTTCTGTCCTCCCTAATGATCAATATCTAGATTCTGATGGCCAATTGGAGTTGTTGAGGGAGATTCCTTGTCTTGTCTCTGAGGAGATGAAGCATGCTCTTTTTTAGGATTTCCTAGGAGGATGAGGTCTGCTATACTATTTTTTATTTTGAAGGGAATAAAGTGTTAGGACTAGATGGTTTTCCCATGTTCCCTTTTCAAATTTATTATGACATTGTGGCTAAAGATGTTAATTGGGTTGCTTAAGAATTCTTTAGTTCAAGAACTCTACTAAAAGAGCTGAATGATACCTTTTTTTTCTCAGTCCTAAGAAGGCTTGTGCTAACTCTTTCAAGGATTTCATCCTGATTATCTTATGCAACTATCTTTATAAGATTTTCTCTAAAATCCTTGTTTGGCACCTCAAGAAGTCCCTTTCTATTTTGATCTATATTCAACAAAATGGGTTTGTCCCTATCCCTCAAATCTTATATTTCATCCTAACTGTTCATGAGAATATCCATTCCTTGATGGTCAAAAAGAGGGTTAAATTCTTTCTCAAATTGGATCTCCTTAAGGCCTATGATTAGGTTAACTAGCATTTCCTTCTGAAAGTTTTTTTTGCCTTTGATTTCAATGGCAAATTTATCCAGTTGATTTCTTAGTTTATTTCAACCCCTAGATTCTCTATTATTGTTAATGGTTCTCCCTTAGATTTATTTTATTATTCTAGGGGTATTTGTCAAGGGTACCCCATCTCTCCTTTCCTTTTTATTCTCATGGTGGAAGATTTGGGAAGATTCATCCAAAGAGCTGTGAGATTGGGGTACCTTAAGGGAGTCTCCCCATATTCTTCTCTCGATTTTGTTCTCACCAATAATTTATTGATGAAACCATCATCTTGTGAGATGGTTCTATTTCTAAAGCTAAAAATATTAAGAGATTTTTGGTTAAATATGAAGAGACTTTGACATAAAAAATTAGCCTCCCTATAAGCTCTATTTTCTTTCTTAATACTTTAGAGATGAGGTAGATTAGAATTGCTACTATTTTAGGCTATTGTATTGTGGAGATCCCTTCCACATACCTTGATTTGCCTCTTTGTTCTAACTCTATCCTTGATTACTTTTGGATGGGTCTCATTGATAGATTTAAATCTAAACTAGTTGGTTGGAAAGGGGTTTTATTGAGTCAAGATAGAAAACTTTATTTAATCAAGTCATCTCTTTAGAATTTGCTGGTTTATACTATGAGTCTTTTTCATGTCCCAAAGAAATTCTTAGTTAAAATTGAGTAGACTTAGAAGAATTTCCTTTCAACAAGATCAAAATCTAAGAACAAAATGCATTTAGTGGCTTGGGATTAGGTATATCTTCCCAAGAAATTTGGGGGCTTGACCATCAAGAAATAATAAAGCATTGTTGGCTAAACATTTATGGACAATTTTAATCGAGAATAATGAATGGACTTATATAGTTAACAACAAATATTTGGCTTCATATAATCACTTATGATTTTTTATTTGACAATAGTTCTATGGCCTCTTGTTTTTCTTTATGGAACTTTATTTTCATTCCTAAATCTATCATTGTTAGCCTAAGGTTGTCTCTTGGGAATGGTCTTAATATCATTTTTTGTATAATTGGTGGTTTAGGGATGCCCCCCTTTCTCATTCCTCATGGGTTGATAAATTATGAGATTTCTATATCAAGAGGATTGGTTACTGGGTTGATGATTATATTAAGGATTTTAGTTGGGTTGGCCTCTCCTCTCTTAATCTAGCTCTTTCTCCCATTCAGGAGTTGCTATAAAAAATCCACATTTCTATTATTTAGTGTGAAGATTCAATGGTTTGGGATAGCTCTATGGATGGCCCTTTCTCGATTTATAATTCCTTCAAGGTGTATACTGAGGTTTTCTCTCCCCAAAACTTCTAGGCTTTGGTTTCGAATTCTAGATTTATCCTCAAAAATCAACATCTTTTTTTTGGCTCCAGGCTCAAATTAAAATTCTCACTATTGAGAATCTTTGAAAGAGAGGCTTTACCATTCCTAATAGGTGGTACTTGTGTATGGAAGAGACAAGGGAATATTTTCACATCCTCTTTGGTTGCCAATTTCTTGTTGAAATTTGGGCCCATTTCTACAAACTTTGGCCTATTTCTCATGTCTTTCCTTGTTTGTTTTCTGAATGGTGGATTTAATCGTACCCTCCCTCCTCTAATAATATTCTTATCATGTTATAATCTTTAATCATGCCCCACATTACCTTGGGGGTTTAAAAAGAAATAAATAATAAAATCTTCCAGGGTGTTGTTTATCCTTTTGAAAAATTGGCTTTCAAAATTTGGATGACCATCAAAGAGAATCTTATGGTGTCTTATCCCAGGAACTTGGTGAAGAGTCCCAAGCTCATCCCTTCCTAGTTTGATTTCCATTTGGCTCAAAATTGGTATCTTTAGTGGGATATTTATTTTTCTCTTCAGAGAACTAAACATATGAGAGAAGGAGTTATTTGGAAAGCTCCTCCTATTGGGTGGATTGAAACAAATATTGATGGGGCAACCTAGGAGAATCTTGGGCTTTCTTGTTATGGGAGAGTGGCACATGATCATAATGGTAGATTTTTCTTGGTTGTGGCCCTCCTTTTTGAACTATAGACAAACCATTATGTTGAGGCAAATCCATCCTACATTGAAATCAAATTGGTAGTTTCTAATGGCTACTAGAATATTTGTCTTGAGACTAACTCATCAAACATTATCAATTGTCTAAGGGGTGTTCAGGTTCCTATTTGGGAAATCAAAACCCTAATCCTTGATAGCATTTAAATTCTTAAATCTTTTGAGGATTATAAAATCTCACATGTTTTTTATGAAGGTAATAAAGTTGTTGATGGTTTTGCTAAAGTTGGAGTCAAGCAACCTAATATTCTATGGTGGAAGACTTATGATCAAATCCCCATGGAAATTTAAAATCTAATTACTAATGATAGTCAATTATGCTAAAACGATGACTCTCTTTGTAATGATGGATCATTACATTTGATCGGTGCAAATGGGAAGGATGAGATGTCCATTCCTTATTATGGAGGGAAAATATTGGATATTTAGTTACAAGTTTTATTGGCTTGAGTTTTTTGCCAGTCAATGTTTATTTTCTTTTTGGGACCTATCTTGTCTAGTTATTGGCTCCTTGTGAGCTACTACAATATTATGGATGGAGAAATAAATAGGGTGGAGCCCACCTCTTATGAGAATTGGCAGAACAACCTTTTTTTTGGATAAAGTTTTAGTGGGAGGGATTGCACCATATTTGGAGAAACTCCATGGCCATGACTCTATGGTGAAAAATGCTTTTCTAGACAGGTGGGAAAATGGGATTTCGTGTCTATATAAGGTTGAAATCTCTATCATTGAAGACCTTATTATCGAAATCATGAGAATGTTGGTGGAAGGCGAGAAATTTAATAGGGATCAAAATGATGCAGATGCATCATGAAAAAATCAACCAAATAACCATTATCAAATATTCTCCATATATCATGCATTAAACTTTAATGATTTAAACCCTTCATCTATTCATTTCTTGCAAATGAAAACCAAGAATTTGTCCAAACTATGAAATTTACTCTATTCTGGTCATGAAATTACAGTCATGAACAGTCAATAATAACTCTTAAAATATAAATCATCCAGACAATCGCTCCAGTCAGATTCTATAAATGGTAGTTATAAAAAAATTTCTTCAAATTATAGAAAGATCCAACGGTTAAATCCAAAGTTATGATGATTGTTTCAAAACTGGTCACTGTGAATTAGGGTTTTGGGTAGTTCCAAACAGTTTTCACCAAAACATTCATAACTTCCACAAATATAAACAAAAATGCCTCAAACCAAAGGGAAAATAAAGATTATTCACATATCTTTCCAATAAGTCTATTGAGAGGTCTTAATAATATCATATGAGTTCATGCCATATGCTGCAATGTGACTGTTCTCAGGAAGTATCAAATCTGCAATTAACAACTTTCACCAAAACTTCCATATCTTCTTCATTTCTAAACATAATAACTCCAAAAAAAAAGGAAAAGAAAGGTAATTGAAATATATAACTATAAATTATACATATACAAAGGTTTCCAGGCCATACATGGTCGTACAAGGCCTGGAACCAACACAAAAACTGGAAAGCCAACCAAAATAACAATAGTAGAATGCACCAAAATGTATTCAAAATGTTCTCCTTTCTTCTCTATTCTTCCAATAATGATTTGGTTCGACCAATACAACATATTTATAGACTCTTTAATAGTTATAAACCATCCAACTACCTTTATGACCCTTCATCTTCCCTTTTACAACTTTATGTGCAATTTTTGCACTTTTACATTTTTGCAAATGTTGCACTTTTGCAATTTTCTTGCAACTTTGACACTTTTTCCTAATGAATCTCCAAATTTTTAAAACCTCATAAACATGTCCAAATAATATATTTAATACCTTTTACATACTTGATAGCCTTCTCATGGCCTTTTATACAATTTTGACCATCTTGACCTATAGGGGCCTATGTGGACAACTAGGACATAATCAGGACTTGCTTACATTTTTAGGCTTCCAAGTCTTACAAATCATTCCAAATGGATTCAAATACATTATAAATGACCTTTAAATATAAATTATATTTCAAATGATGAATTTGACCATATATTTTCCTTATGCCATGGGTGCTCCTGCACCACAAAAGGTGTTTGATGAAGTAGTCAGTATCTTTTTTTAAGAAGGAAAATGGGAGAAGGTTAAGAAAAATACATATGGTTGTTATGATCATGTGTCCATCAAACCCCTTTGGGCTGAAGTTGTAGAAGTTTATCGTAAGGTACTTAACCCTTGATGTCTTCTTTGCAAGCATGTTTATCTATCATTTCATGATTTTAAATCATTTTAGGCATCATAGATGGATTTTTATGCCCTTTTATGTCCTCTCTTCTCTTTTCCATAGGATTAATTCTCTTAGAAAGAACCATGAAGGCCTTTTTCTCATTATCATGGAGCATGCTAAATCTTTGTCTATTCAGCCTAAATCGTCTTATTCTAAATGTAAAATTGAGTTTACTAAAAATGTTTTTTGACATTTCTCTAATTTAACTATTAACCTTAAAGATGCCCCATTTGATGATTAATATTTCTACCATATTGGTAATCACAAACACCATAAGAAGGTTAGTTTTTCCCCTAATGGGCCCCATGATTATGAAATAGATAAATAAGAGTATGATTGGGTGCCCTCAGTGAAGTTTGTTCTAGAATCCCTTTCCTCAAACCTTGCTAAGAGGGGTAAATCTTAGGTGGTAGAATATTCTAAATTTTTAACATACAAAAAGGCTAAAGAGTATAAAAAGGCCGTAATTTATCTCATTCTAACTTTGGGGACAAAAGGAATACTAGTTCTCCCATTTCAAGAAGACTTTGGAGAATTCAATTGTGAATGTCAAAAAGAAAATAGATGAAGAGGTAGAGGAAAAGGTTGACATTCTTGATTCTGGGATGGATGCATAGGGGATGAAAATTCACATTGATATCCTTATTGAAACAAAGAAAGACACTCCCATGAGAATGGATAAGGGGTCCTCTACCACTGAAACATGGGACATATTGGTGGTGGTCAATTATGTGAAAGAGGGATAAAACAACCTTTTTAAGTGGATGGTGTTTGAAATCAACTTGCTTAAGTATAGGGTTAATATCCTTAATGATAAAGTGGATTTGGGGAAAAATAGTTTGAACATGGTTCCTTCTTTGGACAATGCAGAAAAAATGCTTGTTCTTATAAAAAATGTGGCCAAGGATGTAAAAACTATGAAGATGGATCATGAGGAAAATATTAGGTTTCTTGAAGAGACCATGGATAAGGTTCATGATAAGCTTAGGGTTATTTTGGTTGTAAGTAGAGTTATTGTGGTTATGAGTATCGATGGCCTCAAGCAATTGAATGAAAAGGAATAGACCCTTAAAGGTTTGACAAAGGGTAACTCTAGCCCTCCTTTTGATATTGTGGAGGACAAAGGGAAGAAAGTTGATGTAGATCAACATGACATGAGTATAGGACCTATTCTTGGCCCCTCAACTAGAGCATGCAACCATGATAAAGGTAAGATGGATCAAGCCCATATTCTCCATGATGTTCTCAACATCAATGAAGATGTGATTTACATAAATGTTGAAACTTCAAAAATGTTAAAGAACCTTCAATAGGCTTTTGGGTCTATCAACCCTTTGGTTTCTTTCTATTTTGTTGTTGGCTAGCTATTGGTTTGTGTCTAGTTTTCTCTTAGTATTGGTAGTACTATTTTTTTAAAGGTTTTTGGGTCCCTTAAAAACCTGTTTTATTCTAATAAAAGTATAAATATGTTTTACACCATAATTTTCCTTGATCAATTTGTCAAGTATTCCATGTCTACTTTTCTCACTTCTATGAATACATTATTTGATTTTGTTCACCTCTCTTCATGGTGTATTCATGAGTTGAATATTAGAAAGTTTCTCTATAACACAAGCTTCATTAGTTTTAGTAAATAAAAAATGTGTCACTAGATTACATGTTCTCCATATGTTCATTTAGATTTATAGGCCATATTCCAATCATCAACACATGTAAAACTTATCTTTCATAATAAGGCCCACAAAATGAGATGCCTACTTCCTTAAATTTAGGACACGTCATCCTATCCACCTTATATGTATGATTACACCTCACCATGCAAATCCCCATAAAGTAACAATAATTGAATAAATATAAATAATTAATTAAATAAACCAATATTAAAAAAGTATATCGGTTGAGACACCTTACCTAGTAACATTATTTCATTTAGCTAAAAAAATATAAGAGACAGTAGAAAATTAGGAAAACAACAACTAGGGTTCTTGATACCCTTAAAATCCAAACGCCATTTGAACTTCTTTATGCTCATAGGCTAAATATCAAGAAATTTTTATCATTCACCAAAGTGTAAAAGTTATCCAATTGTATCATACCATTCTCTACCATGTCACAAACAATATGATGCTAGACACTATAAATATTCTTTAGCTTCACATGTAAGGTATGATTCTTAGTAGTTTACATGTACTCTACTTCTATCATAGATAAAGTGTTTATCAATTAGTACTTATTGATCTACCTAAAAGAACCATCAAGTTCATGAAAACATATCCATAGGTTTACCTTTTTCTATTAGTGTCACTTGCCAAATCTAAATTTAAATATATTCACAAATAAAAGTTGAATGCTAATGTTCTATAAGATAACCATGAAAACATAAATAATGCTCAAAGATTTCCTAGAAGTATATGAAAAATATATTCAATGTACATCTCAATATAGCCATACAAGATTAACTACAAATTGACTAAGGAATCCCACTATTTGTTGAACTGTTGGTCTTGTAAATTCCATACCATATGGGTAAAAGTACAAACCTGTGCCTTATTTCTATAAAGGACATTACCAACACAACAAAAACTATTCAACTTTGACTATACATAAAAGTGGATTTTATTTTTTGAATATTAAAATGATGTAAATTGATGAAATATATAAATCTTCATGAAGTTTATGTTTGTTATTTTAAAAAAAATTAGAAAAAAAATTAAAAAATTATGTAGTTAAAAGCAAAAAATTTATTGCTAAAAAATTCAGAAAAAGGGTCTTTTAGTTGACCCGTCAAAAAAAAATCAAAATAATATTATTTTCCTTTTATTTGCATTTGAAAAATAGATAACATCATTATCTAGTGCATAAAAAAAATATATTAATTTTTTATTTATATTTTTTCCCTAATAATGTTTTAAATTCCAACATATCAAAATTGGATAGTTTTTTAGTTTACCCCCCTTTTTGTCTAATAGATTATCATTACAAAAATAAAAATAAGTATACCCCTTTGGAGAAGATTCTCTCCTTTGGTACACCATATTTTTAAAAATAAATTATAATATGTTTTAATATTTTTCCTCTAATTTCTAATCAGCTCTCTTTTATTTTTAAAAAACTACCTACAATATTTTAGAAAAAAAAACATATTAAACATAATTAAAATGTATGAAAAAACTATATGTCTAGATTCTTGATTCCGAGATCTATAAAAGCATACTTTTAGAATTTTTAAAGCACTCATATTGTCTATAGAAAAATTTAGTGGAAGTGAAAAAATTGAAATGATGAGGTGGCTACCAAGTAGATAATAACATAGATAGTTCTAGCCAAAACCCTTCCAGCCAAAAGGGTTTCAGTTGAAACCTTATAAGTAAATTTTTCTCCGACCAAAACTTCATGAAGGAAAAATATTAAATTTGGGTTATAGATGAAACCTTGTGGGCCCTATATAAGCCATGTGGTTTTGGTGAAAGGGTTCCAATGGTAACTTTTAAGTTAGCATAAAATCTGACACAGGTTTGTGCTTTTACCAATATATAAAATTGAAACCAAAACTTGAATAAGGAACTCTAATCATATCCTCTTATTAGTAGGATATTTTGGAAAACCTTCCACCAAAATCTTCATCCCATACAAAATAGAAACATACAATGGTCTAGGATTTGTATTGTTGAATCTCACCATCATTGATTTTACATACATACTTTGTCCCAACCAAAGTTTTATATTAGCTTTGTCTCTTTCTATCTTCATCGCTAAGATGTACCTACCTATCTATAAATATTTCATTTAAATTGTACTAAGATTGAAGACTTCAAATCAAATATCAAATATATTGATATTTTCAAAGAATAACATATCATAAATGCATAATATGGTAATGTGAACGCGATCACTATTTATCTTTTATTAAACACGAGGATATGATTTTAATCTAAAAAGTCTCAAACTCAACAAAAAGTCATCAAACTTCTTAGACCACATCCAAGGAGACTACTTTATACCATACAAAGACTTTTTCAATGTGCAAACTAGATATATTTTTACCTTTCCCAATATAGTGCTCAAGTTGTGACATACAATTTTTTTCTTGTAAATCAATATGAAGAAAATATGTGCTCACATCTTTGTGCTACTTAAAGATTATATGCCAGAACAATTAATAATATAAATCTCATCAATATTAACTTTCCAAAAAAAAACTCACCAAGATAAATTCCCTCCACCCAAGAATAACCCTTTGTGACAAACCTTTCCTTGTGATTCTCAACATTTATATTACAAACAAATTTCTTTTTGAACACCTAGTTACATCCATCAGTTTACATTCTTTAGAAAAAGTTACTAAATCCCATATAATATTATTAGTTGTACGAGACACTATAGATATGTGAGTTGTAAAAACTCATATAAGTAGAGAGTCATTCCTATAATATAGGAGATCAAAGTCCTATATAAGTGTGTAATATATTGAAATAGAATAATTATTTATTATGTGCACTATGAAATCCAATATGGTATTACAGTGGAAATGGGTGTAATTCTCTCAGGGGAATCCCAGGAAAATGATAGTGCCTGAGATGTAATTTTTGTAGGATAGCATAGTTGATAGTGTAGGAGAGTATTGATTTTTGTGTGTGTTGTTTAGTTGTTTACTGTGTATTGTTTTTTTTGTGTCCTCTTTCACTTTGAGAAGAAGACGAATATGATGACAAACTGCATATTGATGATATTGGGGTTGTACATATGCGTAGACACCATGGTAGGAGATCAAATACGCAGAGGTATTTTTGGTGCACAAAAATGAGATAACATTGCCGTTGGTTTCTCTAATTTGCTTTCTTCTGCTTGTAATTTGTGCACAATCTTAAGAAGGGTTTTGATCTTTAATATCGTGGAGTTTTTGAGGGTCTCTCTTCAGCATTGTTCCTATGTGTGGGTGATTGTAATTATGAGCTTGTTAACTCCTCGGTGAAAATTGATAGTATGTACCTGCAAGATTCCATTCACTAATCTCGACAAGTTCAAAGAGATGAACAACAAGGCTTGTTCTTTCACCAAGATGCTTGGGGATAAGGAACCTATGAGAGAAAATGAGGACAAAAGGAGATATTGGGAAAATATTTAGAGAAATTTGTGTTATCAATAACTCATTTAATGTACAACCATGGGAATCTTGTTTTCCATCTTTGCCGGAGCCAAAATGGCTTGAAGATATTGCCTCTAGGGGAGGTGCGAAAAGGTACAATGTTGCAGATGCGATTTGGAAGTTTTTGTCTAAATGTTTTGCCAGGACAATGGTGGAAATTATTGCAGCATTAAGTTTTGAAGAAATATAATACATGGTCGTTGTCGATGTTTGCACTGCATGCCCACGAGAGTACAGAGAATCTATGATGCTATTTGTGTTTGGTTCTATGTCTTGTATAGCATAGCAAGAAGTGTCATGCCTAACCTATTTTTTTGGGTGGCAAGGAAGTAGGTGTTATGCCAAGATGGTTGGTGCAAAGGTGGATGGGTATTATGGTCTTGGTTATATTGGCAAGTATCTATCTCATGGATATGTGGTAGTAGCTATATTGACGTTTTGTTGATAGTAAATGTGTGTCTATCATAGAGATAAATCTCATGTGTGCCATTTTTATAGGGTGTCTTTCTCCTATCGTTTCACATATGGGACAACTCCATCAGTTGTGAGAACCATTTTTATAAGTGAAAATTTCACATTGTGGGGGGAATATCTTCACTATTCTATTTTGTGTTAAATTGAGTAAAGTCAAGGGTAACTTCTAATGGTAGTGGAAATTTACTAAGTTGTTAGAGTTTGAGTGGCAATGGTCAACACTAGTGGCTACACTTGAGAACATTGTAAACATTCCCCTATTAAGTTTGAACGGTGGAGAATATGGTCATCATTAATGTTGTGAACAATTGTATAGGAGAGCAACTGGCTATAGAGATCCTTTGACTGCTAGACTTTGTGGAAGTGTGGTCATCCAGTGATAAGTTCACTTGAAGTGAAAGTGAGATCAGTTCTCATATGTAGGTGATCATGTGCAGCAAGATCCAAATAAAAGTATGTGTTGGCATATGATTATGTTTTCACTTCGTTTGATGTGATTTTTACCCATGGTCACACTAAGGGGGGGTGTTAGGAATTAGTTCTTACATGGGATGAGCGTGTTATAATATCACATAGATAGGATATAATATTATTAGTTTTACAAGAGATTATAGATATGTGAGTTGTTAGAACAACTCATATAATTGGAAGTGGTTCCTATAATATATGAGATCAAACTCCTATATAAGTTTGTAATATATTGAATGAAATAAGATATTGAAATCAAATAATTATTTTATTATGTGCACTCGGCAATCCAATTCCCTCATCTCCCCCTAATTTGAATCTTTAGGAAGATATTTGTGTTGTTGAATCTTCTTGGGTTTTGTGGGTGTTATTTTGTGAGTCTTGTATTTGAATAAGAGCAGTTGTCTATGTTTTCTTGTCGTGTGTGTGTTTGTGTTTTGGGTTTCCTAGAAGGCCTCCTAGCTCTAGTGTTGGCTGTGAGAAACCCTATGGTTGGGAGGTGAGCTTTCCATTGGCTTGGAAAATATATTTGTGTTCTAAGGTAATGTTTAAGGTATCGCAAATTATGTAAACATGGATATTAGTCATAGTGAATTTGTGTGCAAGGTACATTGATCAATTCACCACTCCCTAGGATGATATGGGTTTTGCAATTTGATTGGGGAGTGTTCCAATGCCAAACTTCAAGTATAATGTTAACATTTTTGTCAATTTAATGACATAATGCTACTACCAATGTAAAAAGTGATATCATCTCCTAGTGTGTTATAGTCTTTCCATCTTAGTAGTCAATTTTTGCTAAAACCACCCAAGTAGGGAAAAAAAATACCATATAATTTATATCATACATTAGAATGAGATCATCATAATCATAATTAATTTACTAATACAAGTTTAATATTATGAAACTCCTAATGCCAACTTTATACTAAAACCAGTTAAGCTAATAGCAACAATCATGTTTAATGGTTTGATCTCAAAGATCCTCTTGATAAGTATGCTTAGTACCTTGGGAAATCATCTTAGATATACTATTCTTAATAGACACTAAATTGTGATTATTACCATATTATTTATTATTAAAACAATTCCAACTAAAATAAATAAATAATCACTATTTAAAAGTTTATTCAATTGGAAAAAATATTATTAGTTGGTTGCAATTTTTTCATTTTTCTAATTGTTAGCATTCCAAGAAAACATGATGAAGAGGGAACGAATATCAAAGAACATTTGGAGAAGTATTCTACTAATATCTATTTTATGGTAAAATTTGATGAAACTCTTATGGAAACAGTTGAACCTAGGACCATATGGGTTACAAAACTTAGATATGAAGTGGATGATAGCATTTTTGAGCTCCATGCAAAAATGTTGCTTGAAGCCCCATTGGATGACAAAACAAAGCATTTTGGTATAGCAGAAGAGAAGGCCCTTGAAGTCAAAACTAGCTTTAACAGTCCAAGAGAAGAGAGAAGAAAATAGAAAAGATGTCTGCATATGTACAAAATGTAATTCATAAGATAGACACTCAACTAGGTTCTAGATCCAAACTGGTAGTGGAATTGGTAGTAGCTAGTACTATAGAGGTGAAGAAGCCTAAAGTTCACATTTCTAATATCACTTCTGACTCTGACCCTGAGGACAATGAACCTATAGCTTTCAGAAGGGTACAAAGGAAGAAAGTAGATCAACCATTGGTAGAGTAGAAGAAGGCAGAGCCTAGGAGGAGACTTGTCAGAAAGGCAACTAAACCGACTACACCTCCACCTCCACCTCCACAAGGAAGCCTTTACAAAAGAGGAAACTAGTCACATCCACTCTGGCAACCACAAATAAAAAGAAGAAGAGTGATGACACTTAAGTCTGATAAGATTGAAATGACCTGTGTTGAGCTAATTGATGAAATTACAAAAGATGGAATTTTGAAGAATGTATCTAAGTATTATGAAGGTTTAGAGGAAAATGAGCTAAATGAATTATAAGAGGTTATTATGTGACATATAAACATTTATAAGAAAGCTTTAGTAGAAATTTTGAAGGAGATACCTCTGTCTTTGTATAATAAACTTGATGTTAGAAGACTTGATGCTATCAAGAGGGATAAGGAAATTAAGGAAGTAGCACTTTTGGATATGTGTGGTACAATTAACAATGAGGAAATGAAAAGATGCATAGATGTTGCTAATAGAATAGTTTTTAGTAGAAAAAAATGACAAATAAGCCTTATGATGGGAAGAGTTAATGAGCTAATAAATGAGACCAATAAGTGCTGGACCAAATTCTTCTAGAAGAATCCGGATTTTCTCACATCTCATGAAGAATGTGTTAAGGCTACATCTCCCATCATTCCTAACAAATCAAAAGGGAAAGGTATTTTGGGTAATTCAACTACTATACCGGCAATAACTATAGATATACAAATAGAACTGACAGTAAAGGATAGTGTAAAGTTTGTACTGGCACAAACTATTTTTGAGGAAAGAAATGTATAGGATACTGTAAATATTATGGATAATACTCCATTGACAGTAATTGACACTGCACCAAGTGGCAAAGCCACCAGTGCAAAAGAGTTTGTAAAGGATAAGGTAATACTGACAGTTCATACTAATTCCGCGGCAAAGGTTATGGCAATTGACACTTCTCAGATTGAGAAGAAATCAGTCTCCGAGCTGAGTCCAACTGAATTGATGATGATGGCTACTTAGAAATTACTGAAGGAAGGTATTGGAGATAAGGGAATAATAGACCAATCACTTAGAGTATTGCACAATCTAATTCTTGATTGTCAGATTGAGAATGAGGATAGCTCTTCTGGTGAGCTCAAAACTCTAACAGAGCATATCTGTAATAATTTTCAATCACTGAGACAGATTGCAGACCAACAAGCTTTAGAGAGACTCACTGTGGCTAAGAAATCCACCTTTGATCAGATAATAGAAACAGAGAAAAAGGAAATTGAAGCTAAACTCATTCTTATAGAGAATTGTTTGAAACAAGGTAGAAATATCTATAGGGTTTTTTGCAACATAGGAATTCTTACAACAAATCTAGATAGCAGATTAAGGAGCTACATGATAAGATAGCTAACATTGGCAATTCTTTTGATGGATTAACTGCACTGACCACATCTGTTGATGGACAAATTTTGTCCTTGGAGAACCAAATTTTTTCTTTTCAGAAGGAGAGAAATAAAGTCATTCGTAGAGAGTGAAGTTTTAGAGGATTGGTGAGTCCCAGATTAGATTCACTGGGTGTACATAAAAGAGAGTGCATGGACATGATTGCTAAATCTACACCGACAAAATACAAAGAGATGGAAATATTTTCCCACTTACTAAGTGGACTGGCATCCATATCTAACACCTTCAAAATTGGTTGGGATACATATCTCCAGTTGTTGGATAAGGCTTACCCCAAAACTTTGAAGTTGGTCAAACTCCAGTGAAATTAGTAGTATTTATTTACTCTTTTAAACTCTTTCAATTCTTTCACCTATCTTTGGCATTGATGCCAAAGGGGGAGTATGTATATGTGTAAAATATTAGAGAAATCAAATAGGATCACATGGGAATGATATCAGAGAAATCAGAAGGAGTGTATTGCACAGGGGGAGCATATTTTAGTTAACTGACAGGGAATCCATTTTTCACACAAGTGTTGCCATTAATACCAAAGGGGGAGATTGTTGGCAATTGACACTCATTGGATTCATTTTGTTGTCATTGATGACAACAATATTGGGTGGAAGTCATATATCGACATTAGGAGGCATATAGCAGTAGATACCGACATTGGAGTATCTAGTGCTATACTAGTACCGACACCAACACTAGCATCAGTACTTGAAGGAAGCTGACATCAAGGATGATTTATTTAGTAAATCATTTTGTAATAATTGTCGAGGCTGACATTGAATTTTTTTTGTAATGTATTGTAAGCCGACATAAGGCATATTGTTTGTAATGGGTATATAGGTCAGTCTGCTAAGTCATTTTGTATATGTGACAGGATGTGACATAAGCTAGATAGAATATAGAAGAACTATATAATATGACATATATATATGTAGATCATTTTGTATGCGAATGTCATATCATGCAATGATCTCTAGATAGGTTGGAAAGCATTCCTGGATGAGAAGAGATACTGGTAGTAGTGTTCAAGATTTTGAACCGGTACTGAGCAGAGCTATAACTAGAACTCTATTTGGTATAGAAGATGCATTCATGAGTTAATTTTCATTGTTTTACTTCAGCAGAAGCTTTTAGTCAGTGAGACTCTTTAGTGATGAGAAATGTGCTTTAGGCAGTGTGCCTTCTTGCAACTTCAGGCCCCCATTATACATAATATCCTTTCATATGGCCAGTGAACTAATATTGTGGGTCACAAATCCCACTGTGGTTTTCCCTCATTGAGGTTTTCCACATACAAAATTCTGTGTGTTATGGTGTTCATTTATGTGGATAGTTTATTTGCTTCAAGTTATATGTTTATTTGTTTACCAGTTTATATGTGTTTGGTATAAAGACATAAAATCTTCATTTACTGATAGAACACTGATTCACCCCCCATCTTAGTGTTCTTGGATGCCAACAATATATATACATATATATACATATATACATATATATGTATATGTATGTATATATATGTATATGTATATATATATATATATATATATCATGAAGTAAACAAACAAGTGAAAGAGAATCACCCACTCATAAATGAGTGGTGCAACATCAACCTTTCACACTCATAGAATGAAATTCATGGCAAAACATAGCATCATCGATGACATCATATATAAAATAAGCATGAAGTAGGGTTAACACAACATCACCATGAATAAATATAAATTACATGTGCATATAATAAATACACATGATTAACCAAATATGTATCCCAACATCATAATAGTCCTTACTATATATCATAATCCACATAGAAACATAATGTATCATTTATCAACATGAAGTATCTAACATCAACTGGAAACACTAGAAACATAAATAAAGCCCTAAGTATCTATCAAGAGTATCATAAAAGAGTGTTTCATAGTGGGGCACTACATCCCCCCTACCTCTGGTCTTATTCTTGTAAGCCTCAGAACAAATAGAGAAATAGATCTCTCATTTGTGATGCATCCTTCCATGACACTAAAGATTCATCATTTGGGTCCCATTGGACTATTACCTACTCTATATCGTGACCCCTAATGGTTAGCCCCTAATGCTACAAAATTTGCATGGGCTCCAAAGCAAGTTTCCCTTCCTCTACATACAAAGCATTCAAATCCAAAACATTGACCATATCAGGAAAATAAGGCCTCAAAATTAAAACATGGAACACATCATGGATACAAGACAAACTAGGTGACAAGGTAAGGTGATAAGGTATATGACTGATCCTGTCCAAAACTTCAAATGGTCCAACAAAGAAAGGTTCCAACTCAGAGCCTTTTCCATAATGAATAGGGTTGTTTCATAGGTGAAATCTCAAAAAAACCTTACCTCACATAGAGAACTATCAATCCACAAGATAAGCATCTGCATACTTCTTCTGCCTATCTTGCACTACCACTAAATGCTCCTAAAAAATAGTTACCTATTTCTCCATCTCCTGAAGCATCTTTGGCCCCAAAAGAACTTTATCCTCTAAATGATTCCAAATCAAAGGAATATGACAAGGTCTAGCATACAAATCCTGAAAAGGAGGCATACCAATTTAACTATGCTAGCCATTATTGTAAGTGAACTCCACCAAGTACAGGTAATCTTCCCACTATGACTACTCATCCATGGGATACATCTTAATCATATACTCAAGAACCTAATTAGCTCTCTTTGTCTACCCATCTATGTTTGGATAATATGGTCAACTAAAGTTCACCTGAACTCCTAATGCATGCTAAAAAGAAGTCCATAATGCTTAAGTGAATAGAACAAGATCTTGATTTGATATAATCCAACAAGGAATCCTATGCAACCTCACCATATCCTCCATGAAAAATCGAGCCACAATTGTTGTTGTATAGGAAGATTGAATCAAATAAAAGTGTGCAAGCTTGGTCAACCTATCAATAGTGAACATGATAGCTATGCTATGGTCAAATACCTCATTGCTAAATAGGAAATAAGGAAAATCATGAATTCCTTAACTATCTAAGCAATTCAAACATTAAACCAATGAAATAATGCAATTAAGAAATAGGAATGTAAAATATGTTAATCAAAACACCCTATTCCATGATCACATATGGCTTCCATTTCTCTTCTCCTCTTTATGGTATGATGGCTCTTAGTTATTGCACTAGCAACCTACAATTGACACAAAGATTCAAAGTTCATGATTGTTGAAAATGAAGATTAAATGTTCAATTTTTAGATTTTTGGAGAAGATTGATTGAAAGGTGGAACATATTGATCAAGAGGTGGAACTCAGGTGAGATCACATGAAAATTGATAGTCAAACTGCTGATTTAGAGGTGAAACATAATAGACTAAATAGATTAGATGAGTCAACTGATTGAACTCTATTTGGCATAGCAGATGCATTCATGAGTTCATTTTCATTGTTTTACTTCAGCAGAAGCTTGTAGTCAATGAGACCCTTTAGTGATGAGGACTATTCTCTAGGTAGTGTGCCTTCCTACAAGTGCAGGCCCCCATTATAGGTAATATCCTTTCATATGGCCAGTGAAATGATATTGTGGGTCACAAATCCCACTATGGTTTTTCCTCATTTAGGTTTTCCACATACAAATTATGTGTGTTATGGTGTTCATTTATGTGGATAGTTTATATATATATATATCATGAAGTAAACAAACAAGTGAAAGAGAATCACCTGATCAGAAATTAGTGGTGCAACATCAACCTTTCACACTCATAGAATGTAAATCATTGTAAAACATAACATCATCAATGACATCATCATATATAATATAAGCATGAAATAGGGTTAGCACAACATCACCATCAATAAATATAAATCACATGTGCATATAATGAATACACATAATTAACCAAACATGTATCCTAACATCATAATAGTCCTTACTATATCGTCATCCACATAGAAACATAATGTATCACTTGTCAACATGAAGTAACTAACATCAACTGGAAACACTAGAAATATAAATAAAGCCCTAAGTATCTATCAAGATTATCATAAAAGAGTGTTTCATGGAGGGCACTACATCCCCCCTAGCTGTAGTCTTATTCTTGTAAGGCTAAGAACAAATAGAGAAATAGATATCTCATTTGTGATGCATCCTTCCATGTCACTAAAGATTCATCATTTAGGTCCCATTGGACTATTACGTGCTCTATATCGCGACCCTTGATGGTGAGCCCCTAATGCTACAAAATTTGTATGGCCTCCAAAGGAAGTTTCCCATCCTCTACATACAAAGCATTCCAATATAAAACATGGACCATATCAGGAAAATAAGGCCTCAAAGTTGAAACATGGAACACATCATGGATATGAGACAAGCTAGGTGACAAGGTAAGGTGATAAGGTATATGACTGATCCTATCCAAAACTTCAAATGGTCAAACAAAGAAAGGTTCCAACTCAAAGCCTTTTCCATAATGAATGAGGTTCTTTCATAGGTAAAATCTCAAAAAAACCTTACTTCCCATAGAGAACTATCAATCAACAAGATGAGAATCTGCATACTTCTTCTGCCTATCTTGCACTGCCACTAAATGATCCTAAAAAATAGTCACTTGTTTCTCCATCTCCTAAAGCATCTTTGGCCCCAAATGAGCTTTATCCTCTAAATGATCCCAACTCGAACGAATATGACAAGGTATAGCATACAAATCCTGAAAAGGAGGCATACAAATTTAACTATGGTAGCCTTTATTGTAAGTGAGCTCCACCAAGTATAGGTAATCTTCCCACTATGACTACCCGTCCATGAGATACATCTTAATCATATCCTCAAGAACCTAATTAACTCTCTCTATCTGCCCATCTATGCCTAGATGATATTCTCAACTAAAGTTCACCTAATTTCCTAATGCATGCTAAAGAGAATTCTATAATGCCAAGTGAATACAACAAGATCTTGGTCTGATATAATCTAACAAGGAATCTTGTGCAACCTCACTATGTCCTCCATGAAAACTTGAGCCACAATTGTTGTTGTATAGGAAGATTGAATCAAATAAAAGTGTGCAACCTTGGTCAACCTATCAATATTGACCATGATAGTTGTGCTATGGTCAAATACATCATTGCTAAATAGGATAAAAGGAAAATAATGAATTCTTTAACTACCTAAGTAGTTCAAACATAAAACCAATGAAATAATGCAATTATGAATTAGGAATGTCTTCTCCCCTCTATGGTATGATGGCTCTCAGATATTGCACTAGCAACCTGCAATTGACACAAAGATTCAAAATTTGTGATTGTTGAAAATAAAGTTTGAATGTTCAATTTATAGATTTTTGGAGAAGATTGATTAAAAGGTGGAATAGATTGATCAAGAGGTGGAACTCAGGTGAGCTCACATGAAAACTGATAGTTGAACTACTGATTTAGAGGTGAAACAAAATAGATTGAATAGATTAAATGAGTCAACTGATTGTGAAAAAGCTATCTAAAGGAAGAAAAAGAATGATTGGAGAAAATTAAGAAGATGACAAAGAAAGTTTTATTTAGAAAAAGCTAACTAAAAGATGGAAATAGAGATTGGAGAGAAAAATGATTTAATTAATTAATTTAGCATGTGTTTGCACTTTAACTTAGATTTTCAATTTAATCTTTGCATGAGATTTAATTCAAATAATTGAATATATTTTAAATTCAATTTAGTATTTGAATATATTTAGAACCTGACTTTGATTTTCAATTTGATTTTTGAAATCATGCACGTGTTTGAAATTAGAATGAATTAGAAGAATTTGAAATTAAATAAAATTAGAAGAATATGAAATTGAATGAAATTAGAATTTGGGGAATTGGAATTTTAATTAGAGGAAATAATTAGTTAATTAAATAATTCAAAGAAACTATTTAATTATTTTAGAAATGGAATTTAATTAAATAATAAAGATTATTTAAATTAAAGGATTAAATCATAATTAATTAAATAATTAATATTTAATTAATATTTAGAAAAGGGTTAATGATTAGAGATAGAAATTGAGAATATGATTTATTTAAATAATAAAGATTATTTAAATTGGGGAATTAATCAAAATTAATTAAATAATAAATATTTAATTAATATTTAGAAAATAGTTAAAATGATTAAATGATGAAAGAATAAGAAATAGAATAATTAGTAAGATGATGAGGAAATATGAAATTAGAAGAATAAGATTAATTAACTTAATTAAAGAATTAAAGAATCATTTAATCAATTAGAGGAATAATTAGTACATGATCAATGAGACATTTTTAGGTGTCTACATTTGCCCCTCTTTGAGACAATATCGAAATGATGTTGTTTCAAAGAAAATGAAAAATCCTGCCCCAGTATGCCCCGGTGATACTTAGGGTGTAGTGCCCCCTCGAGAGATTGTTTGTGCATTAAAGGTATGAATGATCTCTCAAAAAAAGAGAATGTGAGATTAAAGATAGAAGAATGGTTAGTTGATTAAAGATAGAGATAGGTGATGTGAAGATGATATTGACATAGAATATGAGAGATGAACCTTAGAATGAAATATAATAATGTAAGATGATAGAAAATGATTTAGAAAGAGATGATGAGAGAAGAATGTTTAGAAAGAATATACGATTTAGAGAGAAGATGGGAAATCAACAGACTATCAAGAAACAAATGAAATGAGAATGAAATTGAATGAATCACAAACTTGTGTCATATATTTTATTACGTAATATATATTCATCACTGAGCCTTACTATTGAACTATGAAGCTTAGCACATCAGGGTATAAGGAACCAAGATGTAAAGATATCTCATTGAAGAAACAAACACATAGCAGATAAGGAGTGAACCCTTCCATTTTGGAAAATACACTAGGGGTCGAGGTATGTGTGGCATTCAATAGATGAATGCTCCTATCATAGACACCCACGAGAGAAATTTCCCTAGAATTTCATCGGTTCACACCACAAATAACAAACAAAGAAAAAGATAATGCCCATCATGGCTCCTCTAGTCACTTGTAAACATCCTTAAGTAGAATAGGAACAATATCTGTTGCTAAATGATAAAAGATAAATACTAACCCGACCAAAATTCAGTAGCTATACTAACCATGTGCCTTCGTTCTCAGTTGCTTGATGTGATGGTTGATAATGTCTGATCTCAAAAAGTTGCGGACCCTATTTAAGACTGACATGTCTGATTTTGAGTGTATCCTCTTCTATTTAAGACAAGATAATGATCACTTTGATATGGATATGATACGATTGATAAGACAGTTTGATTAGTTGATTGCATATGTTTGATTAGATAGTCGTATCCTTTGTTAACTTCGTGCGAAGCGTTTGCTGGATATCTGCTAGGGTATTGGTTTCTCGCAAGACGTTTTATTGCAACATTTTTGATTGATTTTTTATTTTTAGTTTTTTTCCAAGATCTTTTTCGATGTTTTTGGATTATGTGGATCGATATTTGAATGTTTTTGGATGATTTTTTTACGACATTTTCTAAATGTTATTAGTATTTTTCAAAGGGCTTTATATGAATATTTTTGAATTTTTGAATTTTTGAGTTTTTCAGTGTTTTTGGATTTTTGAAGGACGGTCTATGATTTCTTGCTTTGATTTTCAGTTTTTGATTTTTTCAATTTTTAAGAGTTTTTTCAATGTTTTTGGATTTTAAGTTTTTCACTGTTTTTGGATTTTGTGTTTTTCACTGTGTTTGGATTTTTTCAGGGATTTTTCCAAATGTTTTTGGAATTTTGAAGGATTTTTCAATGTTTTTGGATTTTGTTAGGACTTTTTGCAGATGTTTTAGGATTTTTTCAGTTATGCCCCCAATGTGCAGACCTATATGACATGATGATCTACAGAATGCATGTGGAGACAATGAATGTTTGACATGATCTATGCAATATGCATGATGAAGATGCATTTCCTATTCGAAAAAGGTTGACTATGTTTATTTAGCCTTTTGCAATACACCAATTGAAATGGAGGTGCAAAAAATTTCATATATAAGCGGTCAATCGATCCCTAAGGTCCCTTGGAACATCCAAATTAACACAATTAGTGACTAGGATTTACAAATGGAGATGTGGAAAATATCCCCATTAGTTCTTGAAACTTTGATCTTCTTTTGCCAACGTGTGTGCAGATGAGTTAATTCTTGCTCTTGTGTTCACTCAAGATACTTAGCATCCTATATGACTAGATACATGGATTATCCTAACTTCAAAAGAATCCTGAATAGAGCCTCGCTGCTAGCAAGCTTTTAGAGCTACGACGAGATTATAGATTGTAATTTCTCAAATATTTCTCCATTGCCAGTAGGCATTTATTAGACACAACACACCACTGAGAGGGGGAGGGGGTGAATAAGTGGTTCTCAAAATCTTTTCCCTTTTATCTATTCTTTGTGAGCATACTGGTTTATGGATCAAACATAATGCAGACTTACCGATTAGTGGGGAGACAACTAAAATCCACACACACACACAAGGGGACACCACATAACACCACTATGTATGAGGAAAACCCAAGATGGGAAAAAACTCAGTGAGCAATGTTGCTAGAGTCTACTACTCCAATCCAGCCTCACAATGAAAAGACAATTACAAAGTTTAGGGTACCAACCCAAGGAGATCCTACCCCTGACTTGTTTATGGGATACAACCCAAAGGAATTAGAATCACTGATTTAGGGCACCAACACAGGGAGCTAAAACCCCTACCCAATTTATGGGCTACAACCCAAAGGAGCTACAACCCTTGCACTGAGCTGCAACTTAGTGTTCACAATGAAAACTTCAATTGCAAAAGTAGTTGTCTTGTTACAAGTGAATATTACAACCATTTCAAATACCTTACTCTATCGGTGAGATACCATCTCTACAATACTAACTCACTTATCTTGTAGCTCTTCACTTGCTGCTCCTCTATAGGTAAGCCCTATCGGTACACCTCTTCTATTCTTCTTCTCTATAGGATCTCCTCCTCACAGCACTGCACTTTACTAGTTCGACTCTCTATCGGTTCTATGTCTATCTTCTCTATATCCTCTTTTACTTCTACTCTACCGGTATGAACACTACCAGTTCTTCTCTCCAATAGGTTGAATTCTTCAACCAGGTTCTCTCTCTCTCTCCCACCCACTTACCTTATGCTCATCAAGCACTTGGCTTATTTTCTCTTACTTGTAGAAGTATCACACTTCCCAATAGCTCAATGTTCTTCTCTTCAGCAACACCAAACAATCTCTTTCACCTTCATAATTATAGCCTAGACTTCCTACCAGAACCAATTCAAAAACTGGGTGGTTAAGGTTTCCTCACCATCCTCGAGGAAAACTGAATCCAATTAGATCTCACTTGATCTGATCTTCCTAACATCCATCTACACACATCCGCCATTCACACACCTTCTAAAACATGTTTTCCAGATATAGGAAACACGATTCTTTAGCTCGACCTGCATCTGTTAGACTGCCATTAATACCTCTTCTATTTCCTTCTCGAGGTATTCTTTCAATGTGAGCTTCTTGCTTTGATCCAGGTGCCAACAACTCCCTGATTCTTCTCTATCGTTCATTCTTCCTTGAGCCACGCACATCAGATCTAATCCACAAATCATGGGATCCATATTCATTATACACCTATCGAGATACCTAACTCGACACTGCACTTATCCAACCTCTGTGAGCTTGCCACCTTGACACCATGTAGAATCTAGCTCAACCAACTACTGACTTGGCTCTTCAAGTCAGTCTAGATAGGTTCACCGACCTAACATCCCACCGGTTCCTCCTTTCTACCAGTTTACTAACCCTACCGGTCTCACTCACAGTACCAGTTACCTCATCATATCTTCCCTCATCTTGAACTACCGATGGAACTCCCAACCCGGTCTCCACACATGTCAATTCATAGCATGCACATTCCACAAGTGGTAGTCTTCTAGATCTGCTCCTTGTCCATGTTACCAATGGACTCACAAACTATTCTACTTCGGACTGCATATGCTTAGCCTTGTATTTCTTCCTAATCAATTATATTCATTCCTCTACCTGTTTATTCTTTTCTATCAGTGTTGATGTGATTCAGGTAACATTCTTCCTCTTCATCACAAACAACTGCTTAAGCACCTTGCCTATCTTGCATGTGCACTGGTCATCACCTTGCCAGTTGTCAACCACTCACTTGGTTGATCTCACTCCACTATGTCAACACATCATGTAACAGTTGACACCCTTTCCTTAATGGTGATACTCGGTAATCTACTCATCTCATTCACACAAGTAAGGCACTAACTTGTGTACTGGTGTCACTAGTGATCACTTTTCCTTACTTTATTGGTGTTCTGTAACACAAGGTGGTATCCAAGACATCACATCGTGCACTTTTCCATAGTAGTGTTGCACATGCATCTCTTCTATTGGTAGTCAACTCATACTGATTGACATCAATGACTACACAATGCCAACAATCTCTCTCTTTGGCATTTATTGCAACACATGTAGTATCCAGCATACTACATAATCCTTCTCTCCCTTTCACTGAAATAAGGATTCACAAGATATGTAGTATGAAGTATACTACAAAATCCTTCTCCCCCTTTAAAAACAATGACAAAGGGCACTGTCAAGATATCATTTCTCCTTGTATTTACCAATCTCTGATAGAGACCTTTCTCCCCCTTTGTCTTCATTGGATGTAACACTTCCTTTTATACCATTTGTTATCTTGTTACCAGTTGTTAAATCTTCTCAAGTCATAGTACTTGAGATGGGGAACTTAACCATCAACTAACACCAATATAGCATGCAAGTGTGATGTTGTTTTGTAGAGCACTCAATTTTCAGAAGGATTGATACCAATTGTTAATGTGTCAGTGAATACTACTCACATGTCAGTCATTCTGCAATAACTCTACAATTTTCATCTCCTTTAGTTTTGGGCAGTCAGTATCCTTATAAGTTCAAGAAAATAGCTCTGCATCATGAGCACTTGAACTCCCTCTGAGTTGTACATTGCAGGTCCTTATCTCCAATCAGGTACAACACCGAGACTGCAATCTCTACCATATACCAGCTTACTATGCATATGAGATCATCTGATGATCCTTCAAATTCATTATTTCCACCACAACCTATGACATGATTCTAGAACCAAACAATGCCAGACAATGTTATCATCATACCAAGAATTAAAACCGGTTAGCCCAAAAATATGCAAGTCAATAAGATCAACCACGGGGCCATCATATGTCATTTAGGTCTTTTTCAATACCACCTAAGACATAAGTTCACTTCATGCTATCGGGGTTATCGCAATGATTTCCAACTTCATTTTCTTACATAACTTGTTTTGCATTCATGTCGGTAACATCCTACACATCCTGGTTAACATCTAATACCAATTTTTAACCTTCACTCTTTGAAACATGCAATGGTGATCCAACACTGGTCAGTAGGTGTGTAGTCAGGGCAACTTCTACACACACTTGTCCTCTCTTCTTCATCCTTCATATAGGCAACAACATGTTTTTCCATGTTTCCATCTTTATTGAGGGGGTGAATGATAAATTCAATCTGCTACTCCCCCTAAGATCTTGCATCTACTTTAGGCCTTAGGAGATATCACCTATGCATTGGATGCACAGTGTCGGTCCATGGTCTTCTTCCTCAATACTTGCTTCATCTCATTCATCTTCCTATTTTCAGGCTTGGGAGTAGGTCTTACCTTCTTCTACTGATGGGTCCTTCTATTTCCTGATTCTCCATCATAGCCAAAAGTAGTGCTATAATAGCACATAGCATCCATCCCAACTTTATGATTGGGGAATCTCCTGACATACTAGTTTGAATATCTTTCTCTAGTCATGTTGTTGTCACCGACAACTGAAACCAATGGACCTATTGCTCCTGTAGGGACATTTCTCCATTGGTTCCATCTAGGTCTCTACTATGCATATGCTCCATTTTTACCTTTCTGCAGAACATAGTTGTTGTACCAACCTTCATGTGATCGCAAGTTCCTCTTCTTGCATTCAAACTCTCTATGGCCAAAACTATTGCAGTTATGAGAATTTTTTTTTCCATAATTGGAAGAGGGGACATGCATGTATCTTCTCTTGGATACATTTTTCTTATATGCATGATTTCTATGAGATCATACATTATCCATTCTTGATCTCTTTCTGCATTCCCCTACCCTATGACCATAAGCACTGCATGCAAAGCAATAACTGGTAAATGATGGCATTTGACTTACACATTTATTTTCCCATGCATGACAAGATCTTACCAGTTTTGCATCTCCATTTCTTCTTCTTTGAGAATGGATCCTTGGTTTTCTATTATGTGCAACATTTCCATTGATCTCTTCTTCTCCCACACTTGCTTCCCATTGTGGGTGGTAGCATTTCTTTGTGCTCTACCAGTAGAAGTTCTTCTTTGCTGCTTCCTTATCTTCCTACTTCCAATGAAGCTATCTTCTCCCATTTTGCCTTTACCTTTGGGATCTGCATGATTCTTCGTCTTCTTGAGTTCATCTTAAAATTTCTCAAGTTCTTTCCTGAGGAACTCCATTTCACCTATTATTTGCTGATGCTCTTTATCCTTTGTCTCTAGATCAGCCTTTAGGTCTTTGCACCTACATTCCTTGGTGTCTTTTTGTTGAGTCTTCAACTTTGAGGTATATTTCTCACACTTTTCAAGGCATCTGATCAATTGTTTTTTCTCAACAATTGAAGCATTCTTAAACAGCTTGTATTCATTTCTCAAATTCTCCATTTCTCTTTCCTTGGAGTCCAAGACTAATTTCGGATCATCAGTCAAACCTTTTGTCTCTTCAAGTTGAGTGATCAATAAACCAACCTTTTGGTTTGATACTTGAAGGTAGGTTCTCAACTAGCTACAATTCTCATGAACTGATCTTTTGTAGTTTTTAAAATCATCTTATATTTTGAAGCTCTTCTAGAGCACTTATCAGTTCACACTCAAGATCTACTTCTACATCTTCTTCTTCTTCATCACTACTTCCAAGTAGATCTTGCCCACTAGATCCATCTACCTTGTCTTCTTCCTCTTCTATGTTGTTGTCAAACACATCATATTGGTGGGATCTATCTTCATTATCCCTTTTTGATGTGTGACCTTTAGTGTCTATCTCATGGGCCATGAAAAGATGAGTCACCTCATCAACATTACTACTACAACAATCAGAACTGCCTCTGTCATCGGCATGTGAATCTTCTATAAAGTTCTTCTCACTTTCACAACTTTATTCTGTGGTGTAGGGTTCATTTCCATATAACATCTTTAGTCTATCTCATAGAATCTTTGTCGATTTGCACCTATCCACCTATGAGGAGATGTCATTGGTGAGCCCACTAAATATGGCCTTCATGGCTTCTTCATTACACTTGTAAATCCTTTCATCTATTGATCTGGAGGAAGGACTGACTTTCCTAGGGAGACCATTTACAACTAATATCCATACATCAAACTCTAGAGAAGATAGGAAGACTTCCATTCTACGACTCCATATAATATAATTTGAACCATCAAAAACTAGAGTAGGGATTGACACTAAACAAACCATTGTGTCCTTAAGTCAAAATCTACCCAAGTTGGAGAAATTTCTTCTAAATGGGAACCTAGCCTTTGATACCAATTGTTAGACACAATGCACCCCTGAGAGGGGGAGGGGGTGAATCAGTGGTTCTCAAAATATTTTCCCTTTTATCTATTCTTTGTGAGCATACCAGTTTATCGATCAAACATAATGCAGACTTACCAATTAGTGGGGAGACAACTAAAATCCACACACACACACAAGGGGACATCACATAACACCAGTATGTACAAGGAAAACCCAAGATGGGAAAAAATTCAATGAGCAATGTTGTTGGAGTCTACTGCTCCAATCCAATCTCACAATGAAAACATAGTTACAAAGTTTAAGGCACCAACCCAAGGAGAACCTACTCTTGACTTATTTATGGGCTAAAACCCAAAAGTAATTACAATCCCTAATTTAGGGCACCAACCCAAAGAGCTACAACCCCTACTTGATTTATAGGCTACAAACCAAAGGAGCTACAACCCCTACACCAAGCTACAAATTAGTGTTCACAATGAAAAATTCAATTACAAAAGTAGTTATCTTGTTACAAGTGAATCTTGCAACCATTTCAAATACCTTACTCTGCCGGTGAGATACCTTCTCTACAACACTGACTCACTTCTCTTGCAGCTCTTCACCTGCTACTCCTCTGCCAGTAAGCTCTACTGGTACACCTCTTCTAATCTTCTTCTCTGCAGGATCTCCTCCTCACAGCACTACACTTTACTAGTTCGGCTCTCTATCAGTTCTTTGTCTATCTTCTCTACAACCTCCTTCACTTCTACTCTACTGGTATGATTACTACTGATTCTTCTCTCCAATCAGTTGAATGCTTCAACCATGTTCTCTCTCTCTCCTACCAACTTCTCTAATGCTCATCAAGCACTTGGCTTATTTTCTCTTACTTGCAGAAGTATCACACTTTGTAGTAGCTCAATGTTCTTCTCTTCAGCATCACCAAACAATCTCTTTTGCCTTCATACTTATAGCCCAAACTTCTACCAAAACAAATTCAAAAACTGGACAGTTAGGATTTCCTCACAATCCTCGAGGCAAACCAAATCCAATTAGATCCTACTCAATCTAATCTTCCTAACATCCATATGCACACATCCGCCATTCACGCACCTTCTAAAACATGTTTTCCAGATATAGGAAACATGATTCTTTATCTCCACCTGCATCTATCAGACTGCCATTAATACCTCTTCTATTTCCTTCTCGAGGTATTATTTCAATGTGATCTTCTTTCTTTGATCTAGGTGCCAACAACTCCCCAATTCTTCTCTATCATTCATTCTTCCTCAAGCCACACACATCAAATCCAATCCACAAATCATGGGATCTATATTCATTATACACCTATTGAGATACCTAACTCGACACTGCACTTCTCCAACATCTATGAGCTTACCACCTTGACACCATGTAGCATCCACATCAACCAACTATTGACTTGGTGCTTCAAGTCGGTGCAAATAGGATCACTGACCTAACATCCTACTAGTTCCTCATTTCTACCAGTTTACTAACTATGCCGATCTTACTCACTATACCAGTTACGTCATCATATCTGCCCTCATCTTCAACTACTGATGGAACTCCCAAACTGGTCTCCAGATATGTCAATTCATAGCATGCACATTCCACAAGTGGTAATCTTTTGGATCTGCCCCTTGTCCATATTACTGATGGACTCACAAACCGGTTACCACTCTTGATGACATCATGTCATCAACCTTCACAAGACTCCATCTTCAATCAAGTCATTCTACTTCGGACTGCATATGCTTAGCTTTGGCTTTCTTCCTAATCAATTTTGTTCATTCCTCTACCGGTTTATTCTTCTCTGTAAGTGTTGATGTGATTCAAGTAACATTATGCCTCTTCATCACAAACAACCACTTAAGCACCTTGCCTATCTTGCATGTGTACTACTCATCACCTTGCCGGTTGTCAACCACTCACTTGGTTGATCTGATTCGACTATGTCAACACATCACATACTAGTTGACACCCTTTCCTTACTAGTGATATACTATACCGGTAATCTACTCATCTCATTCACACAAGTAAGGCACCAACTTGTGTACCGGTTTCACCAGTGATCACTCTTCCTTACTTTATCGGTGTTCTATAACACAAGGTGATATCCAAGACATCACATCTTGCACTCTTCCATATAAATGTTGCACATGCATCTCTTCTACTGGTAGTCAACTCATACTGGTTGACATCAATGACTACACAATGCCAACAATGTTCATAGCCCTTATGGAGTTACTTGCATGTTCCCATAGTCAAGCTTTTCTGTCTTACTTTATATACATGATATTTCAGTTATATATCATTCCTCTTTCACCTTGAGATGAATATTTGGCATAGCTATTTTTCTTTTATTTTCTTGCCTTGACTTGTAAGTAATGAAACCTACCAGGGTATGATAATTATAGCGGCGCTGAAGTAGAATTTTAGATTTTTCACTAGTCATATGATCAACTAGGTGTCTAGAATGAATTAGAGATCTTCTTAATATATTTGATATATAGCAATTGATAGATTTTGGGTTAACAAGTCTCAAATAGTGAAATCACTACCCAACCATAAGTAAAGCGTCGTCATAGTGTAATGTTGAAAATGAATGACCTCAGTACCTCAAAGACTTCATGTCCTAATACCTAAGAAAGAAGATGACCCTTGCTTCTCTATAATGCAAACAAATGATAAACTTGGACAATTACCTTGTATTATTGATGTTGATATATGTCAATGCAGAAATTTTGTGAATGCAATGCATTTGAAAAAGGAAGTATATGTGATGTAATGCTTTGAAGAAAATGAGATGCAATATGAAAAGTAAAACCTAAAATAACCCAACCCTTAGATATAATATTGTTTAAGGTTCATGATGTTCATAGGGTCAGAGAGTTTTGTATAGGTAGTTCATTGGTCTTTGTTTGAGAAGTTGGATAAAGATGTCTTTTCCAATAGGATATAAGGACTCAACTAAGTGTACATGTTCAACATCTCCAATGTTGATTTCTTTAGTTTTTGGATTTTTTGGATCATCAGATTGAAATCCATCTCTAAAACCCATGAATTCAGCTATAGCCTTATCATTTTCAAATGAATCCAACTGTGGTAGGTTCTGTTGCCCCCAGTCTTTCAAGTGTGGTTATATGAAACAAAATGATTTTGGTTTCGAAGTTATGACATGAGCAGGTGTTATTCCTATTTTTATTGATGCACTTAAAGAGTATGATGAAACCAACCAAGTGTTGACCTCATTAGTTGGTGTTATGCTTATTTTTGTCATTAAATTAGCATTTAATGATGGCACACATACAATTGTTGACAAGTTGCTCTGTGTAGTATGATCTGGATTGGTGATTTCATTGATAAGGGGTTCATGAACAACTTATGTAGAGAGATTGGGATCACTAGGAGAAATGGTAAGTTTGTTTGAGAGGGAATATTGTAAAGAACATGGAGGATTATGACATGGAGATGAAGGGATAGAGGGACCTTGATCAAGATTTGGAGAAATAATGTGATCTTGTTTAGGATATGAAGGTAAATGTATGCTTTGATCTTGGCTTAGAAAGGGATTATTAGGGAGGATGGAAGGGATGTCTTAATCTTTCTTAGCAGGTGGATGTTTGATGGGACTTGAAAGGACACTTTGTTCTTGATATGAAAGGGTGTCATTATGAATCGAATAGAAAAGAGTGAGGGGATCATCATAAGATTCTTGGTCGGTGGGATCTTGATCAAAAATTGGGTAAGATGGAAGTGTTTGTTCTTGATCTTTATTTGTTTCAGGACTCATTTCTTTTGATTTTGGATCATCATCTTGACATGGGGAAGGATTTTTGGAAATGCACGGGAGATTCTTGGAATGTTTCAATAGATTGGCCTAATGAAGAAGGATTTTGAATGAGATCCTCTGAATCATGACTTGAATTAGATTGGATTTGTACGATGGATAGCCATTGGGAGGTTGTGTTATTAGATAGAGATGGCATGGATTGGTCTTGTGTGACTTCAGGGGATGATGAAATGGTAGATAAATATGGTTGATTTGGGATTTGGTTGAAAGGGATTTGATTTTGGTTGAAAGAAGTATGATTTTGGTTGAAAGGAGTATGATTTTGGGTGAAAGAGGTTTGATTTTGGTTGAAAGGAGTATGATTTTGGGTGAAAGAGGTTTGATTTTGGTTGAATGAATTTTGATTTGGACTTTGGTTGAAAGGGGTGTGATTTTGGTTGAACGAGGTTTGAATGTTGGGTTGATGTGAATTTTGATTTGAACTTTGGTTGAGTGGGGTTTGAATGCTGGGTTGATGTGAATTTTGATTTGGACTTTAGTTGAAAGTGGTTTGATTTTGGTTGAAAGAGGTTTGAATGTTGGGTTGGTGTGAATTTTGATTTGGACTTTGATTGAGTGGGGTTTGATTTTGGTTGAAAGAGGTACTTTGAAAGTTGGGTTGATGTGAATTTTTTTTGGACTTTGGTTGAATGGGGTTTGATTTTTCTTGGAAGGGGTTTGATTGTTGGGTTGATATGATTGGTATGATTGACATAGTGGGCTGAAAGAAAAAGAAGGTTTACATGACTCTAATGTTGGTTGAACTGGGGTAGGAGTGATTTTGTTGAAGAATGAAGGTTGGCATGTTTGAATGGTCTCACAAGAAGAAGAAGGTTGGATTGATACTGATTCCCTCATGGTCATCACTTCTCTCATCATATTTTCTAACCAGCCCCTATGGTTGTTAGGAATAGTCATGTCTATCACTTATTGTTGCAAAGTCTTGATCTGTTGAGCTAAGTTTTCTGTGCATGGTGATAGAATAGGAATGGAAGGGATGAATCCTCCACCTTCCCTTTGAAATGTACAATGCCAATCCATGATGTTTTCTTATTTGATTTGGACCTAGGATCACAATATGTAAGATATTTTCTCTATTTCCTTGAATGTGACAATGTTTGATTGAACATGACAAACTTGTTTGAGTTGAGGTTGATGCTCTACAAAAAGGGAAGGTTAGTCAATGATATCAAGACACAAACAAGAAGAAAAGCCAAACTGTTAGTGTCAAAAATCACAAACAAAATACTTTCCTACACAAGCATATCAAAAGAGATATCAAAAGCATGATAAAATATCTAACTAAGAAGGTAAATATGATGAGGCATCTCCAAATGCCTCCTAAGATGCTCTTGGTTTCTTCTCCCTTGTTCCCCTCCTCTCCAAGTTCCAAAATAGTGTAGCTCTCAGCATCTTTTTGCACTATGGATGCTTATGGAGGTTTGAGATTGAAGTATTTGCTCTAAATATGAATAAAAAGCTAATACTATGCTATTGATACTAAAATGATTTATTTTAATCAAAATGACAATATTATTAGTTGATTATGCTAAAATGCTCTCTCAAAATGCCTATAGCTTAAATGCATACAAGTTTTTAGGATCTGGATTATGAAGAAATGAGCTCTATTTATAGGAAAAATAGAGAAATGGATGGTTGAGATTGAGTAATCTCAACAAGGGTCAGGATTGAATGATTTGAGATCCATGTGAGGGCTTTCAACCCAATCCTAGGATAACAAGTGTTAATGTGAAATAGGTTGAGAGGAGAGGGAATAATCATTAAATGCTTGACATGACTTTGGGAGTTAAGGTTAGGGTTAGTTGAATGAATAAACTCTTTATTCAAAGAATAAAGCTTTTATCCAATGGATAAACTCTTGTGCAAAGGCAAAAGGGATAAAATATGGTCAAAGCAATAAATGTTTGAGGAGACCCATGAGTGCAAGTTGAAATAACCATGAATGGTTATGTAAGAGCCATTAATGGCCATGTAAGAGCCATTAGTGGTTTTGGAAGACTTTGGAGGTTAAATTGGTGAACACATAAAGCATTTAATGCTTTTCAAAGACTTTGGAGTCTTTGAGAAGTGGCTTAAAGTTGCTTAGGAATGTGACAATATTTAGGAAATGGATTAGGCTAATTAGGAAGGGTTTAGAAGAATCTAGAAGGGGATTAGATTTGCAAGTGGGTTTGGTGGGTGAGGGAAAATAGGATTTTTATTTAAAATAAAATTCATTTATTTCAATAAATGTGTGCAAGTTGCATTTGTAGGAAAAGGCAAGTGGGGGGGGGATTTATGATTTAAATAAATGTTTTATTTAATTTATTTAAAAGAGGAAAGAGGATTTAATTAAATAAATAGAATTTATTCATTTAATTGATTTGAATTTGGTTTAATGAATTAATTAAAATAAATTGAATAATTTATTTAATTAATAGGAGAATATATTGAAGATGAATTAATTAAATATTAATTTAGTTAATTGTTGGCTAGTGGATTTTTAATCAAATAAATAGGAAATATTCATTTGATTAAATTGGACAGATTTATGTGACTACATTTGCCCCTCTTTGAGACGGTGTGGTTTATCACGTCATTTCAAAGAAAGAAACATAGGTGTGAATAATATGCCCCATAAATGTTAATTTAGTGGGTTGTATGCCCCCTCGAGAGATGGCCTCTCAAAAAAGAATGAAAATTGGTAGGGTGGTAGAAGAGAAGAAGTTAGCAATGCGGGTGAAAAATAGAAGAAATCGAAGGTAAAATGGAGAAATGGGAGGCTTGGGAAGTTTACGAGGACCATGGTGGTGAGTGGGGGAAAAGTTATAGTGACGGCGAAGGGTTTATAAGGGGGAAAGGGGTGAAAACAGGATCATTTGTAACCATGACCAGTGTGAAACCAGAGCTCTGAGATTGACTTTTGAGAGGAGCGCGTAGTAGTCAGGATGTCGGTACTAGTTGCAGAGCACCGATTCGAGCAAATCCATCGGTTCTAGTGGCCAGACGACTACGGATTAGTGGTACGTAAATTTGAAATTTCAATTTTTATGCATTTTTGATACACTTTCTACTGAGTCAAAGTTGAGTCAGAACAATAGCGCTGAAACTACGTTTGGCGCTATTGTCCAATTAACTAGCGCTATTGTGCCGCAATGGCACTATTGAGGTGTTGTTTGAGCACTTTTGAAACTTTTAGCACTATTGTAAGCTAGTTTAGGTGCTTTTGATGGATGAGTGCTATTGAGTGTTTAATTGAGCATTTTTGTCGTTAAGCAGTTCTATTGTATAGTTGTTGTAGCGCGTTTGTAGTTTTAGCATTGTTGGATAGCTGATTAAGCACTTTTGTTAGGGGTTTAGCACTATTGTAGAGAAGTAGCACTTTTGTGTGCAAAGTAGCACTTTTGTTTGCTAGATAATGAATGCCCCAGTTTGTGTGAAAATCTCCCGATGCCAAAGATGGATGGATAGGGAGGGGGAGTGGGAGTTGTTTTGAACCATAGTAGCCTGATGAGACTTAGGTCATTAAGATAAATGCCTGTTGAAGTCTAGGTGTGCCATGATTACTTACCTATTGAGACCCAAAGATCCTTGATCAAAGTATCTGTTGATAGTCTTAGGTTTAAACTTTAAGAAAGTTTGAAAACAAAACAATTTATGAGGAGTGATTGATGTCTATGTGTAGGAGGATCTACACATGTTGCAGTTATGCGAGAGACATCCAGCGACATAGGGGTTGCAGGATCGGCTGACAGAGGCCAAGATCGATTGCATTGTAGCTATTGGTTTGTATGATGTGATGCATATGCCCATGATTCGGATGAATCATAGATTGATTACCGCGTTAGCAGAGCACTGGCACAGTGAGACATGCACTTTTGACCTTATGCAGGAGGAGATGACGGTGACCCTAGAGGATGTGTGGTGCATCCTGCATATTCCGATTCGAGGGGAGTTGGTCACATATGATAGATCCTGGGGGACTCTACCAGTACAGAGATTCTTTGATGAGGATGTTTTCGTTGATGATGGCTCCATTGCTTGGGAGGAGATTGCGACCTTATATGAGCCTTTACTAGCAATTATGTCTGACATTGTGGGAGGATTATTGTGTCCTGATAGGCGATCTCATGGTCTAGCCGTTGGATGGGGACAGGTGATAGAGCAGATGATTATAGAAGGGACCCAATTTGCTTGGGAACCGTGTGTGCTGGCGCACCTTTATCAGGAGCTGCATGAGGTGGTATACCGTGGGAGGGGCTCATTAGTAGTGGGAGTGACACTGCTACATATATGGGAATGGGAGCACCTACCAATGACTCGACCAGTGAGTCTCAGGTTTCGAGCAGTGGATCAACCATATATGTTCATGTATAGTGGTATTATGAGTCAGCCCCACCTAGGGAAGTTAGAGTGGTGGCAGTGGGCATTGGATGATCTTGATGCAATTATATGGAGACCCTATCTAGAGTGTGAGCCCTGGGATGATGATGTTGAGGCACTGCCATATGTGTTTATGACCCGATTCCTCATTGGGAGGACCTCGTATCATGTAGAGAGACAGGTGCCTGGTAGAGTGATGAGGTAGTTTGGACGGCAGTAGGGACTGCCTAGTGGATTAGGGGAGTATGCTTGGGTAATACAAGAGAGATATGCCTGGGGGCCAATACTTCCATATGACCAAGCACTGGCAGAGTTTCGGATGCTGCAAGCGAGACCTTGGGATATATAACCAAGGGTGGTGGATGCAGGGGTATCGAATGAGTATATGCAGTACCTGGCGGCTCATCCAATTTTGTAGATATCAGATTCTACAGAGCTGATGCCCTAGTTTGGGGATGATAGGGGATGGAGACAAAGGAGGGGAGGTCGAGGACTGATAGTAGGTGGAGGAGGGAGAGGAGATGGTGGGGGAGGTGGTGGAGGGGATGGAGGAGGTGGTGGGGGTGGTGGAGGAGGTGGTGGGGGAGGTTGTGGGCTGGGCAATCGGATCCAGCAGAGAGGGAGAGGTGGATTGCCACTGTGGATATCACAGGGACCGTTGATGTAGGGAGGAGTTAGATCGGGCAGGAGAGGGATGGAGAGGGAGATACTGATAGATAGAGGGGAGAGAGCCACTGGAGAGGGATATATCAGTGAGACAACCATGGAGACAGGAGAGGGATCAGGTGGAGATGTGTAGGAGCAATTGATAGTACATTTGCAGTCTCGACTTGAGGCATCTGAGACATGGGTGGAGGATTTGGAGGTGGAGGTGGTAGCTAGAGATGTGTAGCTTTTTGCATGAGAGGCAAAGCTAACTGTAGTGCTGCGGGAGAGGGATAGTGTAGTGGAGAGATTAGCGGAGATAGAGGAGAGAGTCTGAGTTGGAGTAGGAGCACAAGGTCCTACTGGGGAGGTGATGAGATAGTTTGGACGGGCATAGGCTAAGATAGAGTATTGGCGGGGATTATATGAGTAGGTGGTGCTAGCTAGTCAGTGAGCACTGAGCTATACATAGATACGATAGACCAAGTAAGAGTAGTTGCAAAGGATGCAGAGCAGTGGGGGAGTGATGGGTCCTCTTCGGAGAGATAGGTCATGTGGTGCAGGAGCTAGTGGGGGATTGATGGGGCCTCCACAAAGAGATAGATCAGATGGTGCGGGGACCAGTGGGGGAGCAAGTGGTGATGGTGGTAGAACATCTGGTCAGAGTGGCATCTGAGAGAGCATTTTGCATATATGTATTTTATTTTTGGACTGTATCTTGGATGGCTCTTGATAGCCAATTTTGTAGACTTCATTGTACTCTGATACATGAGATTATATATATGAGGAGATCCCATTTTTTGATTTATATGCATTTTGTGATGTATGGATGCTATGCAGGATGGTGTTTGTATGAGTTTTATGCTTAGATGGATACGTGTATATGTATGTGTAAAGCGGAAAATCGCTAGCGAACCCCAAGTGTTTCCCCCACCACTCCAAGGGGAAAGGGGGTCACTTAAGATTGACGGTTTTCACTTAGGGGAGACTTTACATTCAAAAGAGGGGTTGAAACCCACAAGATCCAATCCCACACAATACAAGATTGGATTCTAAATGAGTTTCAAGGGTTATGATAGCAAGGCTACCCTTTTTTGTAAAGAATGTGGATAGAATGATTAAGCTAGGAATGCATGAAAAGTGAGAAAGATTCACTTATAAACTGAGATAGGGATATACTGCCGTGTACCTGCAACCTACACACAGAAAAGCGAAGACGATTGGGGGGTTAGGGATTAGGGGTTTGCCCTTAGGTCAAACCCCAGTTTTGGAATTAACCAAGAAATGAGAAATGCTGTAAATGTAAATGATTGTAAAACAAGTACTAGTACCTTGTTGTAAGAATGTTTGTATTCTTACATGCGAAGGTGTAGATGTTGTTGTATGTTGTATGTTGTATGTTGTAGTATGTGATCTCCTCTTCAATGGTTGAATCCTTGTCTTGAATGCAACACTTAGCCTTGAATGGAGACTTAGAATGATCAATTGCTTGAAGGAATGCTTGAATGCTTGAATGCTTGAATGTTTGAATGTTTGAATTTCGTTTACGTGTCTTGTACACATATGTCCTTCCTTCTTCTATCTACCAAAATGGGAGAGGAAATGTAGTTTATTTACTTGCCAATTAGGGTTGATAGACTGATTTTTTTGACCTTAGGCCGACCAGGAAAGATTATTTTCCAATTTGCAAACATAAAGACCCGAGGCCCCAAAAGAGACCGGGCCCAAAATAGGGCCAGGGACCAGGGCACTGGGCACCCTGGTCCCACCTCCAGGGACAACGGGGTGCAAGGAGAATCAGGCCAGGGCACTGAAAACTATAATTTTTGGTGTCATGGACAAGTTTCAGGGTCTCCATTCAGGTTTCATGTTGCGTCGCCATTGTGAAGACCCAAATGTGGTCGAAATTGCAAGTGTCACAATTTTAGGACGCTACATTTAGCCCCCACTTTAGCGGGAGTATAAGCGTATGCTCATACTTCTAGTAAAGTACAAGGAAACAACATTGAAAGACTTTCACTACGTCAAGGAGGCAAGACACACCAAGCCCCTAGTGGACTAAGGATCTTACGACTTTGATTGACAAAGTAAAAGGGAAGATCACAAGGGAGAACCATGACTGTCAGTAGTAAGGTTCCCTCACTGTGAGTCATGGAAGAGAAATACCAAAAATTTTCAAGGCAAAGCTAAGTTTGCCAAGAAATTTTCAAGTATCCTGAAGGGATAGATGGGGTGTATGCCCCCCTACGTTAAAAAGATCGCACACGCCTCAACGGGGGTGATTGGTTTAAGGTAGTGATACACATAAGAAATGAGAAGGGAAGGGAGCACGTTATCATAGAGATTTAGCCCCCAAGTGTGAGATAAACCCAAGGATAATAGACACAAAACACAAAGCACGAGGTGACTTCGCTTTCCTCGGGGTCAGTATGCTGTATGATAATTCATGTATATCATATGTATGTATGCATAATTGTTCTTCATTTCCCAATCAAGGAAGGTCACCTAGAAGAAGGGAACACATGTGTCTTTTGAGTCAACATGAGAGAGACCAACAAAGATCTCAATGCTTTGCATCGTCCTCAAGTAGACAACACTAAGGACAACAAATAGAAGAATGAGAATAACACATAGAAGAAGTAACAAAAGAGAGGAGGAGAGAGTCTGCTATACTAATGAAACTAGTCTAGCATGTCATCTACCCCCCGATCTTGCTGATCAATGTTTCGGGAAGGTAGGGAACATGCTAGAGGAGGAACATCCAACACAGCAGATGGAGCTATCACAAGATCCAAACAAGGGCTATGTTCATGTTCCAAGCCATGTTGTTCTTGTCTAGGAGCTAGGATAAGTGCTTTAGAAAATTCGTTAGATAAATGGTTATCAATATCAACAAGTTCATATTCACTATCAGAAGCAAGAGAAGTACCCTTTTTTTTATGAATAACATTTTCATCTATATTATCATCAAGATTTATAAAAATAGGATCTTTAACTCGCACAGGATCAAGACCATCATGCATCTTATGTTTAGGAGATTTTGGAGAAGATGGAATAATACTTGTTGAAGGTGTTTTTGGGGATTGCAAAGTTTGAGAAGCAGCTGTCTGAGCTCTAAGACGACGCTTTCATCAGCGTTCACGTGCAGAACGATTTTGTCTAGTCTTAGTAGGAAGTGGAGAAGATTGAGGAGGAGGAATGATCTCATCCTTATCACTTGGGTGTTTAGGTTGTGGTCTCTTAGGCTGGATAATAGGAGAAGAAGGTCTCTTCTCTCTATAAGAGGAAGGAGGAGGAACTGCTCCATATAGAGGAATATTTGGTTTAGGAAGGAGACCAAGTCCATCATGACGAGGAGGTATAGGTCTACTTTTAGAAAGTTTATTAGACATAGACATAGTCACATCCATAGGAATGGGTTGGGAATTTTCTTGAGGAAAGACATTAGTTTTATCTTTCAAAGGAAGAACTTCCTTCTCAAGAACGATAGGAATATCAAGTTTGGGTGTTCTAGGTTCACTTAAAGATAGGATCATATCTGTTTTCCACTTTTGATAAGATTTGAAAAGATGATCACTTCGTAGAGGAAGAGATTGGAATTGTTTAGGCCAAAAATAATCAATAGGAACGCTAGAAGTTCTTTCAGCTGGTTTAAAGAGACTATGATTAACAGTAACAGCTTCACCATTATGGAGAAATTTCAAACATTTATGAATAGGAGAAGCAATAGCTTTCATGGAAGATAGCCAAGGATAGCCAAGCTTCACACGAAATTGTTCAAATGAAGGAATAATAGCAAGGTTCACATCAAGGGATTTGTTATGGACTTCAATAGGTAATGTAATAGAACCAATTGTAGGAGAAGAAAATGCATCAAATAATTTCACAATCACATCTGTTTTGTCATAGATCACTTGATTCAACTACAAAGTAAAAAGAAATTCTTCAGTAATAACATTAACCATGCACGAAGGATCAATAAGCACTCCACGACAAGGTGTATTCTTGACTTTTGCAACTATATATAAAGGACCATTAGGTGCCCTGATAGTTTCACTAGAATCAAATGTGATGGAAGGTTCTTTAGGGTTTTCTTGCTGCTCTACAAAGTTAATCACATTCGGAGTCAAAGACACAAGACCATCAGATGAGAAAGAGGAATCATTAGTCTCAATCACATTAGAGGTATGAGAAGGTAATGGATCAGTAAAAATCTGAAGATTTTGGTTAGGAGGAGCTACAGCTGTGTTGCCTTTATCATTCACTCTAGAAATAGAGATAGTATTATTATCAATCAAATCTTGAATTTTACCCTTTAAAGCAAAACATTTTTCATTATCATGCCCAGGTTGACGATGAAATTGACAAAAAGATTTGTTATCAAAATAGGGTGAATTAATCTTTGTAGGATCGATTTGCCTTATAGGAGGAAGAGTAAGCACATTTTGTTCCAATAACTTATTCATAATACTATGCAATGATTCATTCAAAGGAGTAAACTTTCTTTCTTTCTTGAAAAACTTAGAAATAGGAGGCACACCTGATGCTGCATTCACATTGTTGTTGATGATGTTTTCATTGAATTTAACGGACTCTCTATTCAGTTTAAACTTCCCAAATGGTTGTTGACTACTATCACCCTTATCACTCGGAGCCATAGGATGTGATTGTTCCATTTGACTCACAGTCAGTTGATAATTGTGAAGAGTTGCACACAACTGTTGGAAAGAAGTAAACTCAGAAAATAGAAGTTTATCTCGAATATCTTTTTGTAAATTAGAAATAAAGATTCTTTGAATATCATTGTCAGGCACTGGAAAAGAAATTTGAGCATACAAATGCTTATATCTACCAATGAAATCAATCACTTTTTCTTTAACACCTTGTTTACAATGCATTAAATCAATCAAAGTAACTTTAGGACTTATATTGTTTTGAAATTGTTGAATAAAAGAATTTGCAAGTTGTTCGAAAGAAGTAATAGAATAAGAGGGCAACGAGCAATACCATTGTAGGGCTTTATCTCTTAATGTCCTAGTAAACAGTTTTGCAAGCAACCTTTGGTCATAAGCAGAATCGGTACATATTGTTTGAAAAGTCTTAACATGTGTTAGAGGATCACCTTTACCATTATAAAGCTCCAAATGTGGGATTTCAACATGTTTAGGAGGGATAGCTCGAACAATGTCAAGAAAAAGTGGGCTCGCAACATCAAATGTGGGCACACTAAACTTAGATTGATTCATAGAGGCAATTTGTTGCTGTAAAGAAGAGACAGTTTGTGCAAGACTGTTAATGGTCGCTTCAGTCGAAGAATTCATATTAGATGTGTTAGATTGAGATGGAGGTGTTATGTTATTGAAAGAAGGTATTGATTGAGAGTAAGGTGGCGGGACACTATGATAGTTATTCATAGGAGAGGATTGGAAAAGAGGAACACTACAAGGAGGAATGGAATGGTTAAATGAATTGCCCCCTTGCGTCATGTTCATTTGTGGAGATGTGATAGGAACACTCATTGAAGGAATGAATGAAGAAGTTGGATTAAATGAAGGAAGAGGGTTAATTGAAGAAGAAGGATTGCCCCCATGATTAATGATCATAGGGGGAATGTCTTGTATAGAAGTAGTCATTATGTTTGATGTAAAGGTAGGCATACTAGCAATAGAGGTTGTTAAAGGAACAGAATGATTGACTTGAGTGGGAGGTTGTGTATAACCTAAAGTTTCGGCACAACTCTTCATAGGCATCACATTCGAATCCACAATGTGTGCAATACCACATAAAATATCAATTCCATTCTTATCACTTTGAACCATACGTTTTAGACCCTCAATTAATGAAAGAGCTTGACTATCGGGGTATTCTTGAGACATCCATTGTCGAAAATCGTCAAATTGGTTATCCAATTTTGAAAGTTGTTCTACAGAAACCTCATGGAGAGCTTCTTCATCATTAGGAGGATTAGAGGAATCACCCGTGTCCTTGTTAAAAAGGCTATTCAAATTAGGTTCCATCTCCTCAGTAATTAAACTTCGGAAAGACTTAATTCTAAGGCTTCATCTAACAGGAATAGTGTAAGTAGGGCTTATTGTTGTAAAACTCATGCACTAGAGAGGGAGAGAAAATTTTGAATTTAGAGGTAGCAAATTTCAATAAAATTAGCCAATCTCCTAGATTTAAGCTGTTAAATGCAATCACGACAATCTCCCGAAATTTTGGAAAAAATGTCAGGGACCATGGCGCTCGGGGTGCACACGGTCCTTGCAACTTTTTTTGAAATTTGCAGGGATGAAAGTTATGATGATTTTAGATCTAATCTAAAAAAATTGAGTGATTTTACGATCTGTAGATAGGCCAAATTAAAGTTGCAACCTCAAAATTGAACCCTACCAAGATTGTCAAAAAAATGCAAAATTTGAATTTTGAAAAAGAGAGGGAAACTGAAATTTTGAATTTTATGATTTTAGAGGGAATACCAAAAGCAATGCAAGTTTTGAAATTTAAAAGTTGACTCAATTTCACGCAAAATTCAATTTTGAAAGCGGAAATCAAAGTTGGTGTAATTAAGCACTTAATTTCAAAAGTCACAAATTGCAAGAATTTGAATAAAGCATTGAAATTTCGAATGAATGCCAACACACTTTTCAAATTTAGGACAGTAAGAAACACAATTTTGACACAAAATTTCAATTTCAACAATTTGTGAATGATTAGGAGTGTTAATCCAAGCAATCACTAGATCAACTTTGAATTTAATTTTGAAAGTGTTAGAATTGATAAAATCAGCCAAAATTTTGGATTTTAGCAGAAAAATACAGTAAGATCTAACTCCCGAAATTTTGGAAAAAATGTCGGGGATGATGGCGCTCGGAGTGCACACGGTCCTCGCAACTTTTTTCCAAATTTTCAGGGATGAAAGATATTATGATTTTGTTGCGGATTCAAAAGTTACAGCTGATTTGGAGATGTTTTGATCAGTGAAATTATCAGCCAAAGGTTGAATCAAGAGGGCTTTAAAAATTAGGGTTTTGACACTTAACCACTTAATTTTCAGAATTAAAGCACAAATATGAATTAATAATTTGCAATAGAAGGGTAGATCTGAAATAAGCATTAACAATTAAACATTTCACAAGCTCAATTACTAAAAAGAAAATTTAGGGTTTTTATGCAATCAACCTCTAAAATTTGCAAAAGATCAAACATGGAAATGTAATCAAGGCATCCAATTTTCAGATCTAGCCATGAATAATTAGAAAGGATGTTCACGTCGGGTTCACCAAAATGTAAAGCGGAAAATCGCGAGCGAACCCCAAGTGTTTCCCCCACCACTCCAAGGGGAAAGGGGGTCACTTAGGATTGACGGTTTTCACTTAGGGGAGACTTTACATTCAAAAGAGGGGTTGAAACCCACAAGATCCAATCCCACACAATGCAAGATTGGATTCTAAATGAGTTTCAAGGGTTATGACAGCAAGGCTACCCTCTTTTGTAAAGAATGTGGATAGAATAATTAAGCTAGGAATGCATGAAAAGTGAGAAAGATTCACTTATAAACTGAGATAGGGATATAGGATGAAGCTGCGGACCTGGAATTAGCAGTAAAATGTCAAGATGACGTTGTCCTGCAAATTTGAGTGAAAGTTGATGGGACGATGGCGCCCGGCGTGCACACGGTCCTCCGAAAAATCCGCGAAACGAAGGGGGATTTGTTCGTCTCTGCACAAGGATTCCAGATCTTTAATTACAGCCGCGTACTAGCAACCTACACACAGAAAAGCGAAGATGATTGGGGGGTTAGGGATTAGGGGTTTGCCCTTAGGTCAAACCCCGGTTTTGGAATTAACCAAGAAATGAGAAATGCTGTAAATGTAAATGATTGTAAAACAAGTACTAGTACCTTGTTGTAAGAATGTTTGTATTCTTACATGCGAAGGTGTAGATGTTGTTGTATGTTGTATGTTGTATGTTGTAGTACATGATCTCCTCTTCAATGGTTGAATCCTTGTCTTGAATGCAACACTTAGCCTTGAATGGAGACTTAGAATGATCAATTGCTTGAAGGAATGCTTGAATGCTTGAATGCTTGAATGTTTGAATGTTTGAATGTCGTTTACGCATCTTGTACACATATGTCCTTCCTTCTTCCATCTACCAAAATGGGAGAGGAAATGTAGTTTATATACTTGCCAATTAGGGTTGATAGATTGATTTTTTCGACCTTAGGCCGACCAGGAAAGATTATTTTCCAATTTGCAAACATAAAGACCCAAGGCCCCAAAAGAGACCGGACCCAAAATAGGGCCAGGGACCAGGGCACTGGGTGCCATGGTCCTGGGGGACCAGGGCGCTGGGCGCCCTGGTCCCACCTCCAGGGACAACGGGGTGCAAGGAGGATCAGGCCAGGGTGCTGAAAAATGCAGTTTTTGGTGTCATGGACAAGTTTCGGGGTCTCCATTCAGGTTTCATGTTGCGTCGCCATCGTGAAGACCCAAATGTGGTCAAAATTGCAAGTGTCACAATTTTAGGACGCTACAGTATGCATTTGATGAGATGATTCCTATATGCATTTTTTTATGATGATTTTTGATGTTGGATACTGACATATGAATGCAGGTTTATAAATGTTTGCATGTTTTATTTGATGTAATGCTTTATGTATGTAATGCCATGATGATGATGTATGCTTATGATGATTTACGAACAAGATTATGGTGTTTCCTATTTTGATATAATGATGAGATAATGATATGCAATGATGTTAATGCAATGTTTGAATGAATGATGTTATGTATGTTTATGCATCTAGATGTTTTTGTTAGATGAATGTAATATGGATAAACAAAATGTAAAGTACAAATGTTTATATGATAATGTCTAAATGAATGCATATGTATAATGGATATATAAAATGGTATGAACCAATGTTTGGAAAAAAATGGTTTTATGATTCTAAATGCCTTAATATGATTAAGTAAAAATGATAATGTGATGATACTACAACTTATGGTTTAATAACTGCACCTGAATGCAATTAAAAAGGGATAATGAATGCAATGTAAAATGAATCCTAAAATGAGCATAATAAGATACTTAATAATGGATGAATGAATGCACCTTTCAATTAATGAATAGATAAGTGAATGTATGCAATGATAAAGGATGATAAAGGATGATAAAATGATAATGGATAATTGATACTAAATGAATGCATAGTAAATGGTTAATACAATCAAGGACAATTTGATCCTATGAATGAATCTAATCATCATGACTATGCAATGATGCAAATGATTTAATGAAGATTAATGTCAATAAACTAAATGAACTATATGCAATTTAATTAAAAATGACATGAATGTACTTAATGCAAAATGCAACTAAATGTAATGATGATATGACCATGAGGAATGCAAGGTTTTTGAGACTTTGCATGATGCATTGATGATGTATCCGAGTACTCGATCGTGATTGTATCCAAGACCAGCTTAATTTTCACATAACTATTCATATGAACCTTGTTCATATTTGCATACAAATCATACATATGAACAAGTGAAGGGATGGGTGATATGCAACGAAATGCAATATATAAATAGATGAGATGAAATGACAATCCATAGTGCTCTATTTTCATCATTGAACTTTAAAATGTTGGAAGAGAATACAAGCATCTTGACATAATGATTCAAGATGACCTAAGTATTTCTTACATGGATTTGATATAGCAAGTTAACACAAATAACTTGATATAAGGGTCAAGTCGACTAGAGTATTGCTTGCGGAATAGACAAGGATTATTTCCATTTATGCATGACTTGTATCATCCTCCTTGATCTTAGGCTTGATCATATCCTGAGACAAGTTCATACCTTAATGAGAAACAAAACCTTTATCCAATTGGATGAGGAGGAAAAAAAGAAGGAGCATTGTTCTTGTAAGTAAATAGTATGTACATAAAGAATAAAGAATATGGATCCTTGGTAATGGTTCATGCTCATATGGTCGAGGTATACACTGTAGTCAGCAAGCCGTAGTGATCTATGACTGCATTTTGCATAAGATCACGTAGCTTTAGTGAACTTCCCACATAGACACCATTAGTACATGCCCCAGAACTTCATTGGAATAATTTGTAGAAGATACACAAGCAATGCCATAGGAACCTGATACATATAAATGAATAATTTACTCACAAATCAACCAAGTATTTGATAGCTTAACACAATTTTCTTGTCAAAGAAAACGTCATTTTGTCTTTGTTTTGGTAAGGAAGGATGCATCCTTGTTGGAGACAGTTTTGAGTGTTGATGTTGATTGTTTGGTCAATTTTGAGAACTGATCATCGTGCGAGGATTTTTTTCAATGCTTGTTTGGTATCTATGTGGATGAGTGTGTACAAGGGGTTGCCATGTTTTTATTTGATTTTCGATGTTTTCTGATGTTTTTGGATTTTGTGAGACATTTTTCCAATGTTTTTGGTATTTTGTGAGACAATTTTGAATGTTTGAACCCAACGAATCATAAGAATAATGTATAATCCACTTCCATCAATAGGTTAAGGGCATTGCCCCCAATTTAGACATGACTATGAAAAAGCAGGATGCAAGATGGATGCAGTACTTTCTTAATCGTGGATTTATAACAAGCCATGGTGGTGGATGGATGGATGTATGCATGAAGTGAATGTGATCGCAACAATTCTGAAAGACAATGGAGCCATAGCCTTTACGAGTGGTGCCTGTTTGCCAGGTTTTCACCATCGTATTTACCCAATGTGCCACCGGAGTGGTTGTTCATTGTTTGGATGCATGATTTTTCTTTACTATTTTGATGTTTGTGTATTTTTCTTTAGGACCTTTTATCTGGATGTTTTTGGTATTTTTGCCAGTATATGTGGGAGTCTAATGCTCTATGTAGCTTATGTGTAAAACCGTTTGAGGTGCATGCTGTTGATCGGATCTGCTAGCAGTTCTCCTTCTGATGTAGGCAACTGATATGCCCCGGACCGAAATACAGCAGTGACAACATATGGACCTAGCCAATTTGATTCAAACTTTCCTTGATGTTCTCGGTTGGGTTGGTTACGAGGATTTTCTCAAAGAACAAGATCACCTACCTCGAATGTAGGAGGCCTAACTCGATAATTATAACTTCTACTCATGCATTGTTGATAGGCTTTGAGGTGATTGTATGCAGCTTGTCGCTTCTCATCATGTAGCTCTAAGTCTTGGAGATGGGATACTCTATATGCTTCATCATCGATGAGATTGTGCAAGGAAACCCATAGTGATGGCAACTCGACCTCAATAGGTAGAATAGCTTCTACACCATAGACCAATGAGTATGGAGTTGCACCTGTAGGGGTTTGAATGCTAGTTCGATATGCCCATAGTGTTGGATTCAATTGAACGTTCCAATCATGACCGACATCATTGACTGTCTTCTTTAGGATCCTTAATATGTTTTTGTTTGATGCTTTAGCCTGACCATTGCCTTGTGGGTAATAGGGAGTGGAAAAGTAGTGTTGGATGTGAAATTTCTCATAGAGTTCACGGACATCTTGATTTTTTAAAGGAAGACCGTTATCTGTGATGATGGACATGGGTACACCATATCGGCAGATGATGTAATTGAGGATGAATGAGGTGATCTTCTTGTCGGTAACTTGGGTAAGTGGAACAGCTTCGATCCACTTTGTGAAGTATTCAGTGGCGGTAATAATGAATTTATGGCCATTGGATGAAGATGGATGGATTTTACCCACAAGGTCAAGGCCCCATTGACAAAAAGGCCATGGTGTCGTGATTGGTTGCAATTCCTATGCCGGTGCATGTATTAGGTCTCCATGAACTTGGCATTTCTTGCACTTTCTGACAAAATAGTAGGAGTCCTTTTCCATAGATGGCCAATAGTATCCATTACGTAGGAGTATCTTGGCTAGTGACGGACCGCTTGCATGAGTTCCACAAATTCCTTCATGTACCTCTTCCAAGGCCTTTGTTATCTCATCTTTTTCTAGACATTGAAGGAGAGTACCATCAAGACTGCATCGGTATAGGGTTTCAGCAATAATGGTATATCAAGGAGTTTGGTGAATGAAGGTTTTACATTGGTTATTTGATTGGTTAGGAGGGAGGGTGTGATTGCGGAGATAGGTGTAGAACTCACCGTACCATGGGGATTTGGAACCAACAAGGTGAAATATCATCTCGGATTTGGGGATATCATAAGCGGGGATCCAAAGTTGTTCTACCAAGAAATCATAGCGTGTAGAATTCTGTAGAAGATCTAGGAGAGATGCGATGGTAGCCATAGCATCAGTAGCTTGATTCTGATCTCTTGGTATCTACTCAAAAGTAGTTGTAGTAAATTATGCCTTTAGACTGTCCACCATTTGCTTGTATGGCATGATTTTATCATCCTTGGTCTGATATTCATCTGTTGCTTGTCAAATGACCAGTTGTGAGTCACCATATATGTGTAGCTCTTGTAATTTCCATTGTACAACTAGCCTGAGTCCTATGATCAAGGCCTCATACTCTGCTATGTTGTTAGTGCATGGAAATGTGATACTATAAGACTTTGGGATGCTGTCACCTTGAGGTGTGATAAATAGAATGCCTGCCCCCGAGCCATGCCTAGTGTATGAACCATCAAAGTATAGTCTCCATGGTTGTGTTGTTGTGATCATGAATATCTCTTCATCTAGAAAATTGGAAATGAGAGGATAATCGCCTATGAGTGGTGCTTCGGCCAATTGATCTACAATAACTTGTCCTTTGATAGCCTTATGGTCTACATACTTGATGTCAAATTCACTAAGAATCATTACCCATTTGGCCAAGCAACCTGTCAATGTTGCTTTACCGAATAAATACTTGAGTGGATCAATCTTTGTAATGAGTTGTACCTTGTGTGTTAACAGATAGTGCCTTAGTTTAGTGGCTATCAAGATTACTGCTAGGCAAGCTCACTCAATAGGTGTGTAATTGAGTTCATAGCCAACCAGTGTGCGAGAGATGTAGTAAATAGCACACTCTTTCCCTTCTGCATTATGTTGTGCTAGTAGTACAGCCAATGCTGTACTTGTTGCTGATATATAGAGTAACAGAGGTCTACTTGGATCTGGTGGGATCAACAATGGTGTATTCATGAGATAGTCTTTAAGCATCTGGAATGCTTGCTGGCATCTAGCATCCCACTGAAAGTGGATGTTCTTGTGTAGTAGGTGTTTAAAGGGATGACACTTATCTTCCAGTTGTGCAATAAATCTTCGAATGGATTGTAGCCATCCTTGTAATGTCCTTAGCTGACTGATATTCTTTGGTGGTGGCATGTCCATGATTGCTTTGACCTTTGCTAGGTTGACCTCAATACCTTTGCTTGAGACAATGTATCCTAGAAGCTTCCCGGAGGTTACTCCAAAGACACATTTCTTTGGGTTGAGTCAAACATGGTATTGTTCCAGTCTATCAAAGATTTAATCTAATATGTCAAGATGACTTTCTCTGGTGAGTGATTTTTCTAGTAAGTCATCAACATAATCTTCCATCATAGTATGCATCATGTCATGGAAGATGGTGGTCATTGCTCGTTGATAGGTTGCTCCTGCATTCTTTAGACTGAAAGGCATTACATTCCAGCAATATGTGCCCCATGGACATGTGAAGGTTGTCTTATGTTGATCCTCTGGTGTGATTTTTATCTGATTGTATCCTAAAAAGCCATCCATGAGTGAAAGCATGGCATGTCTTGCTATCAGAGCTACTATGATGTTGATATTTGGTAGGGGGAAGTCATCCTTAGGACATGCCTTATTCAGATCTCTAAAGTCAGTACAAATGTGGATTCCCCCTTTTGGTTTGCTGACAGGCACAATGTTGGGTATCCAGTCTGCATAATCAATTGGTCTAATGAAACCAACATCTAAGAGTTTCTTGAATTCTGTTTTGACTAGTATTGCGATCTGAGGATGCATCTTGCGAAGCTTCTACTTGACAGGCTTGGCTCCTTCTACTACTATGAGGTGATGCATTACTAAATCGGGATCAAGCCTAGACATCTCTGCATATGACCATGCAAAGTTGATCTGACTCTTTTGAAAGAACTCTACAAATTTAGGTTGTTCCTCTGGAGTTAGAAGAGATGCCAGATGTATGAGGTGAGGAGTTTCAGGAGTCCCCTCATTGTATTCTTTGGTTTCCTTGATGAGAATCGTTGATCATACCTGTTGTGTGCTATAGGGAAAGATGTCAAACCTTTCATCCTTAGGTGCCTTAGAGAGGTTTTCATCATTGGATACACTCTTTATTTTTACTTTTGTTGAATCAAACAGTGCCACAGTGTGGTTTTCACTAGAAGATCCATGTTTTATTGTCATATTTTTTCAGCTAAAAGGTTTGGCATCCACCCCGAAGTGTGTTGTGCTATTAAGTTCTATGGTGAATCCAGCTTTGTGATCCCCGCTTGGCAGGTTATCCCTTAATTCCAAAAAGTCAATGATGGCCTCATCATTTTGGAAGAGGTCAAGACATGGGGGATTTGGTTGGTTCCATTCGATGTGTTCAGGATGGATAATGGGCACTACTTCATCAATTAGGTTAAGTTCATTAAATGTGTCAGTGAGGGTTAAGGCATTATGGTGAAGGTCGTTGATGGTACTCTCCCTGTTAGTATCAAGCATAGGATGAGATGTAGGGTCTATGAAAGAAGTTTCCAGCTCAGGAACCCAAGAAGTCTTTATCTGTGCTTCTCCGTAAATAGGGATGTCTTTGCGGGGTGGAGGTAGTGATGTGTCTTCCTCATTTGAAGTGTTTAGCTATATGGAATCAAATTCCCATTCATGTGAGTCAGTCTCTGAATCACTTTCCAGCATCTTATTACTATACCATACTGGGATGTCCATTGTGTTAAACACTATAGGTGTGATCGGTTGATGTACCTTTGTAGATGAAGTGATCGGTGCTGCAGGAAGGATGATAGGGATCAATGAATCCAATATGGGGAGTATTGGTAGTGTTGACTCTACTACTTCTACTGGAATCGCTGGTGTCGTAGATACTGCTATGGGTTCTGATATAGCTGCTACTACTAATGGTGCTATTGATGTTATTACTGCTGCTGATGGGATCACTGGTTTGATTGGTGGGATGACTAGCTTTATAGATGGTTGTGTTGGGATTTTGAGCCTCGATGGGGTAGTTGTGATGGTGTTTGATGTTGCTTTGATAATGAAAGGTGTCCTCTTTGCAATAGGCTGATACCGTGGTTTGTTGGGTTTTCCTTTGAATCTAAGCTTAGGAAAGATCGCCTTTTCAAAGCCTAGGCCTGTATTACCTTTGGGCTTTAATTTTGACAACAGTGGTTCATGTCTTCCTTGTTTGCAAGATCCCAAAGCGCTCTAACCATCATACCCCATTCTTTGCATAATGAGGAGGCCTTTGCCATATTGATCCATGGGAAGTGTAGCTTGCGGTATATCAGTGGTGATGGGATCTTTATAGATCCATTCTACTAAGTCCTCATCTTGGGTTTCTTCTTCTTGACTCTTTCCAAGGATGAAAGACATCAAAGCACATGCTGGCATGATTAGTAGTTGCTGAAGTAACTATTGTGGTTTGCCATATGTTCTAGGAGAAGTGGGCATTTGTCCCACATAAAAGAGTTGACTCAAATTGTATTCCCTAGGACCTTCCTCTGCTATTTTCATCTTAAGCTTTTCTTGCTTGGGTATAGTGGTGTTTGAACTAGCAAGGGAGGCTAGACTTATATATGATGTGGAGGAGATGGCTTCTCTATTATTAGGAACAATAATCTCTAGTTGATGGCTGATATTATGACAATATGCAGAGGGATTTGCATCACCCAGGATTGTGATCTCTACACCGTTATGTAGGAACATGATACATTGATGGTAGGTAGATGGAACAGCTTGCATGGCATGTATCCAAGGTCTTCCTAACAATAGATTGTATGGCAGAGGAAGGTCCAGAACCTGACAGATGATGTGTTTTACCATAGGGCCCACTTGAATTGGTAGTACCATAGCTCCTTTGGATGAACGCTCTGCATCATCATAGGCTTTGATTGTGATCTTCTTACAGGGATCCACTAATTCTATTGCATATCCCAATGCTATGACCAATTGTAGTGTAAAAATATTTAGGCCTGCTCCATTATCGATCAAGACTTGCTTGATCCTATGTTGGTTGATAAAGCCTTCAATGTGTAGCGAAGTGTTATGAGGTTGCTGGAAGGAAGAGTTGTCACTTTCGGAAAAAGTGAGACAAGGTGATGACTTTAGACTTCCAACCATGGCTTGAAATTGGTTTGTATTTAGGTTAGCAGGGACTGACGCTTCTTGGAGAGCTTGATCCAAGATTGTTTTATGAGATGGAGATAGGCACAATAGCTCTAAAATGGATATAAGTGCATGTGTTTTGTCTAATTGTTCCACAAGATTGTACTGTTTTAGTATGGAGGTGGTGCCTTGCCGAGTTGCCTTTATGGTAACCTTGCCACAATGTGTAACAACATTGCAATTGGAGTTGGGATTCTTGATGGTTATAGTTGCAATTTGTTCACTAGCATCATACAAGTGATTTACAGTATAATTATATGCAGCCTATGTATAATCAGTGGTATCAGTGCCTCTCCCGGAAGTGGAAGGACCCCTTTGATCTTGTGATGGAAGTGGATTTTTGAACATCAGATGATCATTGTTTGTTGTTTTTGGGTCATGTCTTTCAAATTTAATTTCACCTTGGTCAATAAGATCCTGAATAAGATCTTTTAATCTATGACAATTACTTGTCTTGTGTCCTCTCCCTTGATGGAAATCACAGTGTTCAGTATCTCTCCACCATGCAGGTTTGACTCGAGGCTCATAGTTTGATGTTTTAGATAGAGTTGCCAAATTTTGAGAAACCAGTTGTCGCAACACTGTCTCGATTGGTTCCTCTAAGGGAGTGTATGTTCATTTTTGTTTTTGCTAACGAGGTCTGGGTTTGTCATGAGATGTGATGCGACCTTGATTTGAAGGAACAATTGCGTTAGTCTAAGGTGGGGGATTTTGTCCTGCAAATCAAACCATAGGTTGTGCACTTTTGATAGTTCTGGCATCCACAACTCCATCATTGACGATATTCTTGTTTTTGTTCCAGAAGCTTGGTTTGTCACTATTGAAGTGTGGGCGAGGACCATCCTTTGGTTCATTATAGATTTTGATAAGTCCTTTCTTGATGAGGGCCCGCTCACATTTCAAACCCTTGGTGATCATGTCATTAAAAGAGTCTGTGTCTTTGACATCTAGGTGAAATTCAATTTCTTCGTTTAAGTTGGAAATGAATATTTCAACTAGTTCTCATTTAGGTAACTGAAGAGAACATCTGCTAGACATTTGATGCCATCGTTGTAGGAATACTGAGAATAGTTCACCTAGTTTTTTTTTAGTGTTGCACAGATCAGCCATGGTGATTTTGCATTCAATGTTATGAGAGTAATGTGCCAAGAACTTTTGGATTAGTTCTTCAAAGGTCCTAATGCCACCTGGTAGCTAGGAAAACAATGATGTGGTTGTTCCTCCCAAGCTTTGGGGAAAAAGGCGCATTAGGTATGTGTCTTCATATGCCACTTCGAGGCAAGCTGGATTAAACTCTCTGACATGATCACGAGGATCTCCCTTTCCTCTATATTATTCAAATTTGGGTGTTTCGAATCCTCTTGGAAAGGGTGGCATATAAAGATTCCTATCAAAGGGATAGGGACAGATGTCATTGAGTGATAATTGGTTAGTCTTTACACCACTATGAAGTTGTCGAGCAAGATTTTCAACTTGTTGCAGCAACATCTCCATTTCATTTGGAGGAGGAGGTGGTGGGTTACCTCAAGGAATGTTATATCTGATGGGATCTCTACCTCTTTCTTCTTCATGGTGACTTTGTCATTCTAATGCTTGTCTTAATTGGGCAAGGTCAAAGTTAGAGGGGAGTTTGCCTCCTTCTTGAGTGAGCTTTAAAAAGTGAGCATCTGCATTGCTCCTGAGTATTTTGTCAAAAATTCTATTAAAGAGAGGGTTATGCTGGGCCCTTTCTATTGTTGTAGGAGTAGGAGTACTTGGGTTTTTGTCATTTTCATTTCCTCCAAGTGTTTCTTGAAATTCATTGATATTTTCCTCCTCTTCTTCTTCAATTTTTGCTTCTCATTGCCTTGAGTGTGATTGGGTGTGATCCATTTTGTTTACAAGTTTTTGTTGAAGTTGAGCGAAAATGATGATGAGTTGTTGATGAAATGAGAGATTGATGTTTTGTGAATTGTGTTGCATGTGGATCTCTAGCACTTTTAAGGTAGATGTAACCGAAATTCCTTCTTTGAATTGCTTGTTTGTTTGATAAGGTTTGATGTGATAAGGTGTACAAAAATTTGAGATGTGTTACAGATTTAACTACCTAGTAATGAGAGGATTCACTCATGAACTAGTTTTAACCTGCGTAGATGTGTCTCTTAGGATGAGCTTATCCTAGATGTAGAAACAATCTAAAAAGTGATGGGATGTGTTTGATTCAAGCAATATCTAAAAAGAGAACTTAGGACAAGAGCCTCTTAATGTTTTGAGAGTTTAGAATGGATTGATGATGATGTGATGATGTATGAGTGAAATAATGGATGAAATGTTTTAACTTCAATAAAAGCTTTGTGTCACAAATGGAACAAATTCTACCTCTTCCCTTTCGGGCGTTGGTGGCGTTTCTTGAGTTATGTTGTATGTGATACAAACGTTTGGGAAGAAGTTGGGATTAATCTTACCTCCTTGGTTTTTGTGATAACTCAAAGCTCTATATTGCATAAAAGCTCTGCAGTTCAATGACTCTGAATCAAATTCGTTTGTTTTGCCTTGAAGGTAGAGATGCATGTGATGTAGAAAAACTCTATGAGAGACAAAGATTTGTCTATTGAGATAGAAGAATTTCCTCCTTTTGATCAAAGCCTTTGAGCTCAATGGTCTTCTTTTCAAGTTGATGTTCTGATGATGATTCTTCTTTCGCAAGATGTGAAGAATGGTCATAAAGTTTGATACTTTGTTGTTTGCACTTTGTTTTTGATATTTTTGGTTGTTTTGAAAGATGTTTGGTTAGATGAATACTTGTTTTGATTTTTGGATTTTATGATGTTTCTTTAACAAGAAAACAAAGCAAGCACACAAACACAAGAATGTTGCCTCAAAGGCACAAATGAGTATGGGTCTAGATCAACCCAATCCTTGGACTTTTTATGACCCTTTCCTTTAAGTGTATTTTACGTGTTTTTCTTTCCAAAGCCTGAAGTCGGCTTAATTTGTACTTGGTCTTGACTAAAACAAAAACACTTCAAACACTTTGTATCCCTAAGGTCAAATGGCCAGTTGTGATAAATTTAGCCCACATCTTGATATTTCTTTGACTTTGGTACTACATACCTTATGAATCCCATCGTGGCAGGTAAGGATGTGATATACTAAGTCTTGCGCGAGTATAAAAAATAGATGATCCCTATGATGGGGGAGTCACCACTTTTATCAAGCCACAAGTGACTTTTCAAAAAGCTATGTTTCTACTCAAGGAAATATGTATGGTGAGTATCTTGGGAGCAAAACCATCTATGCTCTTGCACTAAATTATATCTCAAATATTCTTAATCAATAGAACGGGTGGGCTACTACTTAAAGGTGTTTAGTCATTTTCAATGTCTTTGGACATAAGTTCATTTTGCAGTGACTCACTTAAGAGCCTTGTAACTTGTGGTGGGGCCCATTTGTCCTTTCAACAAGTTACATTGTAGGAATAGCTATACCCAAGGCTACAACTTTTGCTCTCACCTGATTTCTATAGCGGCTCAAAGGATTTACCATGTGAGGTCGTTCCCAAGAGTGATGTGTCTCTTGGTAGGCCTCTCTTAAAAAGATAAAAATTTGAGTGTTACTAACACTTTTCTCTTGCACCTAGGACCATGAAAGCCAAGGGAGAAGATAGTGTGTGTTAGAAGTAGGACCACTCGACCAACTTTTGGCACAAGTGTGCCAAGCATGAAAAACACTTGTTCTTTTTAACTCATCATCGCAATGTATTCTAACTATTTGGAGATGTTGCTCCAACAAACATGGTGTTCTTTTTAACCTTGAATGCAAAATTTTAAGTAAACTAGAACTTTTTGAAAATCTTGGTCAACTTAAATTAAAGCACATATGAAGGAAAATTTGCTTCGCAAAAATTTTGAAACAAGTGGATTGTAAGTTTTAATTGCACCAAAATTTGAAGTGTGGCTTGTAAATTTTTGCTTAAGTTTGATGCTAGAAATGGATTTGTTTTGTTGATTTTAAGCACCAAATGAAAAGTTAAGCCTAAACTTGCAATAAACAAAAGTTGTTTTGTTCAATTTTAGAGCAGCAAACACAAATTTTGATCCTAAGCTTGCAAGAAAGCAAATTTTGTGTTGTTCAATTTTAAAACACCAAAAGGAAGTTTTTGATTTTAAAGAGGTTGGTTTTTAGACCTACACAAGAGACTATAGTTAGTAAAAGTCAAACCTATGGTGGGCTTCCACAAGCCTAAGAATTTTTCTTTTTTCGGTTACAGGGTCATTTTTACAACATTCTGTTACAATAGCGCTACTCTATGTTTAAATAGAAGTGCTATTTAACACAAACACACTAAAAGAAGAAAATGACAGAGAAGGCAAAAGTGCTCAAACATGCTCAATAGTGCCAAAATAAGGTCACAAGCGCTCAAACAATGTCAATAGGGCTAAACTTGGTACAATAGCGCTAGAACAACAAGTTGCAATAGCGCTACAACATGATCAATAGCACTAAAGCGCAACCTGTCAAGTTCAACATTCAAACATGTTAGTTGTCAAAATATTTTTTTTTTTTAGGTGTTTAGATTCACATCGGGTTCACCAAATGATGCTCTACAGAAAGGGAAGGTTAGTCAATGATATCAGGACACAAACAAGAAGAAAAGCCAAACTGTTAGTGTCAGAAATCACAAACAAAATACTTTCCTACACAAGCATATCAAAAGAGATATCAAAAGCATGATAAAATATCTAACTAAAAAGGTAAATATGATGAGGCATCTCCAAATGCCTCCTAACATGCTCTTGGTTTCTTCTCCCTTGTTCCCCTCCTCTCTAAGTTCCAAAATAGTGTAGCTCTTAGCAACTTTTTGCACTATGGATGCTTATGGAGGTTTGAGATTGAAGTATTTTCTCTAAATATGAATAAAAAGCTAATACTATGCTATTGATACTAAAATGATTTATTTTAACCAAAATGACAATATTATTAGTTGATTATGCTAAAATGCTCTCTCAAAATGCCTATAGCTTAAATGCATACAAGTTTTCAGGATCTGGATTATGAAGAAATGAGCTCTATTTATAGGAAAAATAGAGCAATGGATGGTTGAGATTGAGTAATCTCAACAAGGGTCAGGATTGAATAATTTGAGATCCATGTGAGGGCTTTCAACTGAATCCCAGGATGACAAGTGTCAATGTGAAATAGGTTGAGAGGAGAGGGAATAAGAATTAAATGCTTGACATGACTTTGGGAGTTAAGGTTAAGGTTAGTTGAATGAATAAACTCTTTATTCAAAGAATAAAGTTTTTATCCAATGGATAAACTCTTGTGCAAAGGCAAAAGGGATAAAATATGGTCAAAGCAATAAATGCTTGAGGAGACCCATGAGTGTAAGTTGAAATAACCATGAATGGTTATGTAAGAGCCATTAATGGTCATGTAAGAGCCATTAGTGGTTTTGGAAGACTTTGGAGGCTAAATTGTTGAGCACATAAAGCATTTAATGCTTTTCAAAGACTTTGGAGTCTTTGAGAAGTGACTTAAAGTTGCTTAGGAATGTGACAATATTTAGGAAATAGATTAGGCTAATTAGGAAGGGTTTAGAAGAATCTAGAAGGGGATTAGATTTCCAAGTGGGTTTGGTGGGTTAGGGAAAATAGGATTTTTAATTAAAATAAAATTCATTTATTTCAATAAATGTGTGCAAGTTGCATTTGTAGGAAAAGGCAAGTGGGGGGGGATTTATGATTTAAATAAATATTTTATTTAATTTATTTAAAGGAGGAAAGAGGATTTAATTAAATAAATAGAATTTATTCATTTAATTGATTTGAATTTGGTTTAATGAATTAATTAAAATAAATTGAATAATTTATTTAATTAATAGGAGAATATTTTGAAGATGAATTAATTACATATTAATTTAATTAACTATTGGCTAGTGGATTTTTAATCAAATAAATAGGAAATATTCATTTAATTAAATTGGACAGATTTATGTGACTGCAGAGTTTAAGTTTGATTGATCCTTTGATTGTGATTTGGATGTTTGGGGTATGACTTTCTAGGATGATTATGCAAATGACAACGGACTAAGATAGACATATATGAAGCGTAGACAAGGACTATAAATGAGGATGATAATAATAATGTAAATGAGGATGATAATAAGGACATAAATGAGGACTATGCAAGGACTTATGCAAGGACTATGGATGATAATAAGGATGTAAATGAAAACTGTGCAAGGACTATGTGAGGACTATGGATGATAATAAGGATGTAAATGAAGTCTATGCAAGGACTATGCAAGGACTATGGACGATAAAAAGGATGTAAATGAGGACTATGCAAGTACTATGTGAGGACTATGGACGATAATATGGACGTAAATGAGGACTATGCAAGAACTTAGGATGATGTAAATGAGGACTATGCAAGGACTTATGGACAGTAATAAGAACGTAAATGTTGCCTTTGCAAGGACTATGGATGATAGTAAGGATGTAAATGAGGACAATGCAAGGACTTAGGATGATAGTAAGGACGTAAATGAGGACTATGCAAGGACTTAGGATGATAGTAAGGATGTAAATGAGGACTATGAAAGGACTTCCTATGGTCACAAGTGTGTAAAACTTTGAGTTTGTTGGACTATTTGATGTTTCAAAATGGACCTTGTTTTTAGTAATTCTGTGTGTAGGACAAGTTTTGTGGTTTTCCAAGTTTGAGAATAATTGTTTGGAGGTAGATATAGCTGGCTGAAATGGTTTTCAAACAATCTCATAGAATCTAGAGATACGTAGGATAGGGCTTGAAATAGCCCAAAGAACCAACTTAATACTGGTCTGATACAACGATACGTAAAAAAGCATAGAATACAATCTTAGGCTGGAAATTGGAAACCATTCAAATGAGGCCCTTACAATAAAATAGTGAAACAAAATGAATAGATAGAGAGTCTGGAAGCATTGGCTCCACTCCATGACAAACACTTCTCGGGCATGCTAGTCTCTCTTACCCTGAAGATCTGAAGATCTTATAACTAAGGGATTTATGTATCATAATGCAAGGTACATGAAGGGTATCTATGGGGTACGATCCACACTCTTGGAATCATTGAATGTAGGGTTTTGGGCTACTAGGTTGGTTCTTATTGTAAAATTTTGAGGGGTCCCGATCCAACGACGGATTCTCAAAGCAAGCCAATTAAGAATTTAGTTGAGCTTATCGATGGAGGGAAGGCCCCCACATACGTTGAATTCACTCAACACTCTAGCCGCATGACCAATATATTTATATAGCAGCTCAAAAAACCCACTCGAGAGTATGCTGGGAGAGATGATATCCCCAATGCATCCCAATTTGAAGTACCTCTATGGGGTGATGAAATGCCTAGTCAAAGATACCCCTCAGTATGTGAAATAAAATAAAATTGGGTGTCGTTATCACCTCCTTCCTTTCTCCCAAGGCCCCGAAGGTGGGTGGAAAGTTAGTTAATGCAACAGTAGATTCACCCCAAACACAATAAAAGTTCTTTCCCTTAAGAAAATCAAATATGATTTAATCTAATGCAACCTAGTTCATGTTCATTTAAAAGCCCAAATTGAGGTGTTGAATACACATGTGCATGTCCATTTTAAACACCAAATTGAAATGTGAAGGCATGCATGTCAATTTTAACCATTGTTGATTTTTAACCACCAAATCGATGTGTTATACATGCATGTCAATTTTAACCAATGTTAATTTTAAGCACCAAAATATAAAGTGTGAGATTATGCATGCATGTCCATTTTAACCATTGTTGATTTTAAGCACCAAAAGATGAAGTTTGAGATTATGCATGCATGTCCATTTTAACCATTGTTGATTTTAAGCACCAAAAGATGAAGTGTGATATTATGAGTGCAATTGATCTAATACTAATCCGATCCTTTCTATAAATTTGTGACAAGCTGCAAACAGATGATTAGTGGTAAAATCAAATCAACAAAAAATAGAGAATAAAAAATTAACAGAAGTGAATGTGGGATTATACTTGCCTGATTGTGTGACTCTGGATAAGCGATTACGTAATCCTATCAGGTCGAATGCGTGATTCTGATAGGTCAATTGCATGACCCTAATAGGTCGATTGCATGACACACAGGTAGATAACAAAAAAAAAGGAATTCAAACTAAATTTGATCAGAAACCTGCAAAACCAATTGTGATGCCCTAGCTAGATCTCTCATCATCCATTCAATGTTAATTAAATCATATTTAACTTGATATGAGAGAACTAAGCTGTTGTATCTGTCGAAGGTTGGTTGATCTTCCCAATATTGTATCTTCGTTTTTGCTTTGAGAACCCTTTGATAGCATTTGGCCTGTCTTCTTTGTTCCTTTGTCCTTCTAGCACTTGAAATCCTGAATTATACCTTAAGTGCCATAAACCGTTATAATTAAAAACATGTAATACAAAAAATTCATTTCCAAATTTACTCAATTTGATGCAGAATTAAATAGATCAAAGAATCGAAAATGAATAAAAATAGAATTATCAGAATAGAAAGATTCAAAGTGAATGCGTAACAGTATCACAGCGATTTTGTAATTTTATAAGGGTGATTGCATGATGGGTTCTGCACGAATGCATAACCCTATCTGGTTGATTGCGTAGCTCTGTCTATGTGATTGTGTGATGAAGAGGTCTGTCTTGAAATCTATCCAAAACCTGAAAAAAATGAATAAATTTTGTACAATCGACAAAGATAACACATAAAATAGAGAAGGTTAATTAGCTGTGATTCACGTTGGGTTCACCAAAATGTGCTATGCTCAAATTCATCATTGCTAAATAGGAAATAAGGACAATCACAAATTCCTTAACTATCTAAGCAATTCAAACATAAAACAATTGAAATAATGCAATTAAGAAATAGGAATGTAAAATGTGTTAATCAAAACTCCCTATTCCATGATCGCATATGGATTCCATTGCTCTTCTCCTCTCTGTGGTATGATGGCTCTCATATATTGTACTGGCAACTTGCAAATGACACAAAGATTCAAAGTTCGTGATTCAAAGTAATTGTTCCAGGATTGAGGAGGATTGAAAATGGAGATTGAATGCTCAATTTACAGATTTTTGGAGAGGATTGATTGAAAGGTGGAACAGATTGATCAAGAGGTGGAACTCAAGTGATCTCACATGAAGATTGATAGTTGAACTGTTGATTTAGAGGTGGAACAAAATAGATTGAATAGATTAATTGAGTTAACTGATTGAGAAAAATCTAACTGGAGGAATAAAAAGAGGAATTGGAGGAAATTAAGAAGATGACAAAGAAAGCTTTATTTAGCAAAAGCTAACTAAAAGATGGAAATAGAGATTGGAGAGATAATTGAATTAATTAATTAATTTAGCATGTGCTTGCACTTTAACTTAGATTTTCAATTTAATTTTTGCATGAAATTTAATTTAATTTATTATTTGAATATATTTAGAACTTGACCTTGATTTTCAATTTGATTTTTGAAATCACGCACATGTATTTGAAATTAGGAGAAATTAGAAGAAATTAAAAGAATTATGAAATTAGAAGAATTAAATAGTTAATTAAATAATTTAAAGAAACCATTTAATTATTTTAGAAGTGGAATTTAATTAAATAATCTTAAAGGATTAAATCATAATTAATTAAATAATAAATATTTCATTAATAGTTACAAAAGGGTTAATGATTAAATGAATAGAGATAGAAATTAAAAATAGAATTTATTTAAATAATAAAGATTATTTAAATTGGGGAATTAATCAAAATTAATTAAATAATAAATATTTAATTAATATATAACAAATGGTTAAAATGATTAAATGGTGAAAGAATAAGAAATAAAATGATTATTAAGATTATGAGGAAATATTAAATTAGAAGAATAAGATTAATTAACTTAATTAAATAAGTAAAGAATTATTTAATCAATTAGAGGAATAATTAGAACATGATCAATGAGACATTTTTAGGGGTCTACAATAGCATCACGCGAGTGTGAAGAAATTGACAAACCAACAAATAAGTTCATCAAAATGATATCCCATTTCCACTCAGGAACTAGGTTTGATTACAATCACCCAGTGGTATGCTAATGCTTAGTCTTTACTCTCTGGCATTCCCAACACTGGGATACAAAATCTGCTAAATCACATCTCATACTGGACCAATGATGCAACTATCAAAGATCCATGTGCATCTTCTTGACATCTGGATATGTTGAGTATGTGCACAATGTGCTTCTGTTGAGATCAAAGTTTGAAGCCCTTATGATGGAGAAACATAAATATGACCTAAATGGAAATAAAGACCATCTGATTCAAAAGAATAAATTATAAATATCCCCTCTAGAACTCTCCTTGAAATAATCTTTTCTCTCACCTCTTGGTACCAAACATTTGAAGGAAGCACACTGAGTATCTGACTCCTCAAATCCTCACTGAGAGTCATTGTTGATAACTCATGTCTCCATTGACTCAACACATTTTAAACAACATTATCCTTCCCCTAAATATACTTGGCCTCAAAATCATGCTCGTAAATGACCTCCATCCATCATTGTTGTCTAGATTTCAAGTTCAGTGTGTAAAGAAATACTACAATCTCTAATGGTCACTATGCAACACAAACCGATGACCAAGAAGAAAATGTCTCTATTTCAGAAAGGAATGAACAAGTACCACTAACTTTGAATCTTGAGGGATAATTTAGCTCATGATCCTCGATTTTGTGAGACTCATGGGAAATCAAACATCCATCCTACATAAGATCTACTCCCAAACCTTCCAAAGAAGCATCAATACACACAACAAAATCTCCTACTGGATCCAACAATACTAAGATAGGTGCACTAGTCAGACTCTCCCTAAGGGTCCAAAAAGTTTAAAGAGAAGTAATGGGATGAGATAACTTCAAAAACCCTTGAACAAACAAATGATAGTATCTTACCAGACCCATAAAACTATAAACCTTGGCCACACTTATAGGTGTTGGTCATTCCACAATTGCCCAAATTTTAGAGTGATCTACAATGACACACTCTTCAAAAATAACATGGCCTAGATACTTCACCTCTATCTAGAAGAACTCACACTTAGCCAAATTGGCATACAACTTCTTATCTCGAAGACACTCCAACACTGACTCAAATTCCCCTCATGTTCTTCCATAGTCCTTGAATAAATCAATATATTGTCAAGGAACACAAGAAAAAATCTATCAAGGTAGGTCTTGAACATACCATTCATCAAAATCATGAAAATTGAGGATACATTGATAAGTCCAAATGAACAACTATAAACTCATAGTGTCCATATCAAGTGTTGAAAGCTATTTGATGAATGTATGCATCATGAATCCAAAGCTGACGGTACCCTTACTAGAGATATATCTTAGAAAATACCTTGGCATCATTAATTTGATCAAAAAAGATCATCGATCTTGTACAAAGGATAAGGGTTCTTGACTACCACCTTATTTAGCTATCAGTAGTCTATTCACAAGTGAAGGGATGCATCCTTCTTTAAAAATAGGACCAATTCTCCCCACAAAGAATCACTAGGATGAATGAAACCCTTAGCTAATAATTCCTCCGTATGTAGTTGTAAATCGTGTAATATCTGAGTGGTCATCCAATAAGGTGCTCTAGATATTGACTTTTCTCTAGGAACTAGCTCTATCTAAAATTTGATGTCACTCTTAGGTGGCATACCCAGAATCTCATCGAGAAAAACACTCAAAAAATCTTGAAGAATGAAATAGCAATGAAGGAGATCATCTCAACTCTCTCCCTCATCCTAGTCATTCACTGTCATTGCAAACAATTGACACCCTTTTCATACACACTGCTTCAACAACATGGTAGAGATCATGTGAAAAGAAATAGGTCACTTCACACCCTCAACCTCCACTACCTCTTTGCAGTCTCCAATACATTGCACCATCTTATGACAATAATCTTGATACTAGCCTGATGTGCCTCAAGATAGTCCATGCCTAACACAACACCATAAGATCTCAATAAAAGAACACAAAGATCCATAGTGTTGGTGCAAACTCATAAATCCAAAACACACTTGCAAACAAGAAAAACCACTACTACCTTGGAATCCATAGCTAACTCAACCTACCACTTATCAGTTTGCTTCGAAACCAAGATTATACATCGGTCTACTAAATATGGAAAGATAAAAGAATCTGAAGCTCCTGAATCAAACAACATAGAGAAAGAAATACCACTCATCCCACCTATAGTCTCCATTATTGTACCTTGCTACTTATTCTAATGATTATAAACCAATGTAAAGACTGAGTGAGATCTCCTTTCATCTCCCACAATAGGCTCCAAAGTTGTTGGTCTTTGGCTGAAATTTTGTACTAACCTATGAGGGCAATATACTACTATATGACCCTATTGTCCATAAGTGAAGAAACCTCCCCTACTGAAACCTTTTCCTACTCAAGGTGCACTATACTACTAGAAGCTTCCTCTATTGGAGTTCAATTAGGAAATCTATATTGGCTAAGTAGAGTGATAGCGCTTATGGTGTTGTTAGTTACGATCCTTCCTAGCTTGTGAACCACCACTACGACCATAGTATTTCCCCTAAAAATTCTTCTTTGGCTAATGTTGTCCACCCTTAAATGATGAAGGGTGACTCCTAGAAGATCTTGCTACCTATGGCTGAGTACCCCTCAAAATAGAATCTAGAGCTAGAGTGCTACCAATCTACACTCCTGATTGTCCACCCAAAGCCATAGCCAACTTATTCTCAACCAATCGTGCCTTCTCCATGACTACCTCCATAGTCTTGGGTTGAAATACCCAAAATTATCTACTGATATGGGCATTAAGACCCCTAACAAAGTGTTGCATGAGCATAGCCTCATCATCTACTATCTTTGTACATTGCTTAAGTTCAAAGAACTTATGATCATACTACTCAACTAACATAGCCATCTTCCTCAAGTCATGGAACTCATTTACCTTCCTCTATCTCTAGTGATCTAATAGGAAATGAGAAAGAAACCTCTCCAGAAACATGTCCCACAATATTGATGCAATATCCAAATGAAGTTTCTACTCCTCTAGATGCCACCTAGTCAAGGTGTACCCATGAGGATGCATGATGTTCACCTAGATTTGGAGTTAGTCCTATAAAGATGCATAGAAAAAAACCTACCCAAATCCATAAGCCAAGTCTCTACATCAATCCCACTGCTAGATCCACCGAAAGTAGGATATCGAGACCTAAGAAGATCCCTCATATGTCCTACTAAAATTGCATCCTAATCAAGAGCAGCAACATCTCTCCTATGAGGTGATCTCTCTCTCTATCCTGATATGAATCCCTATCCTAATTCTCAAATTTACCTTGATTATCAAAATGACAAGACTCACCTTACCGATTACCCTCTTACCTTTGTCCCTAATGAGAAAGAAGCTCTTGAAGGAAATTAATCAGCTAAGGAACTCCATCATTATCCCATTTGTTCTCACCTTGGGCTTCCTCTTTCTAGTGGTCTTATTGATGTTCCTCTTGATGAACCTTTTCAAAAACCTAAAGACAAAGGTTTCATCGAGTACCCATATGGTTACCTCACCCACAACCTCTACCCCTAACATGCATCTTATCTATACAAGACATAAAGAAACTATAAGATGAAATCTAGGACAACTACTACAAGGCGAATAAACTAGAAATGATAATTTAAAGCTTTAACCCAAGTTACTACTATTACACACAATGGGATCATCATGAAAGTAGAGTACCCAGTGTATGAACATGGGATCTAATACTAGATGTAATACCCACCAAGAATGCCCAAGAGAAGATAACCAACTAACTATAAAATTGAGAAAATTTGTTTTTTGTTAAAGATTACAACATCACATATAACTTAAGAAATACATCGGTGCAATAAACTTGAGCTCATAAACTAAAGTCCACAAGTGGAAATATTTATAGCATTTTAAACTTCATTCCCTAGGGTAACTCAAAGACATTAATTAAACATAATATAAATAAATGAACAACATTATCTAACAATGATAAATGAATTTTCTCTACTAATACCAATATGTGTCTCATACCATAAACATAGAAAAATATCCATTTACCTATTTAATACTTAATCATGAATTATAGCATAAACAACGCTTTTAACACAATAGGTCCATTTTAATGCACCAATGCCAAATGTTCCTAAGTTATTTTTTATAACAACTAGATATTCACACAACTCTATAATATAGTAAAATTAATTTCCAAGTAGAAGGAATCACATAAAAATATCATTAGATCCCATATTACATCTCTTCCAAAGTAATCATTTCAAATATGCATTATTTGCTTCAATAGAAGATCATAATACACTAACTACATGAATAAAATTGACATTACTTATTAAAAGGATATTCCTCAATCATTTATAATAGATCATAACTGCCCCATAAATCCATAGTGGCAACACTGAAGAGAAGGGGAATACTCATTCACACACATGAAGAACCAATGAAGAAATCCCAATGCAAGAAGGCATCAATCAACTTGACCATGTGGAATAAAAAAGGTCCACCCTCATGCTATAGAGAATGACATAAGGTCTACACACAAAATAAATATAGGTTGAAACTTAGCATCCAAGGAAACATAAAATAATAGGCTAATTCACAACAAAGATTTATGACATAATACATAGGGAAATTCACAAAACAAGGCTTAACCACAAAACATTGACTTACGATAGGCTTCCAAAAACACAAAGACTAAGGTTGTAGGACACATATAGGGAAGAATGTCATCACATGCCATAAACAAGGGTTTCCATGGGTAAGTGCACCAAGATGGTGAACAGAAATTTGGCCACATGCCAAAAAAAACAAAAAAAATTTCATAACCCATATGGGTTCTAAAATTTCAAAAACGTGCTAGGCTTGGTAACACCAAGCCTTACCAAATCTAGATAAAAAACAATTAACAAAACCAAAAGTTCCTCAGAACCCATACGGGTTTTGAGGAACATTTTTTTTAAATAAAAAAATTTAAAGTTTCTCAAAAACCGTACAAGTTTTGAGAAACATATTTCTTTTGTTTAGGCCATGGGTTTTGGCTATTTTCAATGCCAAAACCCATGGAACAGCAGCAAGGAGAAGCAAAAAAAAGCATCGAAGCCACATGGGTTTGCAACAACTTTTTATTTTTCCATCATAAAAAGCAATTTTCAACAATGGCACCCTGTCGAACAAGTAAGATTTGATTTGTTTGATTATTTTTCTTTTCATTTTAATTAAATTGGGGTTTTTTAATTGATTTAATTTTTGTTTTTATTAATTTGATGTTAGATTCTTCAAGCAATCCCCAAAAATGAAATAGACAACAAAGACCTCCTCCTGCACAAGCAACACAAGAAAACCCTGTTAACATTGCACAAGAGAAACAAGAAAACCCTCAAAATCCTAAAAATACTACTCCTCAACAACCACCACCACCCCAAAACCCTCCACATCCTCCATTAGATTATGTAGATGCCACACAAGAGGATCTCATCAATCGGCTTACACAAAATAGTACCCAAATTTCTATATTGGTGATTAGGTTGAGGACCTCCAAGCTTGAGCACCACTCAACCCTTGCCATAACACTAGAAATAATAGCTAATAGTGCAAATGAGGTATCTAGGGAGGTTACGAAATGGGGTTCATGGAGGGATAGATGTCGAACATTTTATGTGGATGGGTTGTCATATGATCAAGTGAAGAAAAAGGGCATAGTTAAAGCTGACATATGTGCTCTTTTCACCGATCCTGTTACCAGTAACAACCTAGAACTAAATATGACTTGGTTTCCTATACATTGGTGTGTTCATGTTAGGTTGAAGATGCTTTTTGGGATAGGTGGTATATGGTCTTTGACCAACCACCTTGTAATAATTGGGAGGTGCCTCTATATTTTTTGAGAAAGTTGTATTGTGAGTTTATCCTCGGCGAGAAGCCGAATTACTTTGACATCCGACAATTTCAGGGTAGAGGGAGAGGCTCTGCGTAGCATAGACCTGGGGCCCATAGGGTGGTAGATCCACAACATAGGAGGCGTACAACTCCTAAACCCATGGTTCATGTCACTGTCCCTATATCCTTGAAGGAGTCTATGGAATTACAGACTCTTCAGGCAGCTGCATCATTGACTAATGTCATCGTTCAGTATGGGACACAGCTAGTTGGAGTAGAGGATGTACCAGTACCTACAACACCTCCTTCATTAGCGACACCTCCTTCCTCAATAGAAACTCCTTCCTCGGTGGCACCTCCTTCATCAACAACACCTCATGCATCATTTGGCACAAGCTAGCCCATTCAGCATATGTGCCCCACCTGCTAGGGTGTATGTTCTTGTGTAGACATTGACACGGATGAGGATGGTAGGACATCTCATTCATGTACATGTTGCGGGAGTAGATGCTATGCTTCCACTGTAGAGGATGTGGCTCTCACCAACGAACTTCTCAATATGTTGTACCCTCTCTATCAGACATAGGTGCGTTTAATTCTGTTTATGACATGTTATCAATTAAGTGACTAAATCTTATAAAAAGAAATGAATTTTTATTTTTAGAACAATTTAAAGTGACATATAAATAAAATGCATTGTAGGGTGCAATAGGTGGTGGGAGTACACCACATAATGTTCAGTTGACTCCACGGTCACGAGTAGTTTCGCCACCAGAGGTAAAGATTTGTAAATTTGTTAAAAATATAATAATACATTGGATTCAAAATATATTTTTTTAATTATATGTATCATTTCTTGATATTTTATAGGGCTTATCTGTGGCTGAGATGTCCCAACTTGATGATATCATGCTTTTAGCCATTGACTTTGGGCAGGATAGCTATGCAGTACCATTTAGATTTATATATTTTTTACTTAAGTGATATATTAAATACATTCTCTTTTCCCTTATGTTAATTTTTTTCCATTAGTTTACCCCACCCACCTCGAGGACATCTCATGTGAGAAAGCCATCCTCTAGCACTCCAAGGCAAAAAAAGATATCCTCTCGAACACCCAAATGACAGAAGGTAATTCACTACAATTTAAATTCAATTGTTGAAATGTATTATGATTAAACATGTATATGTAGATATTGATAAATGCACTTAATTTATTTGTTCTATATATAGAAACATATGGGGTTAATGGAATTAATGAATGCACCTGATGTCGATGAGGTTTAGCAGAGGGAAGAGGTGATATCTTCATATTCACTATGGATTGCATTCTTGCTTGTTCAAAATAACTAAATCCTTTTATGTCTATATCATATGTTCATCAGATTCGACAAGGCCTCCTAAGGTTACAGGAGAACTATACGAGGCTTCGGTGTGCATTTTTTCTACATATGTTAAAAATATTTGGTTTATCTAGTTTGTCAACAACTTTGGGTTATTAACTTGTATGATTGTCTTTAAAATATTACAGGCCCCTTGCAAACTTCCTACTGTTATTCTACCATTCCATTTCAATAGAAGTCCTACATGTATATTATGGGATCCAACACAACCAAGGCAAAAGGTATTTCTATCTTAGATCAACTCCTTTTCACTAAGTGAACAATGGAGTTGAAACCATCTAGTTAACTCCTTTTGGATCACTTACCATGGATATAGGAAATGGTCATAACTGATTCATCTGTGACTTTGCCTTCTATGACCACAACACATCCATCTGAGGCTCTAGTATGCTTTAGTTTTTTAATCTATTCATTTTTAGTTATTTAGTGTTATTTGACATATATGTCATTAACATGTATTAATGTTGTTTTACCAGTTATAGCCTCCTGCAGGACATCCCACGGATCCTTAGCCTCACCGAATTGTAGAAGACAAAGATGAGGTAATCAACATTTCAACTTCAAACAATTTAGATTTTAGTATTTAGTTATTTTGATGTTATATTGAGAAAATATATCTGATTAGACATTTGAATTATCCTTTTGCAACCATGTACTACTTTGAAGAGGCTTGATTTTGATGATTTGCCATAGTCATAGATATGGATAGAGACATAAAGTTATAGTTGTGGTCATTGAAGGGCCAATTTTTTATATATTCAACATTTGTATATGTATATATCAACTTTGACAGACATGGCACATGCCACATTTTTGTAACTATTATTGATTTGGCATCTATGCCATTTTTTGATATATGTACATGATTATTGTTCATTTTGATATATATGAAACTTGATATTCGATCCAATTTGTTCATTGATATATATGAAACATGATATTCCTGAAACTTAGTTATTTGCTATTGAAATGTGATCAAATTTGTTAGTTGTGTATATGTCTTGAAATGTGATCCAATTTTTTCATTACTTGTAACTCATATGGCATATACTTTTAAACTATCTATTGCTCATGTTGTGTATACCCAAGTACTGATACCGGTAATGTTGATATTTTGTATTTTGATTGAGTGAATTTGCTTTGAGTCCTTCATGCATGAAGAGACTGGAGTGAAGTTATTATTTCATAAACTCATGCTTATGGAGTGAAGTTCATCATTTCAAGAACCAATTAAGACATTTCATGCTTATGGAGTGAAGTTCATCATTTCATCACTTATAAAAGAAGAGTTGAACGAACTTGCAACATGAGTATGTCCAGGTGGCACTTATGGATGATCCGTTTGAACCTATGGGGTCATTTTTTCACTTCCTACAAAATCCTATCTCGGATTCGAGGAACTCAATTTCATTTTCTTATGGTGAGATTTTTTTTGTTGCATCAAAAACCGTCAAAAGCTATCAGTGAGAGGTGGCAAAATAGTGCATCTTTCATTTTGTTTGTCATGGGAATGAATAGTCAGGGTGAGTGCATCCAAGTGGTTGGGTTTACACTAGGTGTGCCCTTGTCTTGCTCCCCAAGGCGTTTGATCGTTACGAGCCACCTCGTAGCGATGTTTTCCCTTGAGCACTCAAAGCGAAAAAAATAGTCAAACTTTGACGTAGCATAACTCGAAGACCATGGCAATTATGGATGATCTATTTGAACCTATGGGGTCATGTTATTACTACCTACAAAATCCTATCTCAGATTTGGGCAACTCAATTCTATTTTCTTATGGTGAGATTTTTTTTGTTGCATAAAAAACCATCAAAAGCTGTCAGTGAGAGGTGGCAAAATAGTGCATCTTTCGTTCTACTTGTTGTGGGAATGAACTATTAGTGCGAGCACATCTGGGTGGCTAGTTTTACACTAGGTGTGCTCTTGTCTTTCTCCCCAAGTCATCCGATCATTATGAGCCACCTCGTAGCGACGTTTTCCCTTGAGCACTCAAAGTGAAAAAAAGGGTCAAACTTTGACGTAGCATAACTCAGAGATTGTGGAACTTATGAATGATCTATTTGAACCTATGGGGTCATGTTATCACTTCCTACAAAATCCTATCTTCATTTTAGGAAACTCAATTCCATTTTCTTATGGTGAGATTTTTTCTGTTGCATCAAAAACCGTCAAAAGCTGTTAGTGAGAGGTGGCAAAATAGTGCATCTTTCTTTTTGTTTGTCATGGGAATGAATCATCAGTGCAAGAACATCTGAGTGGCTAGGTTTATGCTAGGGGTTCCCTTGTCTCACTCCCCAAGGTGTCTGATCATTACGAGCCACCTCGTAGCGATGTTTTCCCTTGAGCGCTCAAAGTGGAAAAAATGGTCAAACTTTGACGTAGCGTAACTCAGAGACTGTGGCACTTATGGATGATTTGTTTGAACCTATGGGGTCATGTTTTCACTGCCTACCAAAATCCTATCTTGGTTTTGGGCAACTCAATTCCGTTTTCTTATGGTGATATTTTTTCTGTTGCATCAAAAACCGTCAAAAGCTGTCAGTGAGAGGTGGCACAATAGTGCATCTTTCATTCTACTTGTCATGGGAATGAACCATTAGCATGAGCATGTCTGAGTAGCTAGGTTTACACTAGGTGTGCCCTTGTCTCACTCCCCAAGATGTCTGATCATTATGAGCCACCTCCTAGAGACGTTCTCCCTTGAGCGCTCAAAGCGGAAAAAAGGGTCAAACTTTGACATAGCATAACTCAGAGACCGTGGCACTTATGGATGATCCGTTTGAATGTATGGGGTCATTTTGTTGCTGCCTAACAAAATCCTATCTTGGATTCAAACTATTCATACTAGCCCTTCAAATCGGGTAATTCAATAATAACTCAAAACTTTCCCAAAACACTTGGAAAAAAATATTGCATATTCATATTGAAAATTTGCAAATCAGCCCCATGGACACTTTCATATATAAAATTTGCCATCTTATATAAAATATCAAGCTTATTACTATTTATATTTACAAAATTTTGCATCTTAGTATGCAAATTACATCTCATTGTTGTTTTTTTATACAAAACTTAGCATCTAGATATGCACATTACAACTCATTGTTGTTTTTTTATACAAAATTTAGCATCTAGATATGCACATTACAACTCATTGATATTTTTATATACAAAATTTGGCATCTACATATGCACATTATAGCTCATATGCATATTATAGCTCATATGCATGTAGAGCACATCCAAAAAAGAAAAGTTACAACATTTCGCAAAAGATATATACAAAATTGTCAAAATCATTCTACCATATTGTAGAATTATTCTTCTAGATGGCCCAAAATTAATCAAGTGAACCTTCTGGATCAGCTCTAACCCTTAGTGTCTCAAGTATTGCCTCATGGTCTAATTCACAAACTTTCCACAAATCCTTGTTAAGAGGTCTACCACGATATTTAATCAAATGAATATTTGTTGCAACAAGAAGGTTTGAGTAATGAAGAATATGTCTATGTGTCTCAAAGTCCTCAAACAACCAGGCATTAGAATTTTTGATAGGGTACCTACATTTTATAGAAGAATAATGCCAAAATCAATACAAAGACTGTTAAATAAATGAGTTTAAGAGGTCTCAATACAACTCGACACAACAACGTGGTACCTTCTAAGCCATGTCCCTATCACAACAATTGATCCTATTGGGTACTCAATACCCTCTCTATCAACCACTGTAGAAGTCAATTTCTTTTTGGCCTCAATACAATGACACAAAAAGTAATATGTTCCTTCTTCATTGTTCTCATCCATAATAATTGCATATACATGACCTGCATTTAATAGAAGGATATAAGTTAATACCAAAATCAGCATAAGTTAATACTAATAAATTAAGCTTAAAATTGTAGCACATTGCAACCTAAGTTACTTGGTTCAACTATGTTTGATACATGGTCAAAATCCACTGATGCTTCAGTCCGGTTCATTTGTGGTGCTCTAGGAAGTTGATATGTACCTAGGGTTTGCAAAGGTCTACAAGACCATTGGTCAGCCCACTCTTTTGATTCACATTCATCCCACAAAAAATGCATACATGAAGAGAAAAAGCATGCAATATGTCTAGTATAAATAACTAGTGATGTTGCATTTGAACTTCTAAATAAATTCATGTCACTTGATCCAGTAAGTGTACAACAATCTAGATAGTTTTCAATGTTAGATTCACTTATTAACCAAAAATATCTAGAAACCATAGACTTATTTGCATTACCTGGTCCCATCGTAGAGCTACACCATTGCACAATTGTTTTTGCTTCTATTAACATTGCACCACCTTCATACTTCAATTCCTATCTAGTAAGAGCTCTTTTCACACATGCTCCCGCACCATCATGCTCTCCCTTTCCATGGTCTGCCTCAATGAAATTCCAAAAATGTTGCACACCACTTGTCACATGCATCCTAGTCAACTAGTAGAACATCCTTGCATTCTTGAATTGTGCGGTGCAATTGTCCAACCATATTAAGTGTTGGTTGTATCTTATATCTCTTTCCCTTAAACTATCATAGAAGACTGTAAAGCATCCTTGCACAAACTCTAAGGAATGTGTACGACCATCACTAATATAGAAGTGATATTCTCTTATAGCCTTTCTATCCTCCTCGGTGCTATCATGTGCATGCATGAATGCTATGTGTACAAAAATTGTAACTTGTGTAGAGTGGTAATACATAGATTGTACTTCAATTTGCAGCTTTAGTGTATAGATTTTGTGCATTAATCATATCAATTTCAATTGTTGAATGTTCATCACTTTCATTAGGTGCATTAGATGATGTACCTTCATGTAATCTCCTCAAACACTCCCTTTGTCTTTCCTTTGCTGCCTCTCTTTGTTCATTTGTTCCTCTCTTATTCTTTCCCATTGTCCTACACATAACATCATGATGACAATCCACAATCAAATAGCAAAAAAACAAGAAATGATCATAATTTTGTTATAATCTAAAGTAACAATAATAAAATAACTTCAAAAAAAACCAAAATAAAAGACAAATAAATCACAATCAGAGCAATAAAACAACAAATGATCATGATTTTGCTATTATCTAAAGTAACAATTATAAAATAACTTTAAAATCAATCATTCCAAAGCAAAAGTGACAAAAGAATATGAAAACCTGACTGTTACTATCCCAAAAAATCATGTGCAAAAGTAGTGGGGCCTTCAAACAACTTGTAATACTATTTTTTAGGCCGTTGGGACTAAAAAATATAAAAATTTTCCCATAACCCGTACGGGTTATGGAAACCTATATGTCAACGTTCACAATTTCTCATAACCCATATGGGCTATGTAGAACTAGAAGTTTTGGCCTTAGTTCTACCTGTATGGGCTATGTAGAACTAGGAAAAGGAGAGGGGGAGAGGGAGAGAGGGAGGGAGAGGGAGAGAAGGAGAGGGGGAGGGAGAGAGGGAGATTGGGGAAAGGAGAGGGGGAGAGGGTGAGAGAGGGAGATTGGGAAAAGGAGAGATTGGGGAAAGGAGAGGGGGAGAGGGAGAGAAAGAGAGATTGGGAAAAGGAGAGGGGGAGATGAAGAGAGGGAGGGAGAGGGAGGGAGAGAAGGAGAGGGGGAGGGAGAGAGGAAGGGAGAGGGAGAGGGAGAGAGAGGGAGATTGGGAAAAGGAGAGGGAGAGAGGGAGATTGGGGAAAGGAGAGGGGGAGAGGGCAAGAGAGGGAGATTGGGAAAATGAGAGGGGGAGATGAAGAGAGGGAGGTAGAGGGAGGGAGAGAAGGACAGGGGGAGGGAGAGAGGAAGGGAGAGGGAGAGGGAGAGAGAGGGAGATTCAGAAAAGGAGAGGGAGAGAGGGAGAGAAGGAGAGGGGGAGGGAGAGAGGGAGATTGGGGAAAGGAGACGGGGAGAGGGAGAGAGAGGGAGATTGGGAAAAGGAGAGGGGGAGAGGGATAGAGGGAGAGAGGGAGAGATGGAGATAGATAGATTGGGAAAAGGAGAGGGGGAGGGAGAGGGAGAGAGAGGGAGATTGGAAAAAGGAAAGATTGGGGAAAGGAGAGGGCGAGAAAGCGAGATTGGGAAAAGGAGAGGGGGAGATGAAGAGAGGGAGGGAGAGGGAGGGAGAGAAGGAGAGGGGGAGGGAGAGAGAAAGGGAGAGGGAGAGGGAGAGAGGGAGATTGGGAAAAGGAGAGATTTGGGAAAGGAGATGGGGAGAGGGAGAGAAAGCAAGATTGGGAAAAGGAGAGGGGGAGATGGAGAGAGGGAGAGAGGGAGAGAAGGAGAGGGGGAGGGAGAGAGGGAGATTGGGAAAAGGAGAGATTGGAGAAAGGAGAGTGGGTGAGGGAGAGAAAGTGAGATTGGGAAAAGGAGAGGGGGAGATGAAGAGAGGGAGGGAGTTGGAGGGCGAGAAGGAGAGGGGGTGGGAGAGAGGAAGGGATAGGGAGAGGGAGAGAGGGAGATTGGGAAAAGGAGAGGGAGAGAGGGAGAGAAGGAGAGTGGGAGGGAGAGAAGGAGTTTGGGGAAACGAGAGGGGGAAAGGGAGAGGGAGGGAGATTGGGAAAAGGAGAGGGGGAGAGGGAGAGAGGGAGAGAGGGAGAAAAGGAGAGGGGGAGGGAGAGAGGTAGATTGGGGAAAGGAGAGGGGGAGAGGGAGAGAGAGGGAGATTGGGAAAAGGAGAGGAGGAGAAGGAGAGAGGAAGAGAGGGAGAGAAGGAGAGGGGGAGGGAGAGAGGGAGATTGGGGAAAGGAGAGAGGGAGAGGGAGAGAGGGAGAGAGGGAGAGAAGGAGAGGAGGAGGGAGAGAGGGAGATTGGGGAAAGGAGAGGGGGAGAGGGAGAGAGAGGGAGATTAGGAGAAGGAGAGGGGGAGAGGGGGAGAGGGATAGAGGGAGAGAAGGAGAGGGGGAGGGAGAGAGAGAGATAGATAGATTAGGAAAAGGAGAGGGGGAGGGAGAGGGAGAGAGAGGGAGATTGGGAAAAGAAGAGATTAGGGAAAGGATAGGGGGAGAGGGAGAGAAAGCGAGATTGGGAAAATGAGAGGGGGAGATGAAGAGAGGGAGGTAGAGGGAGGGAGAGAAGGAGAGGGGGAGGGAGAGAGAAAGGGAGAGGGAGAGGGAGAGAGGGAGATTGGGAAAAGGAGAGGGAGAGATGGAGAGAGGGAGAGAAGGAGAGGGGGAGGGAGAGAGGGAGATTGGGGAAAGGAGAGGGGGAGAGGGAGAGAGAGGGAGATTGGGAAAAGGAGAGGGGGAGAGCAAGAGAGGGAGAGAGGGAGAGAAGGAGAGGGGGAGGGAGAGAGGGAGATTGGGGGAAGGAGAGGGGTAGAGGGAGAGAGGGAGAGAGGGAGAGAAGGAGAGGGGGAGGGAGAGAGAGGGAGATTGGGAAAAGGAGAGAGGAAGAGGGAGAGCAGGAGAGAAGGAGAGGGGGAGGGAGAGAGGTATATTGGGGAAAGGAGAGGGGGATAGGGAGAGAGAGGGAGATTGGGAAAAGGAGAGTGGGAGAGGTAGAGAGGGAGAAAGGGAGAGAAGGAGAGTGGGAGGGAGATAGGGAGATTGGGGAAAGGAGAGGGGGAGAGGGAGAGAGGGAGAGAGGGAGAGATGGAGAGGGGGAGGGAGAGAGGGAGATTGGGGAAAGGAGAGGGGGAGAGGGAGAGAGAGAGGGAGATTGGGAAAAGGAGAGGTGGAGAGCGAGATAAGGAGAGAGGGAGAGAAGGAAAGGGGGAGGGAGAGAGGGAGAGGGAGAGAGAAAGATTGGGAAAAGCAGAGGGGGAGGGAGAGGGAGAGAGAGGAACATTGGGAAAAAGAGAGATTTGGGGAAGGAGAGGGGGAGAGGGAGAGGAGGAGAGGGGGAGGAAGAGAGGAAGGGAGAGGGAGAGGGAGAGAGAGGGAGATTGGGAAAAGGAGAGGGAGAGAGGGAGAGAAGGAGAGGGGGAGGGAGAGAGGGAGATTGGGGAAAGGAGAGGGGGAGAGGAAGAGAGAGGGAGATTGGGAAAAGGAGAGGGGGAGAGGGAGAGAGGGAGAGAGGGATAGAAGGAGAGGGGGAGGGAGAGAGGGAGATTGGGGAAAGGAGAGGGGAAGAAGGGGAGAGGATGAGAGGGAGAGAGGGAGAGAACAAGAGGGGGAGGGAGAGAGGGAGATTTGGGGAAAGGAGAGGAGGAGAGGGAGAGAGAGAGAGATTGGGAAAATGAGAGGGGGAGAGGCAGAGAAGGAGAGAGGGAGAGAAGTAGAGGGGGAGGGAGAGAGGGAAAGGGAGAGAGCGAGATTGGGAAAAGGAGAGGGGGAGGGAGAGGGAGAGAGAGGGACATTGGGAAAAAGAGCGATTTGGGAAAGGAGAGGGGGAGAGGGAGAGAAGGAGAGGGGGAGAGGGAGAGAAGGAGAGGGGGAGGGAGAGAGGAAGGGAGAGGGAGAGGGAGAGGGAGCGAGATTGGGAAAAGGAGAGGGAGAGAGGGAGAGAAGGAGAGGGGGAGGGAAAGATGGAGATTGGGGAAATGAGAGGGGGAGAGGGAGAGAGATGGAGATTGGGAAAAGGAGAGGGGGAAAGGGAGAGACAGAGAGACAAAGAGAAGGAGAGGGGGAGGGAGAGAGGGAGAGGGAGAGAGCGAGATTGGGAAAAGGAGAGGGGGAGGGAGAGGGAGAGAGAGGGACATTGGGAAAAAGTGAGATTTGGGAAAGGAGAGGGGGAGAGGGAGAGAAGGAGAGTGGGAGGGAGAGAGGAAGGGAGAGGGAGAGGGAGAGAGAGGGAGATTGGGAAAAGGAGAGGGAGAGAGGGATATTGGGGAAAGGAGAGGGGGAGAGGGAGAGAGAGGGAGTTTGGGAAAGGGAGAGGGGGAGAGGGAGAGAGGGAGAGAAGGAGAGGGGGAGGGAGAGAAGGAGATTGGGGAAAGGAGAGGGGGAGAGGGAGAGAGAGGGAGATTGGGAAAAGGAGAGGGAGAGAGGGAGAGAGGGAGAGAGGGAGAGAAGGAGAGGAGGAGGGAAAGAGGGAGATTGGGTAAAGGAGAGGGGGAGAGGGAGAGAGAGGGAGATTGGGAAAAGGAGAGGGGGAAAGGGAGAGAGGGAGAGTGGGAGAGAAGGAGAGGGGGAGGGAGAGAGGGAGAGGGAGAGAGAAAGATTGGGAAAAGGAGAGGGGGAGGGAGAGGGAGAGAGAGGGAAATTGGGAAAAAGAGAGATTTGGGAAAGGAGAGGGGGAGGAAGAGAGAGAGAGGGAGAGAGGGAGAGAAGGAGAGGGGGAGAGGGAGAGAGAGGGATATTGGGGAAAGGAGATGGGGAGAGGGAGAGAGGGAGGGAGAGGGAGAGAGGGAGGGTGGGGAGAGAGAGGGAGATTGGGAAAAGGAGAGGGGGAGAGAGAGAGGGAGAGAGAGGGAGATTGGGTAAAGGAGAGGGAGAGAAGGAGAGGGGGAGGGAGAGAGGGAGATTGGGGAAAGGAGAGGGAGAGAGGGAGAAAGAGGGAGATTGGGAAAAGGAGAGGGGGAGAGGGAGAGGGAGGGTAGAGATGGGGAGAATAGGATAAAGAGAGGGAGAGGGAGAGAGAGGGAGAGAAAGAGAGATTTAAGTTAATGAAAGGGGGAGGGAGACAGGGGAGAGGGAGAGGGAGGGGGAGAGAAAGAGAGAGAAGGGGGAGAGGGTGAGAATAGGATAGGATAATGTGTGTGTGCGTGTGTGTGTGTGCGTGTGTGTGTGTGTGTGTGTGTGTGTGTGTGTGTGTGTGTGTGTGTGTGTGTGTGTGTGTGTGAGAGAGAGAGAGAGAGAGAGGGTGAGAGACATGAGGTAGAGAGAGAACAAGAAGGAGAAAAGGGTGAGAAAATCAAAAAATGGAGAAGTGTGAGGGGGAGAGAGATGAGATAGAACTCAAGGAAGATAATTAGAGCTCAGAATAGACAAAGACAATGATGGGGGAAGTAAGATGAGAGAGAGAGAGGAAAAGAAGAGGTACATGCATGTATACAAACATATATACATATATCTATATAAATATATGTATATATAACTATAAATATGCATATATACATACATAAACACATATTATCTAGGTATGTCTAAAACATGTGTAGTAAATGCTAAGTTTACAAGCATACAATATTATGTCTTCATAACCCATATGGGTTTTGTGAAGCCAAAAAATGTTTCTAGTTCTTCGTAACCCATACAGGTTATGAAGAACTGCGAATAGTACTTTTGGTTCTTTAAAATGTGGGTTTTGCCTTGGTAAGAGGGTTGGAAAATGACCCTAAGGCTTGGAAGCCCATTTTCCCCCCTTTTTTGTTCCTTTACACATTTTTTCATCCTCCACCATGATTTATTGACTTCATCGTCATCAGGTTTACAAATGATAAAGTGCGTATCTCTAAAATTACCACCATAATCTCACACATCTTCTTAGTTTTCTGACCATATAAATTTTTTAATTTTTGGACAATATTAGCATAGTAAACTTTAATTTTCTTTATCAGTGCCTTGACAATCCTCACAGACATATGTCTACCATTTTTTTAATAACTTTTGATATACTTGATCAAATTCAAAATAAATTATATATTATTGTTCTACACTAGTTTCTATACACTTTTAAAAAAAAAAAATTGCATGTTTGATTATTTTGATGCAAGTTATACCTAGTGCACGAACAGGTACCAAATTTTCAGGATGAGGTCACTTCCAAAAATCATAAAAAATAAAATACTAGACAAAAAAATACACAACTTCTAGATCTCGCTCTTACCTATCATACTACGAAAGGGTTCTACAAAATACTAAATCTAACTATATATTTTGTGCAGTGCATGAAAATAGCTATGTTATACTTTTCTGAAAAAATCAAGAATAGTTTTTCGTGCATGAAAGGTTTGACCCTTTTAATATTATCCAATTTAAAAAAAAATTAGTAGTTTAGAAACTAGATTCAAAGTACTACAATTCTTATTCTTTTTTAAACTCCTAGTTTTGAGTGCATGACCTTCAAATAGCTCTTTGAAGTTCAGGTTTACCTATTTTCAGAAAAAAAAGTGGCCACTTATACCCTCCTTTTTGTCCACCATCTTGGTGCACTTACCCCTCTAGTAGTCTCTTATTAGACCCTGACTCCCAATTGACACCCATGTGGAACTGACTCAACCTTTTGTGAGGACAAGGGAATACAAACATGCCGACAAGGCCTTTGCAATCTCATCCTTAGCCTAAACTAGGACTCTAGGCCATGAGTGGGGCACCATAATCATTTTTTTAATGTGAAAGCTACCCAACCACTATATTAATTTATTAAGATTATCACTTGATTAAAAATGACCTCCAATGAGATTTTCTAGCAACCACTTGTGGGCCCTGACACCCACCTGGAAGGCCTACCATGTTCCTAAAACCCAAGGTATAACATAAACATAAATATTCTCATGAAAGGCACATGATACCACATTACATATAATTCAAATCTGTAAAGGGGAAAATTAGGTGACTTGGCAATTTACAACACAAAAGGAGAGATCAACAAATCGCCTATTTTTGCTTAAAATGGGGAGATTCCTTTATATTGAAAAGAGGGAGTAAATCCACTAGATTCAGTCACTAATCAGATTAGGACTGAATACTAAGTAGATTGATTAAAATAGAATGTGTTTGACCCTCTTTTGTAAGTTGACTAGTTGAATTAAATATTAAATGCTAGAAATAAAGAAAAATTAGAGACAATAGTGAGTTGCAAATTTGGGATTTTGTAATTCACCTAGATTTGAGAAGGATGAGATGATTCAGATATGCTTTATGAAAACTGCCAAAAATTTTAGGGACTAGGATGCCCTGTCTTGGTCCTTCAACATTTTCGATTGTTGAAAAGGGTTTTTCTATCTTTGTGTCTAGAGATTATCCTAAGAGTTACAATTGCACACCTTCTTTTTTAACACAAAAGGAAAGGGAAATGTGTTGGGGATAGGGGTTTTCCTTTAGGTCAAACCCCAGATTTGGAATTAACCAAGTGGTTGAAATAATGTAATTAAAATGACTAAAAGTAGAAATCCTCCTCTTTGAGGGGATGTTGAATTGACTGAAAATGAAATGCTTATAGATTCTTGTGAAGTTTTACTTGCCTCCACATGGAATTAGGACTTCATGAATTAGGATGATGATCTCCTCTTTAATGCTTGAAATCTTGACTCTATTGCTACTCCAAAGCTTGAAGGAAGACTGAAAATGCTTGATTTCTCTTGAATGCTTGAATGCTTGATCTCTTATATGCTTGATGATGCATTCTTTTTCCTCTCTATATCCAAATGAGAGGGGAAATGCCTCTTATATACATGTCCATAGGGAAAATGAATTAATTTTTTGACATAAGCCAACATGAAGATGTTTTTCCCTCTTCAAATTTGAGATAGGTGAGGGGATCCAAAATAGGTCCCCATTAGTGAGGACCATGGCACCACGCCCTAGTCCTACCCTATTTTGGGGCAGGATCAAGGTAGCAATGAGGTGCATCTTTGATCTAGATGTTGTTTTTGGCATGTATGAGCATAATCAGGTCTCTAATTAGGCCAAGGGGTGAAAACACTAAGGCAAAGACCCAAATGTGATCAAAAATTGCAAGGGGTGCAATTTTAGGATGCTACATTTAGCCCCCACTTTAGTGAGAGTATGAGATTATGCAAATACTTGTCATAAAGTACAAGGACTTTAGATTGAAATAATTTCACCATATCAAAAAGGCAAGATACATCAAGCCCACAGTAGACTTTAGGATGTCATGACATCAATGATAAGGTTATAGGGAAGATCATGAAAGAAAAGTAGTGAAGCATGACTAAAACTAGTAAGGTTCTCTTATTGTGAGTCATGAAAAGAGAAAATACCAAATAATTACAAAGAAAAGACAAAGTTCACTAATTAACTTTAAGTATCAAGAGAGAGAATCATGAGCGGAGTGTATGCCCCCACGTTAAAGCGATTGCACGTGCCTTTTCGGGATCAATTGTTTTAAGGTAGGATACACCCAAAAGGAAAAGCACATTATTGCAATAATTTAGCCCCCAAGAGAGGACAAATCAAAGGATAATGAACACAAAACACAAGGTGGTTTCACCTAATTTTGGAGTCAATATTCTTTTTATAATAACTCATGTATATCATGTATAGATATGTGCATAGAATAGTCCTCATCCCCCAAAGAAAGGAAACCACCATGGAAGAAGGGTGCACATGTGTCTTTTGAGTCAACATGGAAGAGACCAAAAGATATATTAACACTTTTCACCATCCTCAAGTAGACAACACTAGGGACAAAAAATAGAAGAATAGGGAAACAAATAGAGAAGGATCACAAACAAGCAAGAGAGGATCTAGAGAAATAAAATCCATGGTACTAATGAAGCTAATCATGCACATTATCCTCCCCCCGATCTTGTTGATCATTATTTTAGGAAGGTGGACAACACACAAGAGGATTTGCATCGAGCACAGTAGATGGATCTATCACAATTTCCAAACAACGACCATGCTCTAACAATGAGTCATTTTTTTTGTTACTAGAAACTAGGATTAATACTTTTGAAAATTTTGTAGATAAATAATTGTCAACATCAACATATTCATATTCATCATGAGAAATATTAGGATCAACATTTTCATCATTAACAACATTTCCGCCTATTTCTTCATCAAGATTAATAATAATAGGAGCTCTAATAGGAATAGAACTTGAACCATAATTTGTTTTAAGAATTTTGCGTCTTGGAGAATTAGGTTGAACATCTTGTTTAAGAGAAAATGGAATCATGTCAACAGTTCGTGCTTTAGGAGAAAATTAGTTTGAGAAGCCACTTTACAAGTTCTAGTATGACGTCTTCATTGGTGTTCTCTCACACAACTATTTCTTCTAGTTTTGTCTGAAGGTTTAGACTCATCAGGTATAGGCTTCATCTCTCCACTTAAGGAAGGATGAATTGTTTGAGGTCTTTTAGGTTGGACAATAGGAGAGGTTGGTTGCTTCTCTTTGTAAGATGAAGGAGGGGGAACCACACCATATAAAGTAGGAATGAGAGGTGTAGGAAGGAGACCAAGTCCATCATGAGGAGGAGGGATAGATATAACATTAGGAAGAATAGATTGATGCTTAGGAGGAAGAGTGGAATAATCCATAGGAGAAGGAATAGATTCTTCCTTATGAAAAAAAAATATCACTTTCCGTAGGAGGAAAGATAATTTAATCCTTAGGAGGAGAAGTACTAGATTTCTTCTTGGGAAGAAGTTTATTTCTTTCCGTAAGAGGAAGATATTTCTTTTCATAAGAGGAAGACATCTTATCCTCAAAAAGAGGTCATTAAGAGGGAGGCTAACTGTTGGATTTCTAGGTTTACTCAAGGATAAAATCATTTCATTTTTCTAGTTTTGATCTGATTTTAAGAGAGCGTCACTTCTAGGTTGAATAAGTTGGAATTGTTCAGACCAAAGTAATCAAGACAAACATCTCCATGCCTCACTAAAGGTAGACACATGTTATAATTAACAGTTATGATTTTACCATTATGAGGAAATTTCAAACACATGAACAATAGAAGTGATCACTTTCATGGAAGAGAGCCAAGGATGCCCAACTTCAGACAAAATTGATCAGATGTAGGAATGATAGCAAATTGAACATCTAGGCATTTATTGTTGACGTCAATAGGAAGTGTGGTAGAACCAATAGCTGGAAAAGAGAAGCCATCAAAGACTCTAACTACCACATCAGTATCATCATATAACACATGATGCAATTGCAGAGCATAGATAAATTCTTCAGTTATCACATAAACCATGCAAGCAGGATCAATAAGCACTCCTCTAACATGCATACCTTTTATTTTTTCACTTATGTATAATGGGCAATCAGGTTCTTTAATGGTCTCACTAGGACCAAATGTGATGCACAATTCCTTAGGAGTTCTTGTTGATTTACAAGGTTCACCACATTATTAGTTTAAGGCCAACATTATCAGGAGAGAAAGTAAGATGATAAATCTCAATCACATTAGTGGAATGGGATGGTAAAGGATCAGTGAAAATCTAAATATTTTGATTAGGAGGACCTACAGATTTGTTTCCTTTATCATTCACAACTACCATAGATATGGTATGGTTATCAATCAAATAGTGAATCTTACTTCTCAATGAAAAATAATTTTCAATGTCATGACCAGGTTGACGATGGTATTGACAAAAGGATTTAACATCAAAGTACAATGAAGTTATCTTAGATGGATCAATTGGTTTGACTAGGGGAAGTTTTAACACATTCCTTTGTATTAATTGAGACATAATGCTATGCAAAGATTCATTCAAAGTTGAAAATTCTTTTTCTCTTTTAAAGTATTTAGACAAAGGAGGCACACCCGTAGTGGTTGCTACTTGAATGGTGTTGTTATTGTCATTGAATTGTATGAATCCTTTGTTTGGTTTGAACTTTGCAAATGGTTGTTGAGCACTATCACCCTTATCAATTGAAGACATGCAAGGAGATTGCTCCAATTGACTCACAATCTATTGGTAATTATGAAGTACTATACACAACTTCAAAAAGGAAGTAAACTCAGTTAAGAGAAGTTTATCTCTAATATATTTTTATAAATTATCAATAAAAATATTTTCAATATCTTGGTCAAGCACAAGAAAATAAATCTAAGAATACTTGAATGATTATATCTACCAATAAAATCAGTAACTTTTTCTTTAACACATTGTCTACAATGCGTCAAATTAGTCAAAGTAATTTTAGGACCAATGTTATTGTAAAATTGCTGAATAAAAGTATTAACCAATTGTTGAAAAGAGGTAATAGAATAAGGAGGCAAAGAACAATACCATTGAAAAGCTCTATCCCTTAATGTTCTAGTAAACAATTTTGCTAACAATATTTGATCATGAGAAAATTCACTACAGAATGTTTGGAATGTTTTAACATGAGTTAAAGGATCACCTTTTCTATTATAAAGTTCTAATTTAGGGACTTCTACATGTTTGAGAGGGATGGCTCTAACAATGTCATTGGATAATGGACTTGCTACATTAAATGTGGGCACATTATCCTTAGATTGATTCATAGAAGCTATTTGTTGTTGAAAGGATGACACTATTTGAGCTAAATTACTAATGGTAGCTTCGGTAGAAGGATTGAAATTAGACATGTTGGACTAAGAGGGAGGAGTAATATTGTTGAAAGAATGAAGAGATTGGGAATAAGGAGGTGGTACAATAAGGTAGGTAGGTGTTGGAGAAGATTGGGTAACAAATGGAAGACTCATAGGAGGAATGAAGGAATTGTGATTGAAGGAGTTTCCCCCATGACTACAATTAATAGGTGGTGAAGGTGATTGGGTAACAAGGGGAACACTCATGGTATGAAGAATGAAAGAAGAGGCATTTCTACATGACTAACACTTGTAGGTATGATATTTTGTGTAGAGGTAGCCATGATGTTTGATGTGAAGGTGGGAACACTAGTCATAGGAGTTGTCAAAGGAATGAAATGATTAATGTGACTAGGAGGTTGTGTATAACCTAGGGCTTCAACACAACTCTTCACAGGCATGATATTATAATCAATAATATGAGAAATACCATGCAAGATATCAAAACCATGTTTATCACTTTGAATCATTCATTTTAATCCTTCAATCAATGGAAGAGCATCACTTTTTAGGTATTATTGACTCATTAATTGTTGAAGATTGTCAAATTGATTGTCCATCTTTGCCATTTGGTCAATAGATACCCTAGTTAATAATTCCTTCATATCATGAGAATTACAAAAGAATAAATGGGCATATCTATAGGATTGGAAGAACCACCAATATCCTCATTGAAAAAGCTAGGCAAATTAGGCTCCATCTCCTCGGTAATTAAACTTTGGGTAGCTTTAATTGTACAACTTCTTCTTATGGGGATACTATAGGTAGGACTAATAGTAGTAAAACTCATGCACTAAGGGAGGGGAATTGGAAATTTTAATTTTGGAATATAATTTGCAAAATAATTGAATAATGAAAAGTTCTAGGAAAAATTATTACTTAAATAGATGAACAAATTAATTGAAAGAATAAAGAGAAATAATGAAATCTCTTAGGAAATTGAGAATTATCTAAAGGTGACTGAATCTTAAAATTAGAGCCTCATAAAAATAACCTCTTAATTTTAAAAATAAAAATTGAAAGGAGGGAAGATGTAAATTTAAAATTAGGGTTATCCAAAACTAACCTCTTAATTTTTGAAATTTAAAATTTTGAAATCTTGAAATATTGAAGAAATCAATTTAATTTTAGAAATTAAGGTATATGTAACTAACCACTTAATTTTAAAATTCAAATTGAAAATTAAAATGTTTAAATTCAGATTTGCTTTCAACCTTAGGGCAACCTAAAATCAATAAAATTCTACAAATCTCTAGAAATGAATAGCAAAATATAGTCAAAACAGGCTCCCAAAATTTGAGGAGAAAAAGTAAGGACCAGGTAGCTAGCTACTTGGTCCAAACATGTGGTCCGAACAATTTTTTGTCAAATTTTCAGCGATGCAATATATTGTGATTTTAATGCGAATTCCAGAAGGATATAAAAATTGGAGATTTCTAGATATGCAAAATCAAGCTTTGAAGGATAGGACACACAAGTTAGGATGTTTATTAAAATGATTAATTGAAATAAAGAAACAAAAACAATGGCACGCTTAAGGTTAAGGGCCAACTTTTGTGAGCTTTAGATCCAATTAAATTGATACTTAAAAGAAAATTTCAAATTGCACAAGATTAATTTAAATTTGAAAATTAGGATTTGCTGCACAAACCGCTTAATTTTAAAAAATTAAATTTGAAAATTTGAATGTTGTAAGGTGGGAATGCCAATTTTAGAATTGAAGCAAGGACTCAAATCTAAAAATTAATTCAAGATTTACACAATCCACAAGTTTAATTTTAAAATTAAAAACTAGGGATTTTGGATTTAACCACTTAATTTTAATTTTTTTTGAAAATTGAAATGTAAATGAAAACTTGAACTATAAAATTGAAGATTTCTCAGATATAATACAATTAAATCCAATTTAGACAAATCACAAGCTAAATATTGAATCTAAAAATTAGGGTTTTTGTGAATTTAACCTCTAATTTTCTTTTTTAAATTGCAAGGAAATTAAACTTGTAATTGAAAATTTGAATTGTAAATTGCATATCAATTAAATCTGAAAATAAACATTATAAGTAAGGATAAAACATGTTGGGTTCACCAAAATGTAAAGGGGAAAATTAGATGACTTGGCAATTTGCAACATAGAAGGATAAATGACCAAATTGCCTATTTTCATTTAAAATGGGGAGATGCTTTTACATTAAAAAGAGGGGGTAAATCCACTATATCTAGTCACTAATCAGATTAGGACTAAATACTAAGTATATTTATTTGAATAGAATGTGTTTGACCCTATTTTGTAAGTTGACTAGTTGAATTAAGACTAAGTGTTGGAAATGAAGACAAATTTGAGAAAATAGTGACTTACAAATTTGGGGTTTCATCCTACACCTAGATCTGAGAAGTATGAGATGATTCAGAGTTGCTCTAGTAAAATTTACGAAATAGTAGGGACCATGTGCAAGGACCAAGACACCCCCTCTCGGTCCTCTGAAATTTTCGATCATCGAAAAGGGTTTTTTTCGTCTCTATGTCTAGAGCTTATTTTGATAGTGAGAGTTGGGCACCTTCTTTCTACACATAGAAGGAAAGGAAAATATGTTCAGGATAGGGTTTTGCCTTTAGGTCAAACCTCTATTTTGGAATTAACCAAGTGGCTGAAATAATTTAATTGAAATGACTGAAAGTAGAAATCTTCCTCTTTGACGGGATGTTGAATTGACTGAAAATGAAATTCTTATACCTCCTTGTAAATTTTTTCTTTCCTCCACATGGAATTAGGACTTCATGAGCTAAGATGATGATCTCCTCTTTAATGCTTAAAATTTTGACTCTATTGCTGCTCCAAAGCTTGAAGGAAGACTAAAAATGCTCAATTTCTCTTGAATGCTTGAATGCTTGATGTCTTGTGTGCTTAATTATTGTAATTTTTCCTCTCTATATCTAAATGAGAGGGGAAATCCCTCTTATATACATGCTTGTAGGTAAAATGAGTTAATTTTCTGACATGAGCCAACATGGAGGGGTTTCCCTACTTCAAATTGTAGATAGTCTAGGGGGTCCAAAATAGGTCCCCATTAGGGAGGACCATAGCACCATGTCCTGCTCCTACCCTATTTTGGGGCAGGATCAAGGTGGTAATGAGGTGCATCTTTGAGATACATGTTATTTTTGACATGTATGAGCATAATCATGTCTCCGATAAGGGAAAGGGATGCAAACACTAAGGCAAAGACCCAAATGTGATAAAAAATCACAACGGGTGCAATTTCAGGATGCTGCAATATCATAGTCTAAATCATAAAATCTTCTAAACCTTATTACATTTTTCCTAATTAATAAAATCTAATAACAAGAACATAATCTAACAACTCAATATGCTAGCTTACAACAAAACTCCTTAGGAAACAAATAACTAAATCTAGAAAGACGCCATAGATAATCAAAAAATCCCAAAATTAGTGTTTAGTTTGATGCACATTGTCCCAGTGTGATAATTAACTTAAAATATAAAACAAAGAAACAACACCTTCACCAAATCTTTTGGTGCAATTACTAAATCTTTTGGTACATCTACAATAAAGAATATCTCATACAAAACACCAAATGGTGCTAACACGACACAAAATGGTGCAAAAAAAACTCAGAATGATGCATATATTATGTAGAATGGTGCATCCAACACATATAGTGGTGCATACATGACATAGATAGTGCCTATGCAACAAAGATTAAAACATGACTCAGATGCAAATAAAAATTATCGACTATCTTATAAAATCAAATGACACAAAAATATGACTTCAACCAAACATAGATAAAGGAATTTTTTTCATTAAGAACCATAATTTGACAACATAAAATGAGAAACATGAGTCACAAGATCTCAATCACATTCACAACTCCCAAAAGAAATTAAGTAAAATGCCTTTCATCCTATTATAGATATAAAAATAGAAAACACAATATATTCAAAATGACAAAAGAAATATTTCAAATCACACCACAACAAACCATCTTTTCCTTTTTAAGAAAAATCTATAAATAAAACAGGATAAAAAACCACCAAAGTAGTATGATGAAGAATGGACAGTAAAACTCAAGAAAGATGAAGCAAAGCAAGTCTAAAAATGCCCAAATGATACACAACCCAACAAGCTCCTTAAATGCCTACACAACAATAATGTCGATCCCAAAAGAAACTCTAATCACCCAAAGTATACATATAAGTTTCCTATCCAAAAATCCCTAATCCAAAACTTCCTTCCTTCCTGCAACCAAAATCTAGGTTTCCTTCAAAATTTTCACGACATACTGATTTAAATAAAAAAAACATAGAACCATAATAATCATAGTAATAATAATAATAAACCTTCTCAAAATTCAAGAGAAAATAAATTAAATGATAACCACCAAAATAAAAATCCCAATAACCAAATAAAATAAAATAAATAATTAAATGCACAAATAAACATAAATGCACAACTAATATAATTCCACAAAATAATCATTACTTTATTAAAAGCTCACAATATATATATATATATATATATATATATATATCATTCCTACCATTGATTATTAATTTACACAAATGAGCCACATATAATATTAAATTAATTAATCAGTCAATAGCCACAACTCCATAAAATCAGCACAACATAAAATTAAATAAAATCTCACCTAACACCTAAAAAGACAACTCTAGCCAAAATGCTAAAAATGACAAGACACAAACTAATCTTACAGTATGATAAGACCTTGTGTCATCTTCGATCAACTTTCCACTGAGATTAGAGACACACTCAGACCTGTGAAACTATGTGGAATCTATGTGTAGTACCTGCATCTTGCATATCACCAAACATGATCTATACACAACAAACACACACACACACACACACACACACACAATGTGAAGTAAATAAATAGGTTAAAGAGAATCACATCACACCCTAATCATAAATGAGTGGTGCAACATCGTCTTTCACATCCATAGTAACAATGGAACTCATTGAAAAACATAATATCATCAATAACATTATCATATCTAATATTAGCAAGAAGTAAGGTTATCACAATATCACCATAAATAATTATAAACCACATGCATATAATGAATACACATAAATAACCAAACATGTAGCCCATCAACATAATAGTCCTGAGTATATCATCATCTTCCACATAGAAGCATAATGTATCAATTATCAACATGAAGTATCTAACATCAAATAGAAACACTAGAAACATAAATAAATCTATAAGTATCTATCAAGAGTGTGTCATGGAAGGGACTACATCTTGGGAGAACACTCTATGTATCTTATTAAGAAGGATAAAAAAGATAAAAATTTTATATTGGAAGAAGAACATGTTCTTGATGAGGAGTATGCTTCAAAAGAGGATAATTCCTCAGAGGAATATGAAGATCAATACTACTCAGCTAAAGAAGAGGAGTTGGAGGATGTTAGTGAAGATCACATGGCTATTATTAATGAACCTGAAGTTGAAGTTGAAATGAAAAACCATAGATCCCCTTCTCTAATCAATAATGGGGAAGATGTTAATATTTTAAAGGCTCACAACCCTTCCCCCATGAAGAATGAGAACATAAGTTTAGATTTGAAAGGTATAATTGTTGACTTAGAGGTTCATGTGAATAATCTGTAAACCAAATCCAAGGAGTTTCATAAAAAAAAACTCATAAGGGTAGATCTATAAGTTCTCTCTATGTTATTACATATGGGATAATGAGAACATTAGCCATGAGCTTTATCTTGGGGTAAAGAAACTTAAAATGGAAAGCCAAGAAATAGTAGGGAATAGGGCAACAATAGGTGGAGGCTTGGTTTACCATGAAGATAGATCTATATGTATGAAAGGACCACATGCAGTGGCTCTCAAGGAATTGGTCAATAGTAAATGATACTATGGTTATTGATAGGGTACTAGGCTTCTTGCCCGTTGGTTTCTATTTTGATGTTTAAGCTTACCGGTTTATCTATCTCTAATAGGTATAGAAGCTTGTTATGGGTTAAGAATGATAGTTCTAGTATCTCTAATTTTTATAATATTGTAAATTTAGACTGTAAGGCCTACATTCCTACTAAGATTCTATGTTTTTTGATGGTATTATTTGTAGTAGTTCTAATGTAGGTCCTATCTTAAGTGTTATAATCATGAATTATGCCTATATCATTCTAGTGCTAATAGATAGGCTAGACTAGAGGGTTGTGTCCCTAGATATCTACTTTTTTTTTTACTTACTAGTGGGTCTATAGCAAGGTTGTTTCTTATGTGCTTGTGGTTGTGTGTAGCCATTTGTTATTTTGTGATAGTTTCTTTCATGTGTTGTTTGTTGTCATAGTTGTATGATAGATTAGGGCCTTTTCCCCTACCTATTTAATAAAAAGTAGGCTTTGAGTACTACATTTCATATTTTTTACTTTCTTTAATATTCATTGTCAATTGAGATAAATTCTAAAAAATAGGGAAAACACTTCCACTTTTTAGTCAAAAAGTAAACTCAACTTCTTGTGCATGCCCATTCACTTATATTTTATCAACCTATAAATAGTAAGAAACAAGAGTAGAAAGAAAAAATCTAATGGATGTCATTTTTGTAGTAGGAGAAGATATCTCACAATAATAAACACTCTCAACCTAAGAGTAGCCTCTGACAACCAAGCTTGTTTTATATTTATCAATACCTCCATCTAAGCCAATCCTTTTCTTAAACATCCAATTGCAACAAATAGGTTTTTATCCATCAGGGAATGTTGGAAGAACCCCCATATCATTATTTTTCAAAGCTACCCTTTGTTCATCCATAACCATTTTTTAGGATTCTACATCATCATGCCTTATGCATATTCAATAAATATGTGTTCATCCACATTAGTATTAAAAAAAAATCTACACCTCCAATCATTAGGGGAATACCTTTTAGCTAGTTGTCTATGTCATATAGACCTACTAACAAGTTGAGTTGGAGGTTCTTTCTCCACTTATAAAGATTCATTACTAGATGAGCTCTCCTTAATGTTTTGTCTACCTAGGGGTCTCAATTCAAGTTTTTTATGTGAATAAGGAGATTGAATCACATCTCCTTTTTTAGTTTGTTCTAGATGCAATGTAATAGGAGTCTTTTTTTTTAAGTAACACTTCTACTATGTATTATTTTCTTTGCAAGGGGTTCTTGAAGCTTCTATCCTTTCACAACATAATTATACTAAATGAAGATACATTTCACATACTTGTTCAAAAAAATTGTTCACTTTTCCTTTGGCACATGTTCATATGCCTCACAACCAAAACCTCTAAGATGTTTCAATGACCTGACCACTCCTCCATACACCTTTTATCAATAAGAGCTTAAGTAGGAGACTTGTTAGTGATGTAGTAAGTAGTGGCAATAGCTTCAAACTAAAACTTTTGTTCTCGACTTTAACCATTCAACATTGTCCTATCCTTCTCCATTATAATCCTATTTGTTAAATTTCAATAACTCTAGTCTTTTATGGAGAATACAAAGTTGTCTTATGTCTATTAGTGCTATAGTCTTTAGAGAATCTACCAAAATCATTAGAAAAAAATGCCACCATTATCAATCCTCAAAAATTTTATTTTATTTCTAATATGTAACTCATCCATTGATTTAAATTTACAAATTGAATAAAAAATTCATATTTACTGTTTAAAAAATACACCCATGTCCTTCTGCTATAATCATCAACAAATGAAACATAGTATATGGATTTTAAATTGAAGAGATATTTATAAGACAAAACACATTATAATGAATAAGATATGACACACTACAAGATTAAAGAGAAATCGACCAAAATTTAATGTAGTTTGGGTTTCCATAAATGCAATATTCATAGAAATGAAAGTCAATATTATAATTATTCAAACCTTTGACTAGGTCTTTATTTTTCAAAATCCTTAGACACTTCTCTCTAATGTGGAAAATTATTTCATGCCATAATATTTTGTTCTCTATAGGTAAATTTTCTTGAATATAAAGAGTACTCTTAGGTACCCGAAATCCATGACTATCTACAGAAGGTGAAACCTTTGCCTCATCTAGTGAAGTATACGTAGATATTTTTCATAGAAGTACTACTACATTCAAGAGTGTATTCATCTAAATTATAAAATATATTAAGTTTGGTACCTTTATAAATCATCATATTACCTCTCACTATTTTTTATCCTACATAAAAAAATATACCAATATACCTGCATCTATTAGTTTTCTCACAATTACCAAATTTGTGCTGGTCTAGAAATATGTGATGAACCACGAATCCTTAGTACTCTACAATAAAAAAATAAATTTTAAATGATAATCATCTCCCAAGTACACCTTACCTCCATCAAATTATTCATATTTAGAAAACCAATGTCTATGGGAAGTCATATGAAAAGATGTACCTTAGTGTGTTAGCCAAATATTATTACCTAATTGATTGAACAAAGATGTTTATAATTCATCACTATATTCCTTCTCAAAATTAGAATCATATTCAAATTTCTTTTTTTTTCGCTTCTTTTATTATTTATAATCCTTACAAAAGTGTCTAGGTTTGCCACAACTCTATAAAATGACTTTTATCTTTCAAAGAGATTTTGATCTCCCCTTGGACTTATCACACTTATCACACTTGTAATTTATCTTTCCTTCTTCTTTAGGTCCTCATGAAAAATTATGTCCTCATTGTTGGTAATGGATATATTCGTCCTCATATATTTAGAAAGAAGAAAACCCACCACATCTTCAACCATTAAAACAATAGAAGTATTTTCAATACCAACAAAAAGAGAATCTAACAATTCAAGAAAATAACAAAACAATATCTAGCATTTCCTCTTATCAATCTTGACACCAAAAAATTCCAATTGAGCCACCAACATATCAAATGTTTCTAGGTGGTTTATAATTTATCCACTCTCCATTCTCAAGTATTATAGTTTCTTCCTCAAGAAAATCTGATTCACTAAATATTTGTCTTGATACATTTCACTGATTTTCTTCTATAGTGCATTTATAGAGGAGTGTTCATGGACATTGATTAGAAGAGAGTCTTCAAAACATAATTTCATTAAATTCTTTACTTTATGGTCCATAAGATTAAACTCAGCAACTATAGTAGTATAGGTGAGTTTGATTATATTGTCATCAATAACATCGAACAAATATCTACCTATTAACAAATCACACATCTTCAACTTCCAAATCTCAAAATTATTTCTAGAAAATTTATCCACATCTAGTCTCTTGGACAAGATTGTCATTTGAAAATTCCCACGATAATATCACAAAGTATCTTTTGCACACTCTCCTACTCAAATATTGATTAGTTCAAAAAACAAAATAACATACTTGATTAAAACCAAAGGTGATAACACACTGATACTACTTGAAAGAAAGTGGTGTCAATAGTAACTTCCCCCCAAAATCGCACAAGGTCGATACCTCTATCCCTACCCCCCTGCTTGCACTTGTGATGCTCCAGAATTGTTTGTTAATAGAAACCTTTTACTACTACAAGGTTGAGACATCATTTTCCTAACATACTTCACAACGAATGAGACAACATGTGCTAAATAAAGCTCAATCTAATAAATAAAGAACTCATAAGTTCACCTTAAGTGAATAAAGTAATAGAGACCTAACTAGATAACTAATCAAGTGATTATCCTAATTACTCTAACATCTTACTAGGAAATAACACAAGACACATATTTTAGTATCACAATTAAATAATAACAATAACCAATGTATTGACAAAATTATATCATTCAGTCGAATTAATGATATCTAATTAGTCACTTCTCTTGGTGAACAAACCAACAAAGAATGAATACAACTCTAATTTTATATCATATAATAAGTTCAAATGGAAAAACCCACATCTAAATTATAACTATACTAAAGGTAGTAACATATCTAAACATCTATATAAAATAAGAATAAAAAATATGAAAAATTAAAAAAATATAATTGTTTTTCACTATAGTCCTACTAAATATTGCTTTAGAATTTGATTTGATAGCATCTATCTTGTATAGGGGAAAGTATCTAGTAGTCATGCAAGATAACTTTCCAAGTGTGTAATGATTTCATGAAATATCATAGGACCCTTATAGTTTTTTAAATGTGAATCTCTCTCCTATCAATCTATAACTAAGGTTTGGAGGTGTGACTCATCATGCAAGTAGCCATATTAGTACATCTAGTAACAATTGTCCTCAAATGATATTCTTAAATATTTAACCAAACCATTTAATCATAGTATCTCTAATAGTTGGACATAATATATCATTTGTTTTTCGCATCATAATCACATTCTTACTTATAATATAGCTTATATGCAACCTAAATGATCACAATATCTTTTGTTAACCATTAATCTTGTTATCCCTAACATTTATATCCAACACAAATTAGCCAATAGTTGAACACACAAAAAATATTTGTTGTTATAAAACCAATACATTGCTATTTAAAATACAAGTTATATTCTAGAGTAGTGGACCAATAGCTGAACAATAAAACTTCTTGATAAGATAAATTTCTAATATGACATATTTTAATGCATATACATTGCTACGTCAATAGTTGTACACATAAGAATAATATATTTCACTATATGGAAACAATACTTGTTGAAATGAGCATCTTATTATATAAATGATACACTTACATATAGTTGTGATATTTTAATTGAAACATAAAAATATTTATTTCAATTATTAATAAATATATTTTTCCTTTTTCGATATAACATTCATAAATTCTCATGTGTTTAAATATGAATCTAGTTTAATCAACATTGGATGATATAAATACCTGGAAAAACTGATGAATATAACACTTCCCACAACTACTGACCACTTTCCTTTATTGTTACTTAGTATCTTGAGTCTTGATATAGTGTTATTAGGTATATCAAGACTTGATGCACCGTGAAGTAGCATCTCATGTAATAGGATTTGGATACCAATAAATCGTATACGTGATCTATGTGGTAATTCCTCTTCCTCTTCACTTCCTTTTTCTTCGATTTGCAATTCTTTATGCGCGTTACTAAAGTCGCGCCTTAGTTCTGGACAATCCTGAATATTCAAATATCTTAGACAGGTGAGGTTCTTAAATCCGGGTATCTCTTCTAAGCAAACACATTTCTTCATATTCAGGCCCTGTAGAGCTCTAAGCTCCCCAAAGCTGGAAGGCAATTTCTTCAAAGAAGTACACCTCTTCAGATTTAAAAACCGCAGAGCTTTCAGCTTTTCCAAGCTGGAAGGCAGTTGTTCTAATCTGTCACAAGCTTCTAACGACAAATGCGTTAAACTTGTAAGCTCTCCGAACGACTGTGGAAGATGTTTCAAGCTGCATTTAACCAGACTCAGTGTACTCAACCAATGCAGTCTACAAATTACCTCTGGCAACTCCTCCAATTCATGCCAATCGTCTAACATCAGAGTTTTCAATGCATTGAAAGCCTGAAGTCCCTTTGGTAGCGTCTTCATCGAAAAAGAAGTTAAAGTTAATTCTTGTAGAGAAGAATTTGGAGCCACCTGCATTGGCCTTGATTGATCCCAATTTCTGCATCTCCCATCGGACTGGAATGCGCTGATCTGGCGTAAATTTTCCGGTAACTGCATGCCAATTTTCTGTCATTGAGAAATAAAATGCTACAACACCCACCTTACGTACACAATGATATGAAATAAAATAACATACCATGTAAACGCTAAGACCACGTTTGAGGAGAGGACCAACGTATACAGCCAATTTCGTCAGGGTCTTTGAGTTGAAGGGTACAAAAGGAATATTTTGATCTAAATAAACATATCTTAATTCTGGAAATGCCATTCTACTCTCATTTCTGACGCTGATGTTCGGTCCCAGCTTCAAAACTCGTAATGATTTGCTCATTAAATTTAAGTGCTGTCTTTTTAACACGTAAGAAGAATGGTCCTTGTCGCACCAGAGTTCAATTCCTCTGATATTCTCGAGCCTCTGCAAAATGTATAACCATTACAAAAACTCGTTAGGGCCAAGTCAAGAGTGTAAAAGTATTAACTATATCTATTGAGAATTACGATTACCTTTTCTTCTACAGCGGTTACCAAAGATTTAATATCCCTGATTCTGGTGGATTGTGCCATGTTTTGCCCTTTTAGTTTGATCACATCATGAACAACTACGATCTTCTCATTCTCCTGCATTGGGGCATAATATTCTGTTTCCAGCTTAGTTGTGATCAATGCTGCATCTTCAAGTGCTTTGAGCGCCTCCGATCCAACAGCAGACTCCACAAGTGTACGATACATACCATTAAAGAAGCAGCATATATCCAAAAATGCTTCTTGGGTAAAATTTTCAAGCTCCCCGAATACAAAGTCCACCATGCGTTCGCTGAGACGCTCTCCTCTAATTTCCCGCCCTGTCTGCAAAGCATTTAGTATCTCACTACATTTGTCCGCCTTGTATTCCTGATTTTCTAATTCAACACCAACAATCTCTAGAACAAAGAGGTACCCCATTGCAAATCTCTAGGATCCTGTCAACATCATCTTTGATATGAATAAGATTCTCTGTTTCGCTGCAAAGAATTTTTATGGCATCGCTGTTTGGGAGGGGTTCGACAAGATATCCACGGCGAAATCTTTTCTTAAACATATTTGTAGCTTTCAAGTTTCTTGCTGTTAAAAGAAGTCTAATATGCTTGCCAAGGCGTTCCATGTCTTGTGGCAAAAGCTCTCTGAGGTCTTCTGCCCGCAGAGCATTGTCAATAAACACAAAGACAGGTTTATACGTTTCTAGAAATGCTCTTTTTAAACAAGATCTACCCTCTTCTGTATCTCTCAAATCTATTGGTGTTCCAGAGTTATAGTTGGGGAAAGCATCCATCAAAATCTGCTGCTGCATTTTTCTGATGTCATTTTTGTGCGGATCTATATCCAGTAGAACTCTGGTATGGTTGTAGCCCTTCAGATTCAGTTTTGAACATACAGCCTTAGCAAGGTGTGTCTTCCCGATCCCACCAATGCCATATATGACCAAAGCCCTGAACGACTCATCTTTCGGGTCCATGTGCAGCAAGTCCTCTACTTGTCTTTCTCGATCTTCAAGTCCAACTTTAAAAAAACAATACAATTTGTAAGAAGGTATAAAGCGACGTTGAAGCAAAAATTTGAGTTTAAATTCACCAGGAAGTTCCAGGCTTTAATTTTTTAAGAGCGATTAAATATATATTATCTAAAATAGAGATAGTTCACAAAAACGAGAAGAGAGAATATATGGAGCATCAGAGCTCTAAAAAACCACACGCAGAAATAGATAGTAGATCCACTGTCATCACAAACGAATAAGAGCCCAGATCAGATAAAACAACGAAGAATCAAAAAACGGGCATCTCAGTAGTTTATACAGACCAAAAAATAATGACTTCACATATTCCCACCGACAATGTCGGCTACTGCTTTACTCATGACTATCAAATTCATAGGTACCGATAATGTTGGGAAATCGTGCCTCCTAGAAAACCCATCTGAGGTTAGTATGCGCTTTCAGCATCTAACACAAACGCGCATTACTATGTCATAAAATGGAATCAGACATACTTTATTTCCCACAGTAACCTTTAGAGAAAAATGATTGCAATTTACGATCTTGTAAGGTCGAATCACAATTTCAGCAGCATGCATACATTTAGATTCAACAAAACATAATCATAAAATAAAAGAAAATATAGAAGAATACAACACAGATTTATCATGGGGAAAACTCTTTTGGCTAAAAACTTCCACACTCCAAAACTAGAGAGTCATCGTATTATTCAGCAACAAAAACACTTACGATATAATCTCAAAGCCACCCTGGCCTTATTTCCAAAGGAGGAAGAGCTAGTCCATGAATATACAAATTTGAGAAACTTAATGCTATAATTAAGTTCTCAAATTTGCCACCTCTAAGCCTTCCAATGCCACCACAATAGTTATATTATTGATTAAGCCTATATGTGGCACTCAATCATCTACAAGGTTGATACATATAGTGTCCAACATTATTCTACTATGAACCACTTAATAATTAACTATGTCAACAAAACCGAGTTGCACAGTCCTAGTTGGAGACAACTTACTAAATATAGTAAGTGTGACTCACACAACTAAATGTATGACACATACGAGAGAAGAGTCCTAATTGAAGTCAACTTCTATGACACATATAGAAGAAAATTCTTAATTGATTTCACATTCCAGCATTCTCCCACTTGAAGTCTAATTTCAAACTCATGAATATTCCCTCTACTGAAAGACCATTACCAATGTTGGCTATCATCAATGCCATCCATTAAACAACATAGATCCAAAACATGCTCTCATGCTCCATCAAGACATATGCAAAAACATCCAAGGTGTCCACCATATCAGACAACAGTCCCTGCCATCCTCCAACAAGCCACCTATGGAGGAAAAGGAACAAGCCAAGGTGAAAATACACCAGTCCAAAAACACAAGCATAAGATCCCAATGATATCAAAGGCTACAGGATACTATCACCACTCCATTATGCTCATGAGCTTATACAAAAGAATCAACAACATAAACTTCACAGCTCGTAACTAGAACACAAAAGTAAATTAATCCTCTAGAAAACAAGATAAAACACCAGCTAGAACAACAATCAAACTGACTGCTCCCATCCAACTGATAAACCCACACAACTAAAAATAACACCCACAACAAGTGATAATTCATCCAATCACCCCTACCTCGATGGTATACACCATCAGTAAAGTCATACCACTGACATAACCAACCCAACAAACTCTAACCTCAAGCTCCATGTGGAAACTAGTCAATGAGGACCAAACACATTTAGGAACTCCCACTGCATGGGTAATGTCAAATCTAAAAGGATCAAAGGCATACTGAGTCTACTAATCTCAACACATAGAAAGTGTAACCATGTAGTACCAAAGAACATCCACAAAGATGTGCAAATCTATCAAACAAAACTACTACAAGAAACCGTTCTATCAACAAGTATCCATAGCTCTCCTATGTTCTCCACATCTGACAAAAGAAAGAGATACAATGTCCTCCATGTCATCACCCAAGTGACAACATATGACCACAAAGACCAAAGAGAGAAATTACAAATCATAAACATGTAGCATGTCCTTCTACAAAAACCTCTAAGTTTCAACTATGCCAAGTAAGATCTTCTTCATGTTCCCAAGTGAAAAGCGATAACAACATCCAAACCCATTCAACCTCAATAGATTAAACATAACATATACATAATGTATCTACATGGATCTGTATGCCTCTCCAAAAAGATCAAACTACTTCATTTCTCATTTCAGGAAATCATCCCACAACCATCCCCTATGATCACTATAAAAGAAAACACATTCCAAGGAGATAACCATGCTATCCATCTCTCACAATGAATCCTTCAGAACTTTCTTACTGTAGCTCAAGATCCATAAATTTGAAAGAAAATCATAAAGCACCTGAGAGAAATAATGGGCAAAACCTCTCAAGTGATAAATCAATGAGTAGACCAAGAGTGGGGAATGAGAATGCTCCTCCAAGATTTCCAAGTCATCATGACTCATCCAAGAACAATCTCCTCATATATCTCTATTGAACTCACGTTCAACCAAGGTGTAGGATCATTGGACTTCTAATTGAAATCTCATTAAGAGTAACCATCTCAACACATCTATATCACCTCAAGAGAAGCACAACCTTACCTAAGTCTCCATGTATCCATGAGTACCAACAAAATATCAATCCGTACTAAACTCTAAATGCATCTCTACAATCCCATGAAATTTTCAGACATATAACCATTGTACCCAATATACAGAGAACTCACTAGACCACTGTTAAAACTCCAATTAGCTGAATTAGGAACCCATCATTATATCATGATCTTACCATCTCCTCCTAGGAGATCACATGCTCTAAGTGAACATATCATAGTCTCAAGAGTAATGTATCATGCCAAACTCTATTGCACAATCAGGAGTATACCATGACATAACACCAACATACTCTAAACCAACATCACTTGTCAGGGACCACCAACACCTCACACCAAAAACTCTAAGAACCCTCCATGGCTCCAATATGTTATATATGTTGGCAACAACAATGAAGGAAAACTGAGAGGGGGGGTGAATTAGTTTTCACCGGATTAAACAATTTAACCATAATTTTAGATATGATCAACTACAACAAGAACAAACATAAACATAATAAAATCAACACACAAAACACCAATATTTTGAAATGGAAAACCCGGTTAAAGGAAAAACCATAGTGGTAACCTACAATAAATAAGGTGATACTCTACATTAGTCTATAAAAATATTAAAATGGGGAATGCACATGCATTCAAGCACACTTCTTAGAGCTCAATGCTTAAAATATGATAACATGAAAGGCTACAACCCTCAAGGAAGGTTCTCTACCTTACAAAAACATTCAAATAACAATCCGATTTATATGAACTGAAAGAATAGCATCTCCCAATGCCTGATGACAGTTTTGGTTAAGCACATTTGTTTGCTCTGCAACACTTCCTACTCAACACTTATCATCAAAAGATGAATTCTCTTATTCACACATACATCACTCTCACATAATGCAGATACAACCTCTTAAAACCACCAATCTCCAAATTACATGAATATAACACCTATTTATATAAGTCATCAACCTTGACTACAAGGTCGACTCAACCCTCAAGACCTAATTACAAAATTACATCACATGATACACAAATAAATCACTTAACCAATACAAATGTCAAGATGACATAGCATGCACCCAAATCAAATCCTCAAACACACAACACCACCAGAAATCTCGCCAAGATCAGCCATAACACCCTACACCACTGAAAATTTTGCATAACAGGAAGAACATCACCGAGCCCATAAGATCCTTAACAACGCACACAATGATCAATGCAGACCAACAGAACAAATAGGAAATGGTTAGGGAATACAAACAAGAATGTTATAACCATTTGCAATAGCTACACCAATACATTTATCAAATCTTCATAGATCAACATGATAATTCTCAAGAACACTCAAACAACAACAAATGGGACTAGAAAGATATAACTTGTGGAGCACCAAATCATGAATCATCTGAATTGTAGATACACATGAATATCCTAAAAAACTTTCTCAAATCTACAACACAAGATATAATCATTCCAGGGCATAATTGATCAAAAACTAGAACACTGCAAGACTGAACACTGGAAAACCAATCCTTGTACTAGAATCCATAACCTGACCAAATTACCACATAGCATCATGAAACCAATACTTAAACAAGTATCTCTAGTTGATTCAAAATATCAAACAAATAAACCAAAAAGAGCAACTCTTTGCAATCACCAAAACACGGGAATATGTTGACATCAATGACAACAACATATCCTAGCAGCAACAATATCTAACAATCTCCCCCTTTGGCATTGATGGAAACATATGAATATGAAAAAAAATCAGTTCAAAGAAAGAAATCAACACCAACAATTTCCAATAATCTCCCCTTAAGATCATGGATACAAAGCTTCCAAGATAAGGTTGTTTTTCTTATGCTTCTCTCCCCCTTTAATAGCAATGCAAAAGACACATATAGATCAATATTCTCTCCCTCTTTACCAGATAATATCTCTCCCTTAGAACAATCTCACAAATCTCAACATCACACACTAACTACTCCTCTGGAGCAGCAACATCTACTCCTAAATCTGAATAAGAAGACAAGACTATGAAGTCCACTGGATTGATGCATCTCAATTTACCTAGTTCTCATCAGGAGGGGCATAGACCCCTAACTTATCTCTTAGATATACAAATGTATCTACAAGAAAAGGCCTAATAAAAATGTATGTAATCTGATCCTTCATGGATACATCCTCGAGTTTTACTTCTTCATCACCAACTTTCTCCCTCATGAAATGATACATGATTTATATATGTTTTGTTTTAGAACGCAGTACAGGATTCTTGGAAATATTAATAGCACTTGAAATATCATAGTATATAATAGTAGTTCTATCATAAATAACTCTAATATCCTTCTATATCCTGCTTCATCCAAACTATCTGAGTACAATTGCTAGCAACAACAATGTATTCAGCTTCTGCAATAGATAGAGAAATAATATCTTGCTTCTTATTTGCCCATGAAACTAGCTTCTTTCCCAAAAAGAATGAGCTCCACCGGTAGTGCTCTTCCGATCATCAACATCACCTACCCAATTAGCATTAGTATAAGCACATAACATGAAATCATTATTCTTTGGATATCACAAACAATAGTGAATTATCCCCTTCAAGTATCAAAAAATCCTTTTCACATCAGTAACATCTTTCTTTAGGATCAACCTGAAATCTTGCACAAAGAAAAACAACATGCATAATATTTGATCTAGTCTAATTCAAGTATAGCAGTCCATCAACCATAGATCTATACAAAGTGTGATTAACTTTTTGAGATTCATCATATTTAGACAACTTGCATCCAGTCACTATAGGAGTTCCAGTGGGTTTGGAATTAGCTAACCCAAAATTCTTCAACAATTCCTTCACATAATTAGATTGAGAAATGAAAATGGCTTTATTAGTCTATGTAATCTACAATCCTAAGAATAATTTCAACTCACCTATCATAGACATCTAAAACTCTTTTTGCATATCATTAGCAAATTTCTTACTCAAATCATCATCTCCTCCAAAAATAATGTCATCAACAAAAAATTCAACAATCAAAATGTTATCATTATCAATCCTAAAGTATAAATTACTATCAGCAGTACCTTTACAGAATCCCAACCTCGTCAAATACTTGTCTAATCAAGCATACCAAGCTCCAGGGGCTTGTTTAAGTCCATACAGTTCTTTCTTCAATCTACATACCATGTCTCCTTCATCTGATTATGAAAATCCATCTGGTTGCTCAATGTAGACTTCCTCTTCTAAATCACCATTTAGAAAGGTTGACTTTACATCCATCTGATATACCTTGAAATTCTTATAAGTAATATATGCAAGAAGTAATCTAACAGCTTTAATTCTAGCTACTGGAGAAAAAGTCTCCTCATAATCAATTCCTTCAATCTGCGAGTATCTCTTACATACCAATCTTTCTTTGTTTCTTACCACTTTACTAGCTTCATCAATTTGTTCTGGAACACCCATTTTATACCATTCACATTCTTGTCTCTAGGTCTTGGAACAAGCTCCTATGTATTGATCTTCTCAGTATGATTCAACTCTTCTTCCATATATTTTATCCAATTCTCATCTTTACAAGCTTCAACAACATCTTTAGGTTCAATCTTACAAATCAAACATATTTCTTCAGCAACAATCCTTCTCCTAGTCATCACCCCTTTATTTTTGTCACCAATAATCTAATTTTTTAAATGATTTAATCTTACATACCTCAGAGTCTTTTGATTATTCCGATTATCAGGTTCTTGAACTTCTTCACCAACAGCAATAATATCTGGATTAACTGTCTCTACGAGATCATTCTACTTGAGGATCTTAGTAGATACTTGCTTGGAAATAACATCCTAATCATCAAGCTCATATCCACATGCTCTGATCTGCTTCTCATGACATTCATCAACTTTCACATTTGCACTTTCCACTATCTTTCTCAACCTCTTATTGTGACACTGATAGGCCTTTCTCTTAGTAGAATATCCTAATAAGATTCCTTCTTCACATCTTACATCAAACTTTCCTATACCCTCATCTCTTTCGATACAACATTTTCTTCCAAAAATTCTAAAATATCTAACTATAGGAATATGACCTAACCATAGCTCATAAGGAGTCTTACCAGAATCACCCTCTATATATGCACCCAATTGAATGTGTGTACAACAATGTTAATAACTTCTCTCTAAAAGATCTATGGAATATTCCCCTCAATAAACATAGTCCTAGTAGCATCCAAAATATTTTTTTATTCTTTTCAACAAATCCATTCTATTGAGGGGTTCTAGGAGTAGATAATTATCTTCTAATTCCATTCTTATCACAAAATGAATCAAACTCACTTGATGTGAATTATCCTCCTCTTTCAGATCTCAAACATATTTCAGCTTCAAACCCATCTCCGTCTCCACCTTATCTTTGAATATCTTGAATTTCTCTAGTGCTTCTAATTTCTTGCTTAGAAAGGTAACCCACATCATTGCAGAGTACTCATCAATCAACAACATGAAATGCATGTTACCCTCCATGCTTCTCACTCTTGTACGACCACACAAATCAGTATGCACAAGATCCAACAATCCATTAGATGTATACTACTTACTTTCAAATGAAATTCTTGTTTGCTTTCTCAATTGATATTCTCTACATACCAGATTAGAAGGTTTCACAATCTTAGGCAAATCTCTAACAACTTGTGTATAAATCATCCTTATCAAGCATTCAAAATTAACATGACACATCCTTCTATGTCACAACCAACTTTCATCTATCTAAGATATCAAATAAATTTTCTCTATATCAGAGGCATTTAGAATCATGCATTTACCATTTTTTAATTGCAAATCATTTCCCTTATCAGTCATCTATCCAACACTCAAAATATTATGCTTCAAACCTTCAACATATTATACATAACTAGTATTATGGTTACCATCAAGAGAAATAGCACCTCTACTATGAATTACACAATCTTTATCATCTCCAAATCTTACTATACCGCCATCATACTTCTCCATATTCACAAATTTTCTTTTATCACCTATCATATGATGTGAACAACCATTGTCAATTACCCATTCATCTTTCTCTTAAATCTTAGCAGCCAAAGCTCTCTTCTCAACAATGTAGCTTGTAGAATTCACGAGTACCCGATTATCTTCCTTGATAGCAATAAATACAAATTCATCTTCTGAATTCCCATTCTCAAGCTCTTCATCTGTTACACCTTCATCAGTAGCATAATAATATTGCTTCTGATATCTGAACTTTTGGTTAGGCTTATAGGGCTTATCATATATATCTTGCTTCTCATATCTATCATGCTTATCAAATTTATCATGCCTATCACACTTTGACATTATTTCATGACACCTAGAAGAAAAATGTCCTATCTCATTGCAAAAAAAACATTTTAAAGGTAACTCCCCATAATACTTACCGACTCCCTTAGGCAATCTTCAAGAAATAAGTGCTTCAAGCTCATCTAGCTCTCTTTCTTGTTCTTCCATCTCTCTCATTTCTCTTTCATATCTGGAAGCCCTAGATCAACTTTCCCCAGATCAACTTGAGCTTCCCGGATACAAAGGCGTTAAATGCAGTCTCAAATTTACCATGTAATTCTCCAAATTCATTCAACTCAAATGCATCAAGCTTACCAGCCAACATGTCTCTTGTCACAATGGTCACAATCTGGATCTCATCAATAGAAGTAACTTTAGATTTGTAAGTAGGAGGCAAAGATCTTAGCACTTTAGCAACAGTCTCATCTTCTTCAAGAGTTCTACCAACACATCTGATGTTCATGACAAGTTCATTTACTTTAGCCATAAAGGATGTTATATTCTCATCTTCTTCCATCTTCAAAATTTCATACTTTTCATTCAAACTTTGCAATTTAGAAACTTTGACATGTTTATCTCCTTCATAAAAGGTCTCTAACGTTTCCTAGATCTCATGTGCAGTTTGCAATCCCATCAAAATAGTCATCTTTGAATCGGTCAGGGCACTCAGCAATGCTTCTTTAGCTAGGATATTATGTTCAACATCCTTGATCTCACTTACAGTAACCAAACCATTTTAAGGACCATTGTAGGTATTCTTTGTAATCTTCCAATAGTCATCTCCAAGACACTTCAAATGACACTTCATCTGGTCCTTCTATACAGTGTAATTTCTTCCATCAAATCTAGGACTCTCTTTCTTAAAAACATAGGTTTCTATCCCGGATATCCTCAAGTGGTCAAGCTTCTTCCAGAGGATCTAGCTCTGATACTAATTGTTGGCAACAATAATGAAGGAAAACTAAAATGGGGGTGAATCAGTTTTCACTGAATTAAACAATTTAAGCACAATTTTAGATCTGATCAATTGTAGCAATAACAAAGATAAAAATAATAACAAGAACACACATAACACAAAGATTTTGATGTGGAAATCCTAGTTAAGGGAAAAAGGACGGCGGGAACCTACCCACAATAAGATGATACTTTGTAGTAGAATATGAATATATTACAATCAAGAATGAACATGCATTCAAATGCACTACCTAGAACTCACTACTCAAAATATAATAATCTGGAACACTACAACCCTCAAGGAAGGTTTACTACCTTACAAGAACATTTGGACAACAATCCAGTGTACATGAACTGAAAGAATAGCATCTCCCAATGTCCGATGACATTTTCGATTAATCACATTTGTTTTCTCTACAACACTTCCTGCTCAGTACTTCTTATTGAAAGATGAATTTTCTTATTTGAGAATAAATCACTCTCAGATAATGTAGACACAACCTCTTACAACCACCGATTTCCACATCATCAACCTTGACTACAAAGTTGGCTCAACCCTCAAGACCTAATTAAAAAATTACATCACACGATACATAAATCAATCACTTGACCAATACAAATATCAAGATGACATAGCATAGACCCAAATCAAAACCTCGAACGTGCAACACCACCAGAAATCTTGCCAAGATCATCTGCAACATGCTATAACACTAAAAATGTCACATAACATGAAGAACATCACCAAACCCATAAGATCCTCAATAAAGAGCACAATGACCAAAGTAGACTAGTAGAACAAATAGGACACAATTAGGAAACACCAACAAGAATGTTAGGACCATCTACAATAGCTACACCAACACCACTTAATCAAATCTTCATCAATTAACATGTTGATACTCAAGAACACTCAAACAATAGAAATTGGGACTAGAAATATAACTTGTGGAGAAATAAATCACGAACCATTTGAATTATAGATACACATAAACATCCTAAACACTCCCAAATTTACAACACGAGATATAATTATTCGAGACCACAACGGATCAAATACCAGAACACTGCAAGACTGAACACTTAAAAAAGCAATCATCATACCGAAATCCATAACCCGACCAAATCATCACATAGAATCATGAAACCAATACTGAAACAAGTATCTTTAGTTGATTCAACATATCAAACATATAAACCAATTGGATCAACTCTTTGCAATCACCGGGACACCAAAACACAATAATATGTTGACATCAATGATAACAACATATCCTAGCAATGACAATATCTAACAACACATCCTCAAAATGTGGACATGCAAAGGTTAATGAACCCTTTTATAGCAACAAGATCTAAGAGTTCCTCCAAAACACTTGCATCACTAAAAAAGATCAGCCATCACCAAGTGATGAATACATAGTCACTATTAAAGCTCCCACTAAATCATGATACTAAGCTCTCCAAGCACATGAAACACCATCTCCCAAATCTGAAAAATCATCTAGGTCCACACACACTCAAATGTACTGCTAATCACACTAAATGAAACCAAGATCTCCAAACCAAGGAAATACACCATACTACAAGAACCCGTAACTAACTATCTAGGAATTCACTTATCATTCATCATCTCATCTGAAAACAATAACACCAATGCACAAGTGACCATAGACAAGGAAATCTAACAAGTCTACATAAACATTGAATCAAACCTCGTGGAGATAGATAGTCCACGTCCGAGTTTTCCCACAACAAACATGTAGGTAAAGACAACCTACGATATTGCACAACTCGTAGCTCCAATCATTGAAGCATGCAAACTCATTGTCACATAAGCGACATGCAAACTAAGATCTCAAAGAGAATAATCATGTAGACAACATGACTCAAGCACTAAATCAAGCACAGATCCAATTTGAAAATCATGTCCACATCAAGCACCATAATCTAGGAATCCACCAAACACCACCATAAAAATGTTAAGTGAATAATAATGTACCAACATCTCCATGCAAAGAAAATATCACACCTCCTCTCAATATGCACAAAGCATGCATGCAAAACTACAACTATCTGATCCACTAACACCCCAAAAGAAACATGGTCTACAAAATAGCTCCTCTACACCTCCACAAAACTAGAACTTTTTCTTGACCATGTAAAACCTACAAAACCACTATGTTTGATAACACCAATGCAACAAGAATTATTCTACTGTCACACAGGAGCTTTAGGTCAACATCGTTTCAATATGACCAACTCCATTTCTCTATCTTCAACATCCTTCAAAATGCATGTTGACTCTTGGGATTGAAACAACTGCAAGACTTTCACACACCAAAGGATCAATCTTCAATGGATTTCCTTAGATTATTTCAAGCTTTCTAGGATAAGAAATATTTGCAAAAGGAATACCCAGAACCTAAAACACCATGGATCTTCACATGCAAGCAACATGCATGTCCATGCAAGTACATGCAACACACATTATGCACATACAAACAACCTGCAAATTCTTGAACCAATGCTCTGATACCAATTGTTGGGAAATCATGCCTCCTAGAAAATCCATCTGAGATTAGTATGGGCATTCATCGTTTAACACAAATGCGCACTACTATGTCATAAAGCATAATCATGCATAGTTTATTTTCCACATTAACCCTTAGAGAAAAGTGATTGCAATTTATGATCTTGCAAGATCGAACCACAGTTTCAATAGCATGCATACATTTAGATTCAACAAAACATAATCATAAAATAGAAGAAAAGATAGAAGAGTATAACACAGATTTACCATGGGGAAAACCCTTTCAAGTAAAAAACCCCACACTAAAAAACTAGAGAGTCATTGGATTATTCAACAACAAAAATATTTACAACATAATCTCAAAGGCATCTTGGCCTTATTTCCAAAGGAGGAAGAGCTACTCTATATATATATAAATTTAAGAACCTTAATGATATAAATAAGTTCTCAAATTCGCCACCTCTAACCCTTCCAATGCCACCACAATAGTCATATTATTGACTAAGCCTATATGTTGCACTGAATCATCTATAAAATTGACACATATAGAGTCGAACATGATTATACTATGAATCACTTAATAATTTAGTTAGTCAACAAAACCAAGTTGTAGAGTCCTAGTTGGAGACAACTTACTAAATATAGTAAGTACAACTCACACAAAGTCTACATGTATGACACGTACTAGAAAAGAGTACCAATTGAATACAACTTGTATGACACATATTGAAGCAAAGTCCTAATTGATTTCACATTCCAATAGATAATAGGCTCTTGCATGTCATTAGGGTCCAAATCATTGAAGATATGTCCCCAAGTAGGGATGTTAAGTCTAATAAAATTTTGATGATGTGATTAAAATCCTCTCTTATTCTACAAGTGAGGAAATCTCTAATATTGGGGATAAATCTAGTTTTCCTTAGATGATCTAGAGTCTTCAATAATTGTAAAAACACTCATAAAATTCATAATGTTATAGTGACCTCCATTCTAAACATTAATGATCCTCAAACATAATGAGGTTAGTAGAGAACATCAATGGAAACTATAAATCTTTGATAAAGAATAAAAATGGAATTGGTGGACTTGTTCAAGGGAAAGAAAGCGGTCAACAATAAGTGATTGTATAAGACTAAGTTCAAGTCTGTTGGAAGCATTGAAAAACACAAGGCACAACTAGTGCCAAAGGTGTTAGGACAAGGTGTATTGTATACCTTGCATAAAGTTATAACATAATTTAATATTATTTGTTGTGCATCTAACTGATCTAAGGATATATGTTACTATCAAAAAGTAAATGAGGGGGAAAACAAATTTTTAGGGTTGTGAAATTAATCACAAGATTTACGTAATACAACATGTTGATTTTATGCAAGCTTATCTCTATAAAATAAAGGAACATGGGTAGTTGTTTAAGGTTGGCTATTTTGGCTAAGGGGTTGCAAGAGCATCTCTTGGTTGCATTTATCTGGTGTAGATGGCATGGGATGTATTGTTTCATGATTCCTCACATGGAGTGCATTTAGAGGTTTTGATATTTAAAAAGTGTGAACATAGAGACTCTAAAGACATATTGTAATGTTTCATTACTAAATAATACATAAGTGATGGATTTTTTTGATAATGGATATTTTCTTCTTGAGGTTTTTTGAGGGTATATCTTGTTGCATCTTTCATGGAATGTTTTCCATTCTTACATCTTGTTCACATGATTTCATCTATCTGATGTAACTAAAAATATCCATAGATGGCTGCAAATTTTTTAATATTCAGTATCAAATCCATTTTGGTAGTTGGTATCTAAAAAAGAACTACCTAAAGAGTAGGATCTTCTTAAAGAGGATCCTCTAAAGGTAGATTCTCCTAAGGTGGAAAGTCATGATTATACTATTGTTTAGATGACTTATATCTCATCTCCTACTAAATCATCTTCTTCATCTAAGGTGAACACATGATGATATCCATCCTCTCGACTATTTGCCTTGGATTTTAAATATTGTTGCATAGTATAACCTAATGCTCATATTCATGTTTGTATCAAATTTTTTGTTCTTGATAATAATTCTCATAAAGATTATTTTTCACTCCCAAATATAGATATGATTATTGATATGATTGCATGCCATGCCTTCCTATACTTTATGGATGGATTCTCAAGTTATATTTAGATCTTTATTAATCTGGAAGATCAATACTCCCTTTACTACAACATGGGGTACCTATTCCTATGTAGCCATACCAATTGGGATGAACAATGCAGGAGCAACTTATTAGCAAGCTATGAATTTGATCTTTCACAACTTCATTCATGATATCTTAGAAAACTACGTTGATGATGTCTTGGTGATATCTATAACACCTCAAGATCACATTGTAAACCTTAAAATTATTTTTGAAATAGATTGACTCTATAAGATGAGACTCAATGCTCTTAACTGTGTCTTTGGCATTAACCCCAATAATCTTTTGGGATTTATTATCTATTGTTGTGGAATTGAGGTTGATACAAATAATATTGATGCAATATTTAACATGTCTCCACCTAGAATACATCTCCCAATTTCATATCTTACAAGGGAAGATTCAAGAGATATGTAGATTTGTATCTCAATTGGCCAATCATACCCTTCCATTCATATGTTTATTGAACAACAATACACAATTCAAATGGGATGTTGAATGTTAGAATTCTTTTCATTCCATCAAAAGTTACCTGGCTAACCGCTCTATGCCAATGCCAATTATGTAAGATAAACCCTTCCTTTTGTATATCTCAACATCGTCTAACACTTTGGTGGCCTTATTAGCTCAGTATGATGATAATGGGAGTGAAAGAGAAATCTATTACATTAGTTATGTCCTTGTTGATTATGAAGCTCAATATTCCACTATGAAAAAATAATGCCTTTCTCTCATCTTTGCAATGTAAAATTTAAGAGATTATCTTCTCCATATGGAAAATTGAGTGATTATTGAAAATTTTATTCTTAAATGTCTCTTCTCTAGAGTTGATATTTTTAAAAGATTAGAAAATTGGGTAATGTTACTTTCTGAGTTTGATCTCAAGTTTGTAACTCAAAAATCAATTAAAGGGAAGGTTGTTGTTGATCATTTGGTGAAATCCCCTTCCCCTAATTTTTCCCCTCTCCCAATGTATTGTTTGATGAGAGTCTAGTCATAATTGATCATGAACCCATTTGGGAGGCTCTTGCTAGGATTCTAGCAAGTCGATTGTGCAATTCTCTAAAAGGTGAGGATACTCTTACTTGGGACCCTAGCTCAAAGGGGAAATTTTTAGTGGCTTCAGGATATATGGAGTTGGATACGTTGATCTTTGGGGAGGTCAACATGTAGTGGTGGAAGCAGGTTTGGAATAAATGGACTTGGCCAAAGTGTAAATTTTTTAAATGGTTAGTTGTGCAAAATAGATTCCTCACTTGGGAAAATATTTGAAAGAGGGGGTTTTGTGGGCCTTCAGTTTGTGTTGTGTGTTATAGTAGTGAGGAGAGTACCTACCATCTATTGCTTTAATTTTATTTTGTTAGGAATATTTGGCATCTCTAGTGGGAAACCTGGAGGCATGCTTGTGTTCATGCCACCTCTCTAGTGGATTTTTGGAATATTCTTAGCAAAACTCCAATTAAGACTCCCTTCCTTCATATTGTTTGGGATATTGGGCTAGTTTTATCATTTGGAAATTATGGTTAGAGAAAAAACATATTATTTTCCAGGATAAGAATCTATTGGTGCAACATATATAGTTATGTATCATTCACATGGTTTATGAAACTTTGTAGGCTAAATTTGATTTGATTGTGGATGTAGATCTTGATGATTTGTACATTGTCCAGAGATTGGACATTTTTGGGCAAGGTCTCAAACCATTTTCTTGGAGAAGATGAGATAGGAGTCATCATGGTAAAACAAAGGCCATATGAGTTTGTAAGTGGTCCCCTCTATATCTAGGAATTCTTTAGATCAACACTGATGGGTCTTCTAGGGGAAGTCTTGGGCAGGCGAGAATTGAAGTATTTCATAGGGATGGTGAGGGAAATGTGGTTTTCCTCATTTCAATGAATAAAGGGATACAAACTAATAACCTTATGGAGGCCCTTATTGTTCTCTTGGTTTTAGAAATGGGACATTCTCTTGGATGGAGAAATATTATTTATGAGTTTGATTCTCAAGTTGTGGTGAATATGTTGAATATGTAGAGGGTTGAGGATATGGAGTAGCATAAGGCCTTGGTTGGTAGATAAATTCTCAATTTGAGGGAATCTTTTAATTTTGTTTCCTTTTTCTATGTCCCTCATGAGTTGAATAGGGCAACAAAAGTTTTAGCTAAGTGGGCTTTAGATCACCTAGATGGGTGGGATATTCATGAATGGGGTCAGCTGCCCCCGAAGTATGACAAAGAGTTTGAAGGAATTATTAGGAATGATTTGATGAATTAGGTGTGACTTTTTAAGTGTCTCCCTAGTGTTGCCAGCTTGGATTTTTTTTCCTCTTTGGGTCAGTTGGCCCTTTTCTTTGTACTATCTTCCTTGAGAGAAATAAATTTTTACCCTTCTTTTTCAAAAATAAAAATAAAAAATTAACTCAACTAATGTGTTTACATAGAGAATATTGAACAATATAGAGGGATTTGGACCAAAAGCTCATATGAAGATTCATGACATGAAATTTAATATTTTATTAAAATATATATTTGAGTGTGTGATGTATTAAATCCATATATACTATTTTGTAAAGTATACTTTAACACTATATTATTTAGTACCAAAATATAGATGTCAGTGTCTTGATTTATTAGGATATAAATATGAGTTTTACGTTCATGACAAGTTTTGTTCCTCCTTTGTGGGCTAATCTTGGGGTTTCTTTGCCATTTGTTCTCATGGCCTTGGTGGTGCTTGTTTGATTTTTGTATTATTTTTGGGATCCTTTCCTCATCTTGTGGGGACTGAGTTCTTTGTGGTTCCTCTTTCTGTGGGGTTATGTGGATGTTATTTCTACATAGGCTTGGAGATCTTCATGTCTGAATCTTTGTGGGCTTCTTTTGATGTCTCAACTTATTCTCTACCTTTGCATTGGATCAGTTTTTCTGTCTCTCTTCTCTCCTTGTGCTTCTCTATTTTTCTTAATCTTTTCAGAGAGGTTTCTTGATGAGGGCTCCTTTTGAATCACTTTTTTTTTATATTTCTATGCAAACAGGGTCTTTTTCTCTATGGTTATTTATCTTGATTTCTGGGTCTCTCTTTGTTGGAGTTTTTGTTGTCCCCCCCCTTCTTGTTTCTTTAGCTTTGGCCTTTGTGCTTCATTTCAAGCATATTTGGGTTTCTCTCATTTTTCTTATAGAAGTGATCGTATATTCTATTGAGGTTGAGATGGATGTGGTTGGAGATGACCTATCTTCTATTCAGTTGGAGATGGATGTTTTCAGTGATGCCTAGAGGTGCTATTGGGGATCTGATGGCGCTCGATCTCTTGGTTGTAAGGGAGTTGTTGATGCCCTTTATGTTGATTTCCTTCCTTTCTCTCCTATTGAGGTGGAGATCTTGAAGGGCAAGGTGAACTTAGTGTTGTTAATTCTGAAGGTTAAGGTTATGGGAGCCTTGATAAAACCCATTGTTAGGGTTGAGGGAGCCTATAAAAACCCTATGCTCATGTCTGTCTAAGTTTTATGGTGTTTGGCTTTAGCATTTTTCTCTTACAAATAGTTCTTCAATGTTTAATGTTTGTTGCTAGGTTGTGGTTGGGCTAATGGTTGGCTTTGTTGTACCTTATTTCAACATTCTTTTGTGGGTACTAGATCTATGGAAAATTGCAAGGTTTCAAGTCCCTCCAAAACTTGGTGTAAGGGGCTGCAAGTCCCCTCAAAACCTATTTGTTCCTTAATCAAAGACATATTAAATATATTTCAAACATTTATACAGTGTGTTATCATAAATATTGACTATTCAAGTATTCTAAACTGAATATGCTTTATCCAATATAATCTTTTGAATAATTATTCCTAATTAAAATTAAACTAAAATTTGTAATAATAATTTCAAATTAATCATCAAAATACTTAACATATAAACTATAAATTCACTTATATTAGTAATGTTGTTTGTTTTCCTTAAAACTATTCAAGTTCATTGTTGTCACATAATCATAAGCCAAGGGAATCAAAATTAGAAAAATGTTTGGAGAAATCACTTTTGAAATAAACTCTTTGTTTACAACCATCATTGTGAATAAAATTTATCATATCTTAGATTTGATATATATTTTCTTCATATAATTGAAATAAGTTACACTAAAAATTATCTTTGAGACTCAATTATCACCATTGAAATCTCTTAATACAATAGAAAATATTTTAGGTTCAACGCCATCAGTCTTTTGTTATTTCCCATATCTATCTTGTGATTAAACTGAAAGAACACCACATCTGATTAAACAAAGTCTAAAGATTAAAAATAAATTTTCCTAACATAAATTTGGTCCAATATCATCCACTAGCTAATCATAAGTTTCATCCAATCGTCCTAAGTTATGTTTCTCTAAGAATATATCTTGTCTTGTTCTTTAGGGTGTGTCAAATCATAACTATCCGTGATAACATGATTATATATATATATATATAAAAAATAAATTAATATTTGTGAACCTTTTCTCTTGTAGCATACAACTTGAGGGTCTAAAGGCTTTGAAGAATTTAAAGAATGAATGTAAAAGTTCATATAGAAAACAAAAAGGTAAACTTATATTGTTTTAAAAAATATATTAAAAATAATTAGTGACATGTCATCACAATTTTGTAAATAGAATAAATTTCAGAAGACTTATGTGGTAAGATTCAAAAAAAGAAAAGGATAAAAGGATTCTTTCCAATAGATCCTATCAAGATTCATAAAAGCTTCATTTGAATTTAAAGAAAAAAACAACAACTAACAAAGATACTGAGATTATCAAAATCTACATTACTTTCAATGGACTTTTGGTTTGCCAATGAAATTGAAAGGTTCTTAATCAAGCCACCACGAATCAAGTCTAACTAAATGCAAAGCTTGTGTTCTTATATCCGATAATTAAATAAATATATAAAAACTTAGATTTTTTTTATAAATAAAAACATTGTTTCATTAAAGAATATCAATCATATATGTATGTTGCCTTAACTATTGATGACCTAGAGTATATTAAATTCAGGAATAAATACAATTACATTAAAAAAAATTCAAATGCATAGCCTTTTTTTTTTTCCTAAACTCACTTATATCCATACACTATGATAGCCTTCTTCAAATGTTCCTTATAAGATTTAGCTGTTCCACATGCCATGCTCCTTTTAATTCAATATGCTATTTTGTAAGATTTTCCATCCTATTAACAAGAACAAATGCACAAGAATATATCCCAACAATTTATTATAGAAAATATTTCTCCACCAAATTACTAAGAAAAAACACATTTGTTATCGCATAAAATCATGCACCCACAATCATTACTAATTGATATCTAATTTAACGGAAAATAAATACAAAAGTTGACAAACAAACATCAAGCACAACAAAGTTTTATTTATAAATACCTGCTTGAGATGGACACTCTGGCTGGCTTACAGGTTTTCTTTGGGGCTGCTGCATAGAGACCTGCAATGTTGCGATTCCAACTGTCAGCTCAAGGTCTGGATAGAGACCATCTATTTCTGAGCGGAGGCTGCTCAAATTCTTCGAGTCCAGCGAACTTTTCAGAAGCCTGCAGCTAAAACTCCTAACATGAGATGAGACCAGATAGCCTGTAATGATAAAGGCCACTATATCATGTTTAACTATAACAAATAGAAGAATACTATATGAGTAGACAACGTGATAAATGTTAAAAAATTATTTCAACCTGAAAAGCTTTTTAGAATGAAGCTGTTTAGCGCAGAGCATGGATCCCTTCACAATTACTACGAGTGCATTTGTTAGCTTCTCATTTTCCTGTGGTAGTAGGGATTGTAATTTGTTAATATGCTCGGCAAGGTCAAGCATACATTGTAAGAGCTTCAAACATTCATCCTGATTGTCAGACATTTCGCACACTTTTGTGAGCAAATGCCCTATCATGGATAGCCCAGCTACTGCCCAGTGAGTTTTTCCTACTTCTTCAAGTATGCCTGATATTACGCCTAATACTTGGCCATCAGATTTGAAGAGATCTACCTGTAAACCCGAAAGAAAAACTACAAATGAAAATCGGTACTCATGAGAATCGGATCTGAGTATTCTACGAACAAGATATAAAATTTACGTTTACTATACCGTTTCGCCAAATTTCTCCTTCTGTTCATTGACAAAAGATAAAAATTTGTCGCCGCTCTCAATGAACGAATTCCACTCGGGCGGCATCTATGTGTTGGATGTAATATTAGATAAAATGAAAGTTGTATCAATGCTCATGAACCAGGGAACAAGATCTGTATTATTTTCTTCAAAATTAAAATGTTTCCATCATTTACCACATTTTTGTGGGAAAGAACTGATAGAATGATCTAAATAGCAAGTCCTGAATCCAAATTCCTGAACTTTGATCACTTGAGAAGGAGAAGGAAAAAAAAAACCTAAAAGAACATACAAATCCGTTGCAAGATTGTAGAAGGCGAATTTATTTGACAATATACAAAAAATACAGATAGTTTTAGAAATGCCAGGATATACCTTTTCAGCCTTGTTTCTTTTCAAAAGGGTTTTGATGGTTTGTATTAACTCTTCGATGTTTGCAGTGTTTACAGCTTCAAAGCAGATCTTTACTTCCTTGAGAGATGCCATGCTGAATGGAGAGATACAACGCCGACTATTCTTTCCTCACAAGACTTTGCTTCCTGAATACCTAATAATGAACACCCAATACTGAAAACCTAATAACGCAGGGCTCTCACCTGCCTTCAAAATCTTTTCGTCTGACTTTCGTACCTCTAAATCCGGATGGGGATGCTGTTTTTATTATTTATTCATATATTATGTGTCCGAGTCTTCCATACTGAAGCGAAATATTTTTGAAAAAAACAATTATTTTTTAAGGAAGCCTTGTGTGACACGATTCTTAGATCCGTTCTCTCCTCTTTCCTCGAGATTCCGCCATAACTAGTTGATTGTTTTATATCTTAGAATGTGTTTTAGGAATATGTTTTTCGAAATTTGCATTCTAATGGATCAGCTGCGCCCCAGTCAAAGTTACATAAAGTAAACTAGCCCATGATACATAAAATCAATTGATGTAGAAGTAACTTTTGACTTCTATTTATTAGGGGAAACTTGGCCATGGAATCTTCTACAGTAAACATGTGTTTTGGCGATGCTGGGTCAAAATCTAACAAATATTTAATGGCGATAATAAGAAGTGGGACACGATGACCAAATATTATAATCCGACCAATACAACTTAAGAGATGCTCAAATATAACTCTTTCACCTGTTGCATGCTTATTTCTCTCTCTTTATAATGAATTTGTTGTAGTTGTATTTATATTTGAGTTATTTCTTCGAGGACTTAAATCTTGGCAGTGCCTCTTTCAGATATATTTATTATTAGTTCCTGCGTGCAGGAAACTATCGTGAAGGCTTTCCTTTCTAATTCGTGATTAAATTCTCAGGAAGCAGCCAGTCAGAAATTGCTCTCTTTTTATGTTTGTGTGCTATGTTCATTTACTGAAACATGAAAGTTTTTTAAACATAAAATTTATATAATTTTGTTTTCTCTCATTACGCTAAGACAGCACCCATGTTACACGATGTCGCTGGCAGTGTATTGCAGGAACTAAAGCACGTCCCACGATGTCACTGGGAGTGTATAGCAGGAGCTAGTGTAAATACGTTGCAGTCTATGCTTCCACATTTGTGCATGCACCCTATACAGTCCATGTACCTTCTTTACGTAGCTACGTTTCCCATACAGGTCGAATTGTCCAACGATGGCAGACTCCTTGCATATTGAGAATGCCTATTACCTTGCTGGTGAGACAATCTATCACCATCCAGCTGCTTGAACCCATTCCAGAAATATTTCCACAAATTTCATATGCTGATTTTTCTAGGTGAGGCTTTGCCTTCATGAGATGTGTCTTACTGTTTAGAATTTCACTATTTTGCAAGACTTTTTTTTAATGAAACATGGAAAATTGTCCCTTTGTGTGTAGCTTGCTGATGTTTTTGTTGTTGAAATCTGTTTAGATTTAAAGCATTTCGCTATTATTTGTTTCCATTTCTTTTCCCACGGTTGCCAAGACCTCTACTTTAAGCGAAACTTCCAAGTTTTTAAGCAGAAAAGGGAAGGGAATTCCATAATCAGAATTGTAGAGTACCCATTTCTCAGAATTTACTGTAGTAATTGATCATTGGGTCAACGAATTCAGTGCTAGTTTACTTTTGTTGCTAGGATTTTTGATTTCTCTGTGGCATGGAGGGGAGGTTTTGCAGAGGAAAGAATAGAACCTCAGAAAAAACAAAAGGTGTCCATCCTAATTGCCTCAACCGTATTCTTCATTGGCCTCATCCCCATTCTTCATTGGCCTCATGACGACTTCCCAGCAAAAAAAGCAGTGTATACTTCTGCGAAAAAATCTGTTTAAAATGGTAAACTCTGTCCTGGAGTCAAATGCAGCATGATCTCTTTCAGAATATTTTCAGATTTTAACTGTGTTGAATTGTTTTTTTTTTTCTTGTGCTTCAAAGAGCGAGAATTGTTTTTGTGGCTCTTTACAGGGGGAAGCGAAGCTGAAATAAGATAAATCCACAGAGAAGAGGAAAATCCTACTTCACCTGGTTAAAAACGTCATGGATTGTTAACAACTGTTTGACATTTTTCATCACATAGCTATTAATAACAACAAAAACTCAAATAATTATGACAAATGCAGGGTCTTAAGGAGAACGGACAAACCTAGAGCTACAACATGACAGTCCATCATAACACTTTTAAGTCCAAATTTGCACACAATAATATAAAGAGATTTATTTTAATGATTTAAAGATCCAATCTCAAATAGAACATATGGGTAACACTGGAAAGCATGTAAAAGCCGGGCTATCTTATATTAATCTCACAACAGTTCAACACAGCTTGGCAATTAGATATCGGCAGCAAGTATTTTAGATGCTTCCTGATGACTTAAATCCAGTAATCAAAACAAAGTATTTGAGTACTCCATCAACTGCTCAATCAGAAAAAGAGTTTAGATCCAAGTGTTAAAAATAACATCAATGAAATGCCACAGTGTGTTCATAGATTGTGTTCGTTTAAAGTTAAACTACTTGAATACAACCATGTGCAAGACCTTTAGGCTTCTGAATCATCAACGTCAGTACATGGATACGAATTTTAGATCAAGGATATGGCACCATTTCTCTTTTAACTCTTTTGAAGGCTCAAAAGATGTTGTCCCCAAATATTGAAAAGTTTGGTTGGATTAAAGGCGGCTTAAAAGGACCCTCACTCCTCATGACAAGAGAAAAACAAATATTTCAGTTATGAGAATAAATGTACATGCTTGGAAAGTAATGATTTATCAGATATTTAGAAATTTGGAATGCCCCAAGATAAGACCTTAAATTGAACAGTGAAACAAACCTTAGTTATGGGTGAAAAGAGGTGAAACAAACCTTAGTTATGGGTGGAAAGAGGTGTGCAAATATCAGGTCAATACACTACAAACTCAAAGTTAAACTGGACACCAATCCCCTATACAGAGATATGATCCACTGTTCCTAATTCTCTCAAATGGAGAAGAAACTATGGATAACGTGTGTCCAAAGGAATGATTCTCATTTAGTACAGATAAGACTACTTCAGACATGGAGTAAGCCAAATATGAAACAAACTTTGAGAGTCATTTTTTTTGCTTTTGACAAATCCATTAAGAGAGCTTAATTGTACAAGTTGACAAATGCCAACAAATGTCAGTGGGCACAATCCATGAGAAATATAAAATAATGGCAGTGATCATAACCAGTTTTGTTCAGACATATGGAGTAAGCCAAATATGAAACAAACTTTGAGTCATTTTTTTTTGCTTTTGACAAATCCCTTAAGAGAGCTTAATTGTACAAGTTGACAAATGCCAACAAATGTCAGTGGGCACAATCCATGAGAAATATAAAATAATGGCAGTGATCATAACCAGTTTTGTTCAGACATATGGAGTAAGCCAAATATGAAACAAACTTTGAGTCATTTTTTTTTGCTTTTGACAAATCCCTTAAGAGAGCTTAATTGTACAAGTTGACAAATGCCAACAAATGTCAGTGGGCACAATCCATGAGAAATATAAAATAATGGCAGTGATAATAACTAGTTTTCATCAGATTGAGAATGATAATTTGTCATCCCTTAAGAGAGCTTAATTGTACAAGTTGACAAATGCCAACAAATGTCAGTGGGCACAATCCATGAGAAATATAAAATAATGGCAGTGATAATAACTAGTTTTCATCAGATTGAGAATGATAATTTGTCATGGAATATTCAGCCTTGGATGCTGAACATAAGCAAAGATCATTTTGCATAAAATCTAGTGTTGCAAACTATGTTTAATTCTTTGTTGAACAAACTAAATGGGAAAGAAATTAAATGTTGGATGCTATAAAGATAGTTTAAAATAAGCGTAGTTCTAGGCTGAAGATCAGAAAGCCACTTGGGATCCAAAAAAAACTTTGGAACCATAAACAAATTTATTTCACCTGTGAACAAACGAAGCTGGGAATAATCAAATACAAGATAGGCTATCAAATCGGAACGTCAATCTACAAAGCAATTAAATTTAAGAAGTACAACATTCAGATAATTTTTTCTCCATTGTATTCTTGGTGAAGGTGATCTAAGATATTGAAAACTGTTTAGGTTGACATATTTGGCTCGTCCCACTTAAAATTGTTCCTGTCAATGTCAATGGACCTGCTAGTAATGTAATAACTTTAGCAAATTGGTCAGCATCCAGGGCTGTTACCATGACAATCATTATACTTTTATAGTGGAGCTCTGTAGCTACTGTTTATCTTATTATATTATTTTCTTGTGCCGGTGATATGAGAACATTTCTACTTTAGTTCGTCTCCCTAACATATATTGTCATAGTAAAAGAGTATTATTCTTCTAATCTTTCACATTATTCAAATTTGTAAGGACACTATGTTTATGTCTCAAAATCCCCTATGCTCATGGCTGTTGTTGTATCCTTACAAGGTATTTCTATGCGTTTGTCTTCTTAACATGGATTGTCATGGTAAAAGACTATTGTTCTTCTATTCTTTCACATTGTTTAAAGTATTTTTTTCATATTTGTGGATTTAGCCATGATAGTCCTTCATCTTCTCATTGATCATAGATATCTTCATTCATACTACTCACAATCATCTTTGACATTGATTAAAAGTATCACAACATTTTCTTCTTCACGTCTTATAGTTCCCTTTACTTATGGTTTTCATTGTATCCTTATGAAGTATTTCTATGAGTTTGTCTTCCTAACATGGACTATCAGAGTAAAGAAGTATTGTTCTTCTAATCTTTCACATTGTTCAAATTTCTCAAGACATTAACATTATATATTTGATGGCTATATATTTCTGCAACCTCAAAAAATAGTCTCTTTTGATCATTCATTCATCCTTGATCTCTTTCCTTCTTCTTTACCTATCCTAAGAACGTCTTTCATGAATCTTTTGAACTTTGACAATTTAATCATTGTATATTATCAAATATTTTCAATGTCCTTAGTCCATTTCATTCTGTGTTGCCAATGTCCTTGGGTTATCTTTAGTGCTATATTCACAACCTCTTTGTCATTTGGTGTTGCCTTACACAAGCTCTAAATTGATATAATGATTATCGCATGCTTACCTTGGTGCCTCCTTAACATTGAAAGTTGGTCTCCTCAAGGCTTCTATGACTGAATTGTGAAATTTCAGTAGGGGATGGAAAGATTATTTTTAAACACAGTGCAGATGCATTTTAGCTTTAATCTGATAGTAAATATAGTTTTTGTCTTCTTGGAAACTGTTGATTTTTGTTGCCAAAAAGCTTTGTACTTTGTAGTCATTAAATTTGTGTGAATAAACATTGTACAATATTATATTAGACAAAGTTGTTAATTTCTAACAACATTTCCTTTACAATATTTTGACAGCATATTTCCTTTGTTGTAAGTACCTATATTTTAGATCTAGAATTGACATTGCCATTTTGCATGCCATTTGATTGCCAGCCAATGCAAACTCACTACCATTTTTTTGTAACTCCAATCCTTTTTATGATATGAATGTAATGTCATTCCTTGATCTAATGCTATCCTTTAAGGTTTGTTCTTCTTGATTTGACATTGAAGTCTTTGACCTTTTTAAATCATAACATCCTATTTGGAAGTAGGTATGCTTATACTCTTCTCTTTTGATGAACGCTCTTCTATTATGCTGCTTTGACAATCTTCTAGATCCTTGCAACAATTAACTATCATCTCTTTTTATTGAAGACCTCCATTTATGTTTGATGGACTATAATTGGAAACTTGCTTGATGCACTATCCTTTTCATATGGTCATCTATTCAAGGCTTACCCAAATCCCTAAAAAGAGTATCTCTCTCTACAATGTCTTTTGTGCTTCCTTGCCTCGCATAGAAGAATTAACAATCATAAGAATGCCATCCTTTCCAACTAAATCAATAGTAGTTTGACTTAGATATTGGCCTTTTGTTTTTCTTTTAATCAAATTATGATATAATCTAGACAGATTATGAGATAATTACAATTACAAATAAATGATACCTCATAAATAATTTCTACTTTAGCTAATCTTCATGTTGTTAATTTTGCAGGTTTCTTAATACAAAAGCACTGAGCAACTAAGAAGCCCACGCAAAAGCTCCAAACAGCTACAAATCCTACCGATTCAAAAAAACCAAGTGAAATTACACAATTTATTATCATTGTACTAGTTTGGCTAGTTTTGTCTTCAAAATGTATAGCACTATTAATAGATAGACAACATTTGGCAAATATATGTCAATATATATCCCCTTCCACTTTGTATTGCCATCTTATGTTAAATCAGTTCACAATCTAATCAGAAAAGAATGGAAGAATATATATATGTGTGTGTGTGTGTGTGTGTGTGCATATATATATATGTACATATATATATACATATATATATATATATATATATACATATATATATATATATATATACATATATATATATATATATATATATATGTATGTGCATATACATATATATATATATGTACATATATATATATATATATATATGTACATATACATATATATGTACATATACATATATATGTACATATACATATATATGTACATATACATATATATATATCTATATACATATACATATATATGTATATATACATATATATGTATATGTATATATATATATATGTATGTATATGTACATATATATGTATATGTACATATATATGTATATATATATAGATATATATATGTATATGTACATATATATATATATATGTACATATACATATATATATCTATATATATATACATATATATGTACATATACATATATATGTATATATATACATATATATGTACATATATACATATATATGTACATATATACATATATATGTACATATATACATATATATGTACATATATATATATGTACATATACATATATATGTATATGTACATATATATGTATATATATATGTATATATGTACATATATATGTATATATGTACATATATATGTATATATGTACATATATATATATATATATATATATATGCACACACACACACACACACACACACACACACACACACACACATATATATATATATATATATATATATATATATATATATATATATATATATATATATATATATATATATATATATATATATATATATATATATATATATATATATATATATATATATATATATATATATATATATATATATGCACACACACACATATATATATATATATATGCACACACACACACACACACACATATATATATATGCAAATATATATATATCCATATATATATGTACATATATACATATATACATATATATATATGTCCATATATATATATATATATATTCTTTCACTTTGTATTAGTGTTTTGTATGCTTGTTACATGGATATTGCACATACTAATATATCTCCTCTCTCCCAATTACTCCTCTTCTATTTGCAGTTATAATTAAATGCAATTTCTTGTAATAATCTATTTCATCTGAGTACTACTATGCCACACCAAACAACCACATTCCTTGCCTGCCAATGCTTGGTAGGAACTACATTGCTTGAAACTCTTGTTATCTTTAGACTAAGCTTACTTTTGATTTGGGAAAATCCTAGACCTAAGGAAACATAACAACCAAGTAGGTAGAAAAAACATGTCTCAGGATAAGAGAGACATAAACTAAAATGGATCAAAACCAATAACAAAGCCAACAAGATCAAGGTGGTTTGAATCTAAATTTCAGCAATGGCCTCAGATGAGGGAGATGACACGAGTAGAGAGAGGTTATAAAATTTGAAGGGAGCACAATCAAAGGATTCCCAAGAACTTCATCAAACTTCTTTTTAATTACTATGCCATCATCAAAGAGTTGCTACAAAGAATTAGGAACATTATTAACATGGTCAACCAAAAAATAATTTGATAGAAGCACAAGAAACTTGCAATAGAGGTGGCCTCATGTGATCTCTTGGGGTGACTTTTTAATAGCTAGAAGGACTCAAAAATAATATCCTTCTTTGATTCACAAAAAATAGAACAAATCTTGATGTTGCCAAGAAAAATTGTGAGTTTCAACACAAATAACCTCATAAATAGGAAGTGTAGAGGGGGGGAAATAAACCACACTGATAGGAAATAACAACCTCTTAGGGACTCACTAATATACCTCTCCATCCCAAATGAGTACAAAGCCTAAGGTTGTCAAGTACCCCGCAAATAACATTGAATGCACTACAAAGGCTTCTTGATGCCCTTTGCTAACTCTCTATCTAAGGACGCATTCACATGGGTATTTGATGATAGCATGACATATTGGCATCCCATACAAATAGAGCATGAAGTTATATATAGAGATCTTAGGGTGACATATACATGTTCCAAATGAAGTAAAACTAGATGAATATATAACAAAAAGAAGAAAATAAATATGGAAATGTACAAGGATAAATGAAAGAGAGGAAGGTAATAATCTTACAATTGATCCATGAATGAAGCGTCCAACAAAGTAATCCCTCTCCAATGAAATCTACACACAAGCAAAAGAGGAAAAATGTTGGGTCTATATAGGGGTTTGCCTCAGTTATACTCTCATTTTGTTGTTTTGATCTCCATAGACAACTAGATAGATAGATGAAAAGATAAATATATAGGGGATGTGATAAATCACAAGATTCTCAAAGATGAGAAAAATAGATAGAGAGATACTACAAAAGAGGCTTGAGGAAGACAAGAGTTATATGTGAGGTTGTTGTAGAGAGAGAGAGAGAGAGAGAGAGAGAGAGAGAGAGAGAGAGAGAGAGAGAATAAATTTCATGGAGAAACTAGGGATATTGTTTCTAGAATCTAGAGAGATTGAATGGGGAGAAAAGATGGATTTAAAAGTGAGAAGAGGAGGGAAAAATATGGCCATCAAGTTGTTTCCACCAACCAAGGTAGGTGACAAGTGTCAAAAAGTTCAAAATTGACATTTGAATGTTAAGATGTTGTAGGATGAATTCGCGGTGCACAAACATCCACACAATGTGCTAAAGTCAAACAAATCATGCTAAAAAAGGAAAGTGACAAGAGAAACACATAGGTGATGCAAAATAGAAGCTAAAGGATAGCTGCTAAAAAGGGTTCTTGAGCATCTTGAGAGGGAAAAGGCTAATCCAAGGGCTAAAATGAGCCTACTTAGATGCTAGGAGAACGGACACTAAAGTGGATACAAAATTATAGGTGAAAATGCAAAGGGGTATAAATTTTTGACTCTATAAGAAGATATGGTGAGAGATGGTAACATTGCCAATGACTACCTACCCAACAATGTAGCATTACCTATGAGTTGGATTAAATCTTCGTATGAAGAAGCCAACTGAAGCTTGGGAAGACAAACCCAAGTTATAGATAAATCCACCATAGAAGTATCAAAGTGACTTGTTCATCTAGACAAATGATGAAAGGACCAACCAAGAAACTAGAGACCTCCTTAAAGAGTATCTAAACATTGTTTGAACGATGATATGATAAAAAGGCAATGAACAAATTAGATGTATACTAGTAACACAATGACTAGAAAAATGCCAGAAATTGATTGTCCAACTTTGGATAACATATATGTTTGACATGTACCCAAAGAATCTTCCAATGAGGGCGAATTGAAAAACAAGAGAATAATTGTCCAAAGAGATATCAAAGATCCTAATAAAGAAAGAAGGCACATTGCCACTCCCCACACAAAAAACCTAAGTGATTAGAGAGAGAACAACAACAAGGGGGCAACTATAAGGGACAAGTTTAGAACAAGCCACATACACTATTTACTCTTGAAAGGAGAGCACCTATGAGCTCAAAATTGGAGATTGATAAATCACAACCTAAAGAAACATTAGAATTACAACTTAAGACATGATTAACAAGCACTTGGGTAGTAGAGACAAATTATAGTAAATCACCATTGGTATCACATAGTAGCATATGTGGAAAAGCATAAACTAGCCCCTTTCTAGGAAAAATAGACACAAGAGACTCCTTACACATAAGGGAAGAGGAGGCCTTAGTCAAAGCATTCATATTAGAAGGACATCCAATAGTTGTGAGAGGAGCTCCCAAAAGAACCTTGCTAGAAAACTCAACACCAACAACATCTAGCATAAGGAAATAGGGGAGTTGGTAACACAAATATCATGGGTATTGAGAGGGGACATGAGAAATCCCCTGATATAAATGCAATTTAGGCCATTAAGACTAGAACCATAATTAGAAAAACTAGAGGAAAGAAGCATCTTAGAGGTTTGAACTAGCTTACTACTAAACCTATCGTACAAACATGGTTCCAAAAGGTCCAAAAGAGTATTTACCCCCTCCTCATGCTAAAGATCTCCCAATAAATTAGAAACTAGGTAAGAGGAGCTAACTAAATTCCAAGCATACAATGGAACATAAAGTAGAAAAAAAAGATCCTTAGGGGAAATAAGTGAAGTAGGGAGATCCTTCAATGAGTACGAAGACCCCAAAAATATTTCCAACCATCCTTTATACATGTTGTCCAAGAAGAAGGGCCTCTCATAACATATCCAATAGCTATTCATCCTCTTCCTTCTCTTGATTGTAGTACTCCATGAAAAACTCTATTGTCTCAAAACCCATGCAATCTCCATTAGTTGTCTCTAGTTTTGGTAACTTATTTTATATTCAAGCTAGTGATGTAACCCTAGATGGAATGAATATTTCACACTCCACATCCCTTGAGTAAGTCAAGATGGCATGATATGTAATAACCTTGTGAACTTGAACCTTGGTTGTTGGCACTATAGGAATGAAGCCCAACCATTTCACTAATTGCTCACCCCTAAATTTAGGCTATGGACTATAAGGAAGTTAAAGTAGAAAAACAAATTCCTACACTAATATGAGATGACGGTAATACAACTATTTTTTAGATCTTTATAATAGTTATTAAAAATTAATAGAAATAAACATAAACAACATGCAAACCACAACACAATGATTTATGTAGGGAAAATCCTTTCAAGACGAAAAATCCACTCTCCAAAAGGCACCCCATATAATATTAAAAAACTAACAAAATAATACAATGTATTTGTAGATAAAACTTCTAACAAGAGTATCCCCAACCATGAATCTCAAGATAACTAAACAACTATAAGACTCTTACACAATCTCCATCTCATGCACACCAAATATATAGGAGATATAATACATGAAACCTTCAAACTATATTACATAACCTTGAGCTAAAATCATCCCAAAAAGTGGTTCTCTATTTAACTTCAATCCTAGATGCTCTGTGATGTATCAAAAAACACACCAATATGTGTAACTACCTTTATAGCTCATTTATGTGTGCAACATATTTTTTATATTTCTTGTTTCAAGAGACCCAATTTTTATATGCCATAAGTTTTAATCTAGGAGTCAAATTGATGAACTATTTGAAACTTCTAAAAAGCTCTGGAAATGATCTATCTACATATAAACAAGTATGCCAATATGACCACATTTAAGTACAAACAAAAAAATGCCTTTAAAGTATTATAAATTAAATTTAAAAAATTTTAAACAAAAATTTAATATGTTCAAATATATACATGATCTTGCAATGAAACTTTACAAAAATTCCTTTCTAGTCACTTCATAGCATTGGGGAAAATTTCAAACCGATCTATGCTCAAATACAAACTTACTATAAATAGTAACCTAATATAGTTGTAAGGTCAACACAGCATTATGCTGACAAGGATGTGCCCCTAGGTTTAATGTGAATACCCCACTTCACATCACATGCATAAGTGAGGATACAATATGTTTGGGGCCTCTCAATTGTTGATGTGATACAGAGTAACCCTACAAGATTTGAACTTTGGTTACTATCTCTATATACAAGAAGCCCCACCATTTCACCAAAGATTCTCCCCTTAACATTTAGGCTAGGGATTTACCTTTCAATATAAATTTGCAAATACCCTAGTCCACATCGCATGGGTTATTCAAGATACCAGCTCTTGGGAGCCCCTCAATTGTTGATGTGTTAGAGAGTAACCCTATAAGCTTTGAACATTGGTTTTTACCACAATAGGAAAGAAGCCCCACCATTTCATTTGTAGGGTTTCCCTTAGTTTAGGCTAAAGATTTACCCCTACAAAGAATGCAAGTGTCTTGTAATAAAATAACTTGCATAAATGACGAATAAAATATAAAATATGAGTATTATATATATTATTATAAAGTAACAAGCCACTTCGAGGAACTAGACCTCCAAATATCTCTATTTATAACACACTTCACAATAGATTCTAAAATAAAACTCACTACCTCCTATGTATACACTATTTATGCCTAGAATATCACCTTGGACAACCTGAATATGATTGTACAGGCCCAAGGATGACCTAAGTAACTAAAAAACAATGTACTAATGATAATATGCCTTAATCAGCAGTTAAGTTAGTCACAAGATGACTATGCATAACCGTATGTATACTCTAGGATTGAGGGCATACCTTTCCCCCCATCTCAAAAGAAACATTGTCTATAATGTAATTAAGTGTGGATTCTTCTAAATGAACTTTTCATCTTCCCATGTGGCATCTCCAACTAGTAGATTCTTCCATTGAATGAGATATTCATTGAGCATTCCAGTCATCAGCTTCTTTGTACATGTTTAGAGAATGAACTTTGGTTCTTATATGATTCTTCCTTCTTCATAAAGCTCTACTAATAAGTGGATTCTATTAGATAAGTGTGTGGTTTGAGATGAGTAACCTAAACAATACACTTTAAGATTCAACTAGTAAATGGGTTATGTTAGTCAATTGAATGATTTGAGATAAGCCACTTAAATATGCACTTTAACCTTTGATTTATTTAGGTGATTCACATCACATTAGTAAGTGTGTACTATTAGAAAAATGAGTGATTTGAAATGAGCCACCCAAACAATACACTTTAATCTTCGATTTGTTCGAGTGGTTCACCTTAAATCACATTAATAAGTGGGTTCTATTAGAACAGTGAGTGATTTGAGATGAGCCAACCATACAATACACTTTAAGCTTTGATTTGTTTAGATGATTTGCCGTAACTCACACTGATAAGCTTTGATTTGTTTAGATGATTCACCGTAACTCACACTGATAAGTAGATTCTATTAGAAAATAAATCATGTAAACAAATCGAAGCCTGTGTTGTTCAAACAGAACCATTACTATCTCTTCATGATTATTATTGTATTTTTACCTATCGAATACACGCTGATATTTTTTATGGTTATACTTTTTGCAGAAGCTCAAGAAGATAGAGGAATTGAACTCTACTGCGACAAAGATCATTCTTCTTACGTGATCGAAAAAGTGCAATTGAATTCAATGAACAAATCGTTACGAGTTGTCATGCTGGGACGTAGCATCAGCGTCAGCGCTACAAGCGACGAGCCATTTCCAGAATTGAGATAAGTTATTTTGGATCTCAATATTCCTCGTGCACCCTTCCATTTTGAGGAGCTCAAGACATTGGATGTCTATATTGGTCCTCTCTTGAAAGGTGTTCATCAGATTTACAAGGTAAGGGATTACATTCCATAGCAATCTGTACTTTAGTTGTGTGTCAGATATTGCAAGCATTCTTGATGAAAATATTTGCTTGCAGATGCCAAAAAGTTTATGCCTTATCATCACAACCAGAAATTCGGAGCAGTCAGCCAATGCCAGTGGCTCCAAATTGTTCTCTACAAGAGTTAAATGTAATGTCATATTCGAGAAAGACTTTACCAGAGGAACTTCAGAGTTCCACTGCATTGAAAACTCCGAAATTATACGATTGGGATGAAATGGAGTTGCGAGAGGCGATATGTGGACTACATTGGTTGAGTACACTTAGTCTGGTGAGCTGTGGCTTGAAAGATCTTCCACCATCATTTGGAGACCTTATAAGTTTAACGAATTTGGCTCTAGAGTATTGTGACAAATTGGAAGAACTACCTTCCAGTACGGTAAAACTGAAGGCTCTACGGTATCTAAATCGGAAGGGAAGGGAACTTACAGCTCTACAAGGTCTGAATATGAAGAAATGTATTCACATAGAAGAAGTACCTGGATTTAAACAACTCACAGAACTCAGATATTTGAATATCCAAGAGTGTACAAGATTAAGGGGTGATTTCAGTAACACCGGTCATAAAGCCTTGCAAATTGTAAAATGAAGGAAGTCAGGTGAAGTTGAAGTTGAAGGGGAAGAAAAAAAAAAGAGGAAATTGATTACTTCGGATTGCATTTTAGGTGTTGGTTTTTATATATTTAGAATTCATAAGTAATGATTATGTTCATTTTATTTTTTATTTTTTTTATGATTGTTGATTGAGTGAAATGATTAATTAGATATTATTAATTAATAATTTAATATAAATATTTAGATATATTATCAAATATTTTGTCAAATTAATATTTAAATGTGGTTTTTTATTTATTTTGGATTCACTATGTCAGATGAAATTATGGAGTTCCGTTCACTCTTTATATGTTTGTTCACTAATTGAAATGATTAATAAGATAATGAATTTATAAAATGTAGTAATTTCATATAAATATTTAAATATATTAGTAATTTTTTATTTAGTTTTAATTTAGATGTGAGTTTATTTATTTATTTTGGACTCGCTATGTGAAAATAATTCCTTCAATTAATTAAGATAAATTCAATTAATAAGTTTGTTAAGTAATAATATTTCTTATGTAAGGTTAAAATTTTATGATGGGTGGCTTCCTCAAATATCTCAACATTTGTTGCTAATAATTTTTTGAATTTTTTTAAAGTATGGGTTCTCACAGAGTTTTAATAATGGTCAAGCTTAAAATTTAAGTTCCAAATAATAGGAAGGTGGTCTCATGATTATTTTTACAAACATGGCATGTTAAATCTAAAAAACCTTAACAATTAAATTTAAGGAAATATAGATGATTATATTTTTATAAACATGGCATGCTCAGATTTTTGTGGATTTGGACCTTTTTAAATCACTCCTTAGTGAGATCTCCTTGTTGGTGCATGGGAAGTTGTCACATCAAATTTTGAACTACGAAGGAATCCATTTCTAGGTAGATGTTGGTTTTCTATGGGCCATTTGGCTTCTTCTTGTCCTTGTGGCTCTTTTTTTCATTCTTCCCCTACTTGATAGAATGATGCTAACTACTATCATCTTACTATCCATCTTGCTACTTTAGATGGTAGTTCCGAGGCTTATACAAATTTGGTGCCTCCTTCTCCTACTAGATTTTCTTGTTCGATAGCTTAGTCTCGTGCTCTTGCTTATGTTGCTCATCCTACAACTCCTTTAGTAGGTCTCTGAACTTCTTGACTTGTCAATTCTATGATTCTTGACACTATATCTCTAAAATATATAATGTTAATCATTTTGTAAAATCTGTATATATTATAAACTACAACTTAATTTGAATATTTTATTAGAACATTTTATTATATATATAAAAAAATGTATATATTAGTAATATAAAAGAATATACAACATAAAGAAGAACTAAAGGAGACAAACAACTGAAATATATATACAACTACGACAAAAATAAAAATAAAAAAAAATTAACAAAAGAATTGACATAAGACAGCTGAGATAGAGATATTTGAACATCTCTCAACTTGTATTGATCTGGTAATGAGCTTTGGCCATCATGTCACACTTATTATTGCCATTAAATATTTGTTATATTTTGTCCCAACATCACCAAAACACATGATTATTGTAGAGGATTCTATGAACATGCTTCCCCTAATAAATACAACTTAAAGATTTGTTTTATGTCCCAGTGACTGGTTTATTATTTATATATTATTGACTCGGAGGCAGCTGACTCACTGAATATGAAGAGAAAATTAAAACTTCGAAAATTAAACTACCACATTGAAAAGCGCATTCTAACATATAAAACAATCAACTAGCAATGGTGGAATCTCGAGGAAAGAGGGAGAACGTGGCTTTCTCGAAAAAAATATTTTTAGCATTTAAATAATATTTTCCTTCTATATTAATTATTAAGTATAATATATAAATAAATAATAATATATTCATTATTTTCGAGGTAAGAAAGTCGACCAAAATATTTTGTATACAGGTAAAGGCCCTGCGTTTTAAGTATTCATTATTTTCGACATAGAAGTTTAGGAAGGAAAGTCTTGTGAGAAAAGAATAGCGAGCATTGTATCACATCGTTCAGCATGGCATCTCTGAAGAATGTGAAGATCTGCTTCGAAGCTGTAAGCACTGCAAACATCGATGATTTAATCAACCACATCAAAATCCTCTTGAAAAGAAACAAGGATCAAGAGGTATATCAAGGCCTTTCCAAAACTATTTTTGTATATTGTAAAATTTATTTCTCTTGCTACCGTCTTGCAATGGATTTGTATGTTCGCTTCCGTTTTTTCATTGTAATTTGAATTCGAGACTTGGTGTTTAGTACATCTTATCATTTCATTCAGCCAAAAATGTCTTAAATAATTTAAATGAGAAGAAAACAATATTGACCTTGTTCTGTGGTTCGTGACCATCGATACAAATTTCATTTTAGCTAATATTGAATTTTTTTATTCTTCTGGATTGACATCCAACACAAAAGACACCGCCCAAGTGGTATTCTTTCATCGAGAGCGGTGACAAATTCTTGCCTTTGTCGATGAACAGTAGGAGAAATTTGGCGAAACGGTATAGTAAATGTTTAGATTTATATCTTATCTGAAGAATACTCAGATCTATTCGAAGAATACCCAGATCTGATTTTCGTTAGTACCGATTTTCATTTGGAGTTTTTTCTTTTCCGGTTTACAGGTAGATCTGTTGAAATCTGGTGAGCAAGTATCAGATGTTATATCAGGCATACTTGAACAAGTAGGAAAAGCTTACTGGACAGTAGCAGGGCTATCCATGATAGGCTATTTGCTCACAAAAGTGGGGCAAACGTCAGACAATCAGAATGAATGTTTGAAGCTATTGCAATATATGCTTGACCTTGCCGACCATATTCACAGATTAGAACGCCAAGACCTCCAGGCAAAGGAGAAGCTAAAAAATACACTTGTAATAATTGTTAAGGGATCCATGCTCTGCGCTAAACAGCTATCTTCTAACAGGCTTTTCAGGTCATAATAACAATTGCAAAATTTATCACGTTTTTTTACTCATATAATAATCTTCCATTGGTCATGGTTAAATTTCTTATAGTGGCTTTTATCGTTGAAAGCTATCTGGTCTCATGATAGGAGTTTTAGCTGCAGGTTTATGGAAAGTTCACTGGACTCCAAGAATTTGAGCAGCCTCCTCTCAGAAATAAAAGTTCTCTATCCAGACCTTCAGTTGACAGCTGTACCAGCAACATTACAGCAGCAGCCCAAAAGACTACCTGTGAGTAAGCCAGATTATCCAGCTCAAGCAGGTATTTATAAATAAAACTTTGTTGTACTAAATGTTTGTTTGTCAACTTTTGCATTTGCATTTTAATAAATTACAGATCAATTTGTAATAATTGTTGGTGGATTATTCTATGCGAGAATAAAGTGAATTGTTTTTCTGGTATTGTTGTGGAGAATCATTTTCTTTGATAATTTTAGGGATATAAATAACAATGCGAAGTCCGAACAAATTATTGAGTCCTCTTTTTATTTTAGTGTTTATTCTTACTGGTAGGATGGAAAAACTTCAAAACAGCAAATTAAATTAAAGGAGTATTCTACATAAAACAGTAAAGTTTGGAAGGAGCATTCTAAGTAGAGTAGGAAAACGTTTTCCTCCTAATATCATGTGTATTCATAAAGTGATATAAAAAAAAGATTTTAGGTATGCTTAACTATTCAATATATTACACACTCTTAACAATTCATAATAAATTGAAATCATGGGAAAGTTGGGTTTCACAAGCTTAAACATGCAAACTAGAAACCATTTCCAAGCCTACATTAATTGGATAATGATCATTTAAGACCAACTTCAGTCCCTTAGGAGAGTTAGGCACTATGGTTGACTGTTCTTTTTTTAATTGATATGATTCGATATGAAATGATATAAGAATTAGGTGAAATGTTAGGAAGTTGACAAAATTTAGCATAAATAAAAAAGACATGGAACAAAAAGCCAACTCAGAAGCGCATATCTGAAAATGAGATATAGAGAGGAACTCGACACTAAAATCTAGAGTTGAAAGTGCCAGTTAAGTGTTTTAAGCGCCCTAGACCTCAAGGTGTTTCCATCTGCTAAAACTTTAGTTTCTACATCATGATGACCTATATATCACTCCCCATGAAATTAAGTCAAAAAGTGTGAGTCCCATGTGGAAATCAACATAGACTAGGGTTTTATGCCCATTCAAAATATAGAACTATACGTATGAGTAATTTGTACTCTGCAACTCTTTTCTATCAAATTTGTAACCTACACATAGAAAAGAGGTGAAAAGTGTTGTGTGATATAGGGCCATTTCCAAAGAAAACCCCAAGTAGGATTTAACCTCCACTATAATAATGATGATTCCAAAAGAGAGTTTACCCCTAGTAGGAAAAAGGTTAAAATCCTTAAGAAAATGTTGAATTGATAAATGATACCTTTGTTATGAATCTTCTTTCCTTGAAGCCTCATAAAAGTTTGATGTTGCTTGATAGGAGTTGATGCATGCCTTCATTCATGGAGAAACACATAAACTTGATCATGATTACAAACTTGAATGCATGACTTCTGATCTCTCCTCTAGTGCCTTGAAGTTGTATGATTTCTTTACTCAATTGGAGTGATAAGAATTGAATTGTAATAGACATATGTTTAAATAAATGGGTGCAAGTTGTATTTATACACAAGTTACACATTTTGTGTTTGAAATTGAAAGAAGGTTGAAGCCAAGGCACACTATCCCACTCTACAATTTATTGACCATTAATAATTTAAATTTAGGCCTAATTTCACAGGACAATGGTGTTAGGCATCATAGACCAGGAGGACCAGGGCACTAGGCACTATAGTCCTATATTTCTAGGCCAAAATCTAGGTCAATGAGCTCAAAATTATGTTGGGCTTCTTGTTTTGGCAATGGAATGAGCAAGTTATCAGTCATGAATTAGGGGCAAGAGAGAAAACCACCAAAACAAGTCCAAAATGAGTGTGAAATAGTATAGGGATACAACTTAGAAAACTACATGTATCCCTCAATTTAACAAGAGTGTGACCTTATCCTCATACACTCAATAAAGTATTAGGATAGCATAAAAAAACTTATACCAAGACATTAAAGAGAGAAGACAACACCAAGACCCTAAAGATTAGAATCTTATATATGTAAAATATAAAGATAAAAGGAGACTTATGCCTAAATTAGGTTACACATACACATGTAGCAAGAAACAACAAATAAGGATATAACATATAGGTCAAGTAAGGCATGCTTACTATGAGCCATAAGTGAATAGTCAAATAGGTCTAGAAACATAGATTATGCTAGTTGACTCTTGCAAAGGAATGTTACACAAATAAATCTTTGTTTGCTAAATAATTTGATGAAAAAACTAGTACAAAGTAGGTGTTTCAAGGTGCACCAAACACAAAGATTACAAAATAGAACCTCTATTTTTTATGTAATCCAAAATGCAACTATAAAATAGGTGTTGTAGTCTCCACCAAACATATCTTGGTGTATGGTCAAAGTGTACAAGCCAAACTCATGGTGTACATCTTATTGGGAGATTTTTTTTTAGATACAATACATGTGTTATAAAGACAAGTGCATTACAAGAATGAAATGTGAGCCGAAGGATAAGCAAATCAAAGTCAATGGTCATAAGAAATGAAAGATCACATAAGGTATCCACTATCAAGGCTCAATATGAATATTAGATAAATCATGTATATCAAGTATGATTTTTTTGAATAAATCTCATCTCCCAAAGGTAGTGGAACTACAAGCCCAATGGAAAAAGAGCACACAAGATGAACATGAATTCTTTCTAGGTCAACATAGAAGAGGCCAAAAATATCTTAATGCTTTGCATTGTCCTCAAGTAGACAACACAAAACCACATGTATAGAACTAAGATATTTATGACATAACATGTATACAACATATAGAGGAAATTTACAACAAGGCCAGTCACTTTGTAGCCTTGTGCCAAATAAAAAAAAGGTTCATCCAAAGAGAGCTTAACAAAGACAAAGACATGATAAAAACAACATTATGGTAGATCATATTACATGCAAGCAAAAACAAAAAATAAATCTAATAAACAAATAAGCTAGTCTAGAAAATCATCTAACTCCCAATCTTTCTCAACATTTTTTATAGAAGGGGGATAAAATATTAAAGAAAATATAGTTAGTACCATAGATGGAGCTAAGTCTAGTGTTGAATAAGGACCATACTCTTATGATGAATCACTATGTTTGTTACTAGGAGCTAAAGTCAAATATCTCAAAACAATCAAAGATAAAATATGAATTCTTAATTTATACAACTATATTATCACAATCATCATCTAAATTAATTACAATTTGAGGTTTATGCAAAGAGAATAAGAATAAGAACTATGTTGAGTAGAAAAAAATCAACTTTTGGTGAGGTTGGTCAAGGTAAGGCTCCTATATAGGACTTTATGAAGGATGTGAAGACAAGATCAAATCAGAATTTGACTACTTAGGAGAAGAATCAAATTTGGCATCTTTGTCAACTTCTTCTTACACTAAAAATTTATTCATTATGACTCAAAGACTCTATAGAACAAGATTATAGATCACCCCACATAAATTCCTTTTCTTACTTTTGTCTATGAACAAAAGGATGAATGAAAGGAATTAGTGGTGGTTGAAAAATAAAAGATTATGGCCATTTTTTTGTTTGTCGTTTATAGGATTTTGGAAGTGGAACTGCAGCATATATAAGAGGAATATTAGTAGGAAGGAATTGATCTAGGATGATGTTTAATAGTGACCTATGAGATAGTAATAGTTACTTCTATACCCATATACAATGAAAGATCCTCAAGGGAAGCCATCAAAGTGGATCCTAAAGGAATTTCTAAGGAAGCTATCCTATCAACTTTCAAAAAATTATAGTAAAGGAATATAGTGTCTTAATCAAGTTTACGTGATTGAGGCATTTTAGGCCAAACATAGTTAAGGGTAAAGTTCTATGAATATAGCTAAGGGATAAAATGGACTATGATGTATTAGTATAACTTGCTCATTATGAGGAAACTTCAAGTAGTTATGAATGGCAGAAAAGAATTTCTTCATGTTTGTGAGCCAAGGTTGAACCAACGTTACATGAAATTAGTCTAAGGCAGGGATATAATTTTCTTCAATTGTTGGTTTCGCTAGATATGTCATCAATATGTATAAATATATCTATTATCTTTATGCTAAAAAACATTGGTTGAATGGGAAGGCAAAGCAATGGTAAATATTTACAAATTTTAATTAGGTGGTGCTACAAATTTATTCATTTTATCATTTATAACATGCACCACTTTAGCATTAGAATCAATGAGGTTTATAATTTCAATCTTTAGATGTATACATTTCTTTGTACCATGTCTAGGTTGATGATGGTATTGACAAAATAATTTGGAATTATAGGAAGGAGGTAAATGTTTGGATTGATCTATGAGATTGATAGGGAGAATTTACACCAAATTGGTATTAATCAATTTAAGAATGATTCTATGCAAGGATTTAGAAAGAGGTATAAATTGCAATGTTTGAATGCTTTAAAAGAAATGTGAGCTACAATAGGGGGTTATTTTCAACTTGATAATTAGTATGGTTGAAATAATTGTTGCTATTGATCTTAAACAATTTTTCTTTTTCTTTTCTAAAGCCTTCAATTTTTTTATGGGCATCTTCATTCTTCCCCATTGGAGTTGAAGATGAAGAGGCTTCACATTGACTAACTTGAAGTTGAAAATTGTGATGTACCATACACAATTGTGTGAAAGATAAATATTGATAAAATTAAATCTTAGATTATATAGTATAATTTTGTAAATTATCAATCAAAAGTGTTTGAATATCAACATCAAGAATAAGATAAGAAATTCAAGAATTAAAATGTTGATATCTACCAATAAAATTAGTCATTTTTACTTAGCAACTTGTTTGCAATGCAATAAATTAGTCAATTTTATATTTTAATGGGTATTGTTTTGAAAATGTAGAATAAACATATTTACCAATTATTAAAAATTAACAACTCAATAACTAGGCAAGGACAAAAACCATTCCAAAACATTATCTTTCAAGAAACAAGGGAATATTTGTGCATGAAGATTTTCATCATAGAATAAATCAATGCATAAAGTCAAAAATGTTTTTAGATGACAGTGGGGTTCACATTTTTTATGATATTTCTAAAAAAGAGGGACCTTAATGTGTTTTGGAAGTGGATTTCGAACAATATGAATATAATGTGGTCTACTTATATTATATATAGGAATGGCGGATTGGGATTGTGTTATGTGGCCCAAATTTTTGTAAAGATGAAATGTTTTACAACAAGTGGTTTAGGGTATCTTTGATTAATTAATAGGATTGTAAAAGGTTGGATTGTCATGTAGGATTTAAAGGTATAATGTGATAAGTAGGTGGAACATTGTGGTAGGTGGGTGAAGGATATGGTTGTTACATTTTTTAAGAAACAAAAGGAAACTTGGTTGAGAGTGGAACCCAAGCATATTGGTGATAGGATTCTCCCCACTACTACATGGTTAGTGCTCTCATTTTATATAATAGTAGCCATGATGGAAGATGAGTATCAAAGAATATTGGATATATATGTATAAATAGGAATGGATGTTTCAACTTGGGTTTGAGGAGTAGGATGTCCAAGCACTTCCATGGAACTAAAAAAATTCATAGTGTTGCCATTTAGTATGTGAGCTATGTTATGTATAACTTTTACACCATGTTCATCATTTTGAATCAACTTCTTTAAACCTTACTCAAGGGGATTACCTCTCTATCCAAGTGTTTGTGACTCACAAATTGTTGAAGATATTTCAATTGCTTGTCAATATTCTCTAACTATTCATTAAATACTTATGTTAGAGAGTCATTTTCATCATGAGAAGCATAAAGGGAAGTATTATTGATAATATTAAAGGCAAGGTAGGTTCTAGATTAAGAGATTAAAATTCACCCTATCTCCTTAATCACCTCAACACATTTAATATTTAAACCATGGATCTGTGAATCTATAACTTCTTCTCATAGGGATATTTATAACAACAGGTTATGAAACTCATACACAAGCACAAGCTTCAATAACGCACAATTCCCTATAGGAAACAAAGAAAGGATACTAGAGGAAAAGGTAAAAGAATTAATTTATGTTCTCAATCCTTTTTATATAATTGTAAATGAAAATGCAAGCAATTAGATGATCTATACAATTATATCAATAAAAATAGTGATCAAACTATGCAATATAGCAATGAAATCATTATTTAACCACCTATTTAGGAAATATTATCTAAGAAAATTAATATTAATTTATGAATGAAAGAATATAAAAGATGAATTCTATAAAATAATATCACTATATCAAAAAAACTGCAATCAAACTAAGACTTGAACATAGAAATTAAAAATTATGAAAGAAATATTAGGTTCACCAAAATGAAACATTGGGGAAATGGAGTTTTAGAAGCCTAAATATGCAAACTAGAAATCATTTTCAATCCTAATTTCACTAGATAACAACCAAATAGGCCCAAATTTAGTCCCCTAGGAGAGTTGGGCATTATGGTTGATTGTTCTCTTTTTCATTTATATGTTTTGATATGAAATGATGTATGAATAAGTTTAAATTCTAGGAAATTGAGAACATCTAGCATAAACTGAAACATATAAAATAAAAATCTGACTCAAAAGTATAGATATAGAAATGAGATATATAGAGGAACCTGTTTCTAATAACTAAGGTTGAAAGTATCCATCAGGTGTGCTAGGTGTCCTAGACTTGAAAGTGTTTTTGTTAGCTAAAACTTTGTATTCTAGATTAGGATGCTCTACAAATCACTCCCTCCAAAATTATAAAAAAATTATTGGCCAAATGTGAAAATGAGCATAGACTATGATTTTTCACTTGCTTAAAATCTGGAACTATATGTCTCAGTCTTACTCTGCAACTATGCAACTCTTAATTGTTGGATCTATAACATACACATAGAAAAGAGGGGTAAAGAGTTGTGTTGTAGAGGGCCTTGCCTAAGTCAAACCTTGGTTAGTAATTAACCTCCACTATAATAATGATTATTAGGAAAAAGACCTTACCCTAGTTTAGGTAGAGGATAAAAACCTTTAAAAAATACCGAATTGACAAATAATGCCTTTTCTATGAATCTTCTTGATAGGAAGTCTCATTAAAGGTTAGTGTTGCTTAATAAGAGATAATGCATGCCTTCTTTCACATAAGAGAACATAAAATTGATATTATTTCTAACTTGAAAGCTTGAATTCTTGACTTTAGATCTCTCCTCTAATGCCTTGAAGATGCTTGATTATTTTGCTCAATTGGAGTGATAGGAATTAAATTCTTGTAGAGAGACATTTAAATGAGGGTGTAGAAATTGTATTTATAGACAAATTACATGTTTCATATTGAAATTTTGAATAATTATAACATTAGAGAGAACTTTATTGTTCTAGAATATCTCAATGATTAAGGATTCAAATTTGAGCCC